>NC_034603.1:38415407-38430389 GCF_900095145.1 Mus pahari
AGTGTGAAGACTCTGGTTGCTAGGAACAGTGGAGTGTGAAGACTGGTTGCTAGGAACAGAGGAGTGTGAAGACTCTGGTTGCTAGGAACAGAGGAGTGTGAAGACTGGTTGCTAGGAACAGAGGAGTGTGAAGACTGGTTGCTAGGAACAGAGGAGTGTGAAGACTGTGGTTGCTAGGAACAGAGCATGCTCTGCAAGAGCAGCAAACACTTAGAACTGCAGAGCCAGCTCTCTACTGTGCTTCCCAAGTAAGAACGGGCCCGCTTTAACTTGTGATGCAGCTGGGTGACCTTGAACTTCTGCTCTTTCTGCCTTTACCACTTGAGTGCTGAGATCACAGGTGTATCCACTTCTTCCAGTTTTATGAGATGCTGAGGATAAAACATGCTTCATGCGTGTAGGCTTCATGCATGTAGGTTTCGTGCATGTTAGGCAAGCACACTCCAAATGAGATACACCCTCAGCCTTAGGCACTTGATGTTTATTGGTGTGGGGGCGGGGGGGCGGGTGTAAGTAGGAGTATGCGTGCCGCGGCACACATGTGGAAGATCGAGGACAACCTTAGAGAGCCCTTGTTTGCCTTGCACTTTTACATATGTTCCGGGATAGCAAGCGCCTTTATCCGCTGATGGATGTCTAGTGAGTGAATACATGAGCTGACTTGGAGTTGGTATGAGAGGAGTCCGAGGAGGCTTCTTAGGCGGAGTGGAGAGACGGCCTGGTGAAAAGTTGGGTTACTGTGCTGGTGCTAGCCTGCTGGCCAGGAAGGTCCTCCTTACCTAGCTCCCTTTAGCTGCAATTTTTTTTTCTGGCTTGGTTCTTGGTGGAGCCAGGAATACCTGGTCTCCACCCTGTAGAGGGTAACCCTGGCCTTCCTTTCTAACTCTGTGATTCAGTCATTTCCCACACCCTGCGGTCCCTACCCTCTGCCCGCTCTCTTCCCCTGACTCAGCCTGGCACTCTGTGCTCAGTTCTTGGTTTTCTTTGTCCGCCTCTGAACACTTTAGAACCTTCAGTAGGCCGTTGCCTGCCGGGGGTGGGGTGGGGTGGGGTGGGGGTGCTCTTTTCACCTGGCCTCACCTTTCTGTCTCCAGTGGTGCTAGGGATTGAACCCTGGGCCTTCTATGTTAGTAGGCAAGCACTTTCCCACCTAACTACATTCCCAGCCCCTTTACTTCCTGTTTGAGACAGGGCCACAAGTTGCCCACACAGGCCTTGAGCGTGTGTGCTCTGCCTGCCTCAGTCTCCTGAGTAGCTGGGATGACAGGCGTGTGCCACCAGACGCAGCTGCTCATTTCTGTAATTTTTTTCTTACCCTTTCTTATGGCATCCTATTGGACTTCTTATTTAACTAGAAGCAATATAGAGCTAAGGCAGGGCACAGGTCTCTTCCTTGGCTCTGCGGACACCTGATTCAACAGTAGGAGGCTGGCAATGAGGTATAATGATTTGTTTGTGCTGCGGTTGAAAATCAGCAGGGAGAAGCCTTGTTATTACCCAACCCCTGATTACTGGTGTAGTCCTCCTCCGTTAGCTTGGTATCTGCCACAGTGAATGGGCCTGGTGTCTCCTGCCTGCTTCCTGCTTCCAGGCCTGCCCCTCCCCACTGGAACAGAACCTTCTCTCCCCACCCTTCTTCCCTCCCTCCCTCCCTCTCTCTCTCTCCCTCCCTCCTTCCCTCTCTCTCCCTCCCTCTATCTCCCCCCTCTCCTTCTCTATCTTTCTCTCTCTCTCTCTCCTGCCTCTTAGTTCCACTCATCCTCTTTTATCTCTCAAGCTGCTCCTTTTCACTTTTAAATGCTAGAAACATCGACTGTCTTAGAAAACCACCTCTTGCCACAGTTTCTCTGTTCTGTGGGGGTCGATTCTTCACAGTGACTCATGCAAATTTGTAGCATGCTATGGACTTGAAGATGTTTTTACATCTGTGAATTCTGGTGAGAAGCAATGGGGTAGATGAGAAAAAGAGGCAGTGTGAGGTTAAAGGATGTGCCCAGCTATCATTGCATCTTCTTAACACTTCAGGACCTTCCAGTGGGCTGTTGTCTGAAGAGGGAAAGGGTTTTTACCTTCTGTCCTTCCCACTGAGCTACATTGCCAGCCCCTTTTTATTTGAGACAGGGTCACTAGTTGCTCACAAAGGCTGTTAGCATGTGTTCTTCTGGCCTCAGTTTCCTGAGCAGCTGAGATAGCAAGCGTGTGCCACCACACACAGCTGCTCATTTCTTTAACTCTGTTCTCCAGAAAGTCTGAGCTTCATCTCTTCTTGCCCTCCTGCTTGCGTGGTCTTACTCTCTTGTTACTGCTTGGGTTTTGCCAACCATAAGAATGGTCTCCTCCTCTTTAAAAAAATCTGTTTTCTGGTAATACTTAGCTGTGACCTCCCTGTCTCCCTCCTCCTCGAGACAGGGTCTTGGATAGACTAGGCTGCCTTCCACTGTTTCTAAGAATGGCCTTGAGATTCTGATCCTTCTACTTGCTGAGCGCTGGGATTATAGGCAGATGACACCATCTGCCTGGTGTTGTGTGGTGCTAGGAATCGAGCCCAGGGCTTACTGTATGCCAGGGGAGCACTCTACCATATGCCAGGGGAGCACTCTACCATATGCCAGGGGAGCACTCTACCAACTGAGCAACAGCCCTGGCCTCAGGAGCCACTTTTAGTAGCTGCCCTCGTGTGCCTGTCCTTTTCCTTTCTGTGGTCATTTTGGAAGGACAGTGATAACCCCAAACTAGTGTTAGAAACCACTGTTCTAAGGAATAGTTTTATTTCTGTGTTCATATGACAGAAAATTCAGCCCTTATCTTCAACAACTTGGTTTAGCAGAAGGACAGGCAGGGAATTATTATATAAATATGTAATTGGTGTCCTGAAAGGGTGACTACAGGGCAATCTGGAAATGGGACAGTTCTAGTAGGTGGCCATGTTTAAATTGAAGTCTAGAGGGACGTTCTAAGCCATCCAGGTGTCGCAGAGGGGAATGACTGAAAATGGAGAACATGTGTAAGACAGGCTGGTGCAATAGAACTGAGACCCAGTAACATCTGGGCCTCTTGCCCTGCTTCCTTCCCACATAAGGAGAGACAAAGGGCACCAGCACCATGAGTATTGGCAGAGCTCCATGTAATTTAAAGCATTTCAAATTTATTTGTTGCATGTGGGTATGTGGAGGTCAGGTGCTTCTGGCTATTAAATTCAGCTCATCAACTGGATAGTCCCGGCAAAGACAGGCAGACCTCCGTGAATTTGGGGCCAGCCTGGTCTACAGAGTGGGTTCTAAGACAGCCAGGGCTACACAGAGAAACCCTGTCTCAAAAAACCACCCAAATTAAAACTGAGGTCATGGGCTGGTGAGATGGCTCAGCGGGTAAGAACACCAGACTGCTCTTCCTAAAAGGTGCAGAGTTCAAATCCCAGCAACCACATGGTGGCTCACAACCATCCTTAACAAGATCTGACTCCCTCTTCTGGAGTGTCTGAAGACAGCTACAGTGTACTTACATATAATAAATAAATAAATCTTGAAAAAAAAAAAAAACTGAGGTCATCAGGTCTGTGCGACTAGTGCTCTTACCTGTTGAGCCATCTCACCGACTAGACAGTCTCCATTTAAGTCACTTATGACAGTCATATACAAGGCATCTAAGTATGAAGCTGCCATCCCCAGCTCATGGATGGCAGATGATGGCAGATGAGACCTAATGGACAGAGCTAATAGGAATAATGTAGTATTACATCAGAACACTGCCCCGGTGTCAATGCTGGCTTTCTTGAGACCAGAGGTTCTCAGCCTGTGGGTCTCGACTCCTTTGGGGTGGTGGTGTGAGTGTGGAATGACCCTTTCACAGGGGTCGCCTAAGACCATCAGAAAACACATGATTCTTTTTTGTTTGTTTTGTTTTTCGAGACATGGTTTCTCTGTGTAGTCCTGGCTGCCCTGGAACTCGCTTTGTAGACCAGGCTGGCCTCGAACTCAGAAATCCACCTGTCTCTGCCTCCCAAGTGCTGGGATTAAAGGCGTGTGCCACCACTGCCCGGCTAAAACACATGATTTTTAACAGTAGCATTACAGTTATGAAGTAGCAGCAAAAATAATTTTATGGTCGGGGTCACCACAACAGGAGGAGCTGTTATTAAAGGGTCACAGCATTAGGAAGGTTGAGAGCCACTGGGCTAGGCAGACATTCCACTTGTCAGAGCCTTGGTTTTCTCATCTACCCAGCTCTCTACAGGTCCGAGGCACAGATGAAAACACTTTATTGATTGCACATGCTGGGTGACTGGGAGAAGGCGGCAGCCATGGGATGATAACGCAGTTCTGCTCCCCGTGGACACACCGAGTGTGTGGAGAGCTTGTTCCGTTGTAAAAACTAAGGCCTTTACTTAACTCAGGGCACTCGGGAAGGAGAGCCAGAGGGTAAAGGCAGGGTACCACCCAGCTGCCTGCAGGGTTTGCAGGATTTCCTGACAGAGCAGTAGTCCCCAGACGTGAGGCTAGGCTGGTCTCCCTAGCCTGCAGCTCTGTTTCCCCTTAGAAAGCTCTGCAGGCAGGCGGAACCTCAGAAGCAAGCTGTTTATCTTTCAGGTTTTTCAGTTTATTTTTAAATTTCTGACTGATGGTATTTATTTTTTCCTTGTCCCTTTCTCCACTTCCCCAGTTCAGAAAGGGACCATCTGTCCTTGCCTTGCCTGCGGCCATTTTAGAGCCCCATCATGCTGCTTGAGTTTTGGTTCCTTCTCTTTTGCTCTCCCCTACAAGCCTTCCTCATGTAGATCTCCAGGGTTGGGCCATTTCTGAAGACCCTCTAGATTGATGCAGGCAGCCATCCTGGGGTCCTTGTGAGTTTGCAAAGTCTGGGCAGCCTAGGTATGGGGACAGTGAAACCAAAGTGTGGAATTAGGGGAGATTCCCCTACATCCTTGCAGGAGGCAGGGTGCCCCTTTGCCCAGGGTGCCCCTTTGCCCTGACTAGTTTCTGATGAGAATGGCGTCTGTATTCATAGACGTGTTCTGTTCTAACTTGTTTCTGTTTCTGCATGTATCTGCATGTGTGTGTGCATGCGTGCATGCTCCGTACCTCGTCCTGGCTTACAGACCCAGGAAGAGTGCATTACGGCCAGCCTTCCCCCTCTATGTAAATACCCATCTTGCTTTCATTCCCTCTCCTCTACTCCTGGAGCATACTTGATTGCTACAAAAACAAAACACTTGAGAATATGGATGCATAGAAGACTGGCACTTTACAGTGTACAGTCAGAATCCACGGAGAGCTGATGACATTCCCGATGTGAGGGGGAGGCCAGTAGAGTTGAGAGTCCCTTTTTGACAGTGAGGAAATCTGGGGACCTGGATTTTGGAAGGCTTCCTGAGAGCATAGTTTATTATAAGTGGGCGTGCTGAATACTGACAGTTTGGTGAGGCTTTTAGCCTTCAGAACGTTTATACACCCTCTTCTCTTCTTCAGGTACAGGGTCACTGAAGAGGGGTCCTCTAGGAAGCCCTTCTTCATCTACCTCCTTTCCCTAAGGATTTAGCCTGTCCAGTGCTTTGGCCGGGGCCTGCTTTCCACATTTAGCCATCAGGGCTGAGAACAGGGTCTATATTGCCTGCTTTCTGAGGTTGGGAGATGGAGACCCACTCAGCTCACCTGTTGAGAAGGCTGGTGTCTGACTCTGCATTTCCTTTGGGTCCTTGGAGCTGTATGTCATCTCTGCTTAGGCATGAAGGCAGAGATGGTCTCAGGAGACTTTCTTGTATCTCCAAGCTCCCCAAAGCCCCTGGTTTCTCTCCTGCACACAAGCTCATCTTGCTGTCTCTCTCTTGCACATCCCTAATCATTCTTATCTAAATGAAGGATGTGAAAGCCTGCCATGCTATACCAAAACACTTGCCTCTCTCCTAACTTCTGCCTGGACTGAGAAAGGTGTGTGAGCCTGGCGGCCCTTGGGCTGTTGGGAAACCTTGTTTGATGCTCCTGTGGCGGGGCTCCAGACACCCTCGATAATAGTGGTTTAATTTGGTAATCTGGTCGGGAGTGGAACTGAAGGATCCATTTCAAAGTTGCATTTGCACACACTTAAGTGTTAATGTTTGAAGTGACTTTCAAGGAGCAATGAGTTTATGAGAGATCAAAAATTCCTTCCCTCAGGATGTACCTACCCTCACAGAGACTTGTGCCAGGGTCGGGAGATATCCAGGGGAACCCCAACCTGCTCTGGGGAGAAGGAAGGGGAGGGGGCTGGGGGAAGGATTGTGGGAGGAGGTATCTGGGAAGGGGGGCAATGAGTGGGATGTAAAATGAATAAGTAATAAATAATAAATGCCCGTCTCCCAAGCTGTCGGTCGGTGTTCTGCCACTGCCTTTATAACCCCCAGCCCACCATGCTTTGTGTGGGCCTTCTAGATTACAGAAAGAGCTGAGGAAAACAGGCCCTTTGTTCTCATTGAGGCAGGGATGCGGGAACCTGCTCTAGCCTCTGAAATGGTACCAGATACACAGAGACTTCAGGGAGAGCTGCCCAGCCTCTGTTCATCTTAGAGCTCAAGTTCCCAATCTCTTCCTGCATAACCCCTGGTTCTTTGCTCCTCTGGTCTCTTCAGTATCACATTTCCCCTGTGCCTATCCATCTTCTGTGCTGTTGGTCATCACAGGGAAGTCTGCTGTGAGTGAGGTTGGACTGCAGGAGAGCGAGGTTCCGGTCCTCCAGCCTCACAGCTGGCTGGCCAAGACTTGTTCAGTCCGCCCACACCCTGTGGTAGCTTCACCTCCTGGCCCAGTTCCCATGGGGCAGGGAGAGGTGAGGCACTGACTGCAGTGGCGTGGCCTGCTGGGCACAGCTAAGTGAGTGATTACAGCTGAGCGTGAAGCCCACGGGAAGCCAGTCCTTCTCCTGTTTCTGCTTGGCTTTCTGGTTTTGTTTTTCATGTTTCTTTCCTAAGGAATTCCTCTAGATTTTATGGTTCCAGATCTTTCTACCATACTAGCAGCTTCTCTGGATTTAGTAATGAACTCTTACAGATAAGAATTTCTATAATTATAAGACTCCTGGATCAGCAAAAAGGCTGATGTAGCATCCTATCCTATATCCTTTCCTGCACTTGCTTCCCAAGTCCTGCTACCCTTTACAATGTATCACTTGTAACTAGCCCTTAGGCTACATTTTACAGTTTCCAAGAGAAAAAAAAATTATATGTGATTTTGTTTGACAAGGTCTCACATAGCCCAGGCTGACCTTGAACTCATGTAGCCAGTGATGAGCTTGAACTCTGGTCTTCCTGTCCCTGCCTCCCAGTGCTGGGACTTCGAGGGTATACCACCATACCCAACTCGTACATAGAGTTTACCGTCCATCCACTGCCTCCACCGCGCCCTGGCCCCCTTTTGAGTAGGGGATAACTGTGTAGATCAAGCTGGCCTTGAACTTAGATTGTTGTTGCTTGTGTCTACCTCCCTAGTACACCACCATACCTGGCCATATGTGGAAATGCTCACGTATGTGAGGGATGAGATGATAATTGCTTAGTCATAGAAGCACTAGTAAGAGGATGGGAGCAGCAGCCGGAGCCTGACTGTATGTGCTCACTGTACAGCAAAGCAGTTTTGCATATGCCACAGTTTCAGAGCTGAAGGGGAGGCATTGCTGTTTCATTCTGCACAAGCCTGGCCAGCCCTCACTCTGCGGATAACACCCAAGTGCTGTCTTCATCCTGTCCTCGGATGGCTCCTGTCCTACTGGGGAGGAGGAAACATAGTCTCGGGTAAGGTAGAATAGCAATGTGTTGTCCAGCTTGTGTGGTTGTAAGAGCTTACTCAGGTAGGTCACATAAAGGGATGGCTGGTTCTGGAAGCAGCCACATGCCTTTACACCTTAAATCCTGCCTCCACTACTTAACGGGCTTCCAGTCTTGAGCATGTTACACACCTCATGTTATGTGACAAAACTTTTAATTTACCCTGGTAGGGAGTCCACAGCATACCAAAGTACAGATAACCAAAGTCCAATTTGGTGAACCAGTGAGTTTTATTGGGGTTACTTACAGGAATATGGATGAGGGTTCCTTACAGGGACAGAAATGACTTAAGGACAGCTGCATCACCAAGGCCCACCCCAGCATGGGTGACAGCTCACAAAGCTGGGAGCCTGGAGCCCACCGCACAGCCTGCAGGCCACGCAGCAAGTTGGAGAGTGTCCTTTCCGAGAGACTCAGTGGGTCTGACCCTCGTCCAGGCAGCCTCAGCAGCTTGGCTCCACCTGTGTTTGAGCGACTCTCAGCTTTTATCGCTTACTCTGGCGGGGAGGGGCCGCATGAATCTGGTCAGTTTCAGGGACTTCCTAAAGTTATTTTGAGTTGTTTATCTTCCTGTTTAAGGAGTTACATAATACCTTTGTTGTGGCTTTTGAATCTACTGGGAAAGACCAAAGACTTAGAGTCAATTTAAATTTAAATTAAATGAATTTATTCTTACTGCTAACAGGATAGCAACCTTAGAGCCAAACAGTGTGCTGAGCTAAAGGAAGAGTTTATAAAGGTGGAGTCCACAGCTGGGCAAGAAAATGGTTTTACTCCCTCCCTCCCTCTTCCCTGATACACAGTCATAAAACGACCATCCTCTAGCCAGCACAGGGGAGGTAAGTGTAAATTATTACCCAGGTCTGAGCTCTCTGGCGGAAGTATCACTAACGACTGGGCTAGAGCAGTTTGTTAGGGTTAGCTGTCACACCCCCACCTTCACAGTACAGGTTGTCTGTGAGAATGCTACAACTCTCTACTTTTCGGATGCATCTGGGCATTACATTGGCTGCCCTGTGTAAAACAGTCCAGTGCCTGTCTGTGAATATCGGGTCTTCTTGTTTATAACAAAAGTTTGCTTCCTTGCTCTGACTGGCTTTGAACTTGAGATCCTCCTGCCTCAGACTCCCAAGCGTTGGGATTGCAAACACACATTGCCTTGGAAGTCAATGTTTTTTACTAAGGGTCAGGAACCTTGTTGCAGTCTTACTGAGCACTGGAACTGTAGCATATATGACTCCATGGACCAGGAATGGTGCTGGACTTCAGGAACCAGCACAGGGAGGACGGCTGAAGTCTAACTTACTACTGCAGCTCTCAGCCCTGTGCTGTCCCTCCACGTCTGCTTTGATGTCCGTGTACTCTGTTCCCTGACAGCTCCTGCCTTCCTTTACCTGAGTGATAGTCCTGACTCCATTTTCTCTGTGTCATCTTCTCCCCTGGTTGGAATGCACAGGGGTAAGTTTGCCCTAGCTGGTATTTCCTTCAGTGTTGGACTGGCAGTGTCCAGTCAGGAACCCAGTTCCTCGGGTCTCACAGTCCCGTAAACAACAGGAGCTATGGACCAGGCAGGGTAGGCTTCAGGCCTTCGACTTGGGTCCTGAGATTGAATCATGGCCTTATCCCTTTCTAGTTGTGTGTGACTCTGGGCTCTGGGCAGTGATTATTCTGCCCCTCTTCCCTGTGAGGTGGTGACAGTTGTACCTCCCTCCAAGCCTTCTTAGGAGATTACAGTTCTACAGTGCTTGACCAGAACAAAGCAAATGTTTAAAATTACTTCTAGTGTGGCCTCAATTACAGCTTGGTGGCTAAGTTTATACGGCTTTCTTGGAAGCCCCAGGTTTCTAGCTCCTGAGTCATGTGGCTCATAACCACCTGTGGACCTAGCTCCAGGAGGATTGAATGCCTCTCACTGCTGGGTCCTCTGGAATTGGAGTTACAAACAGTTGTGAGCTACCGTGTAGGTTCTGGGAACCAAACCAGGTACCTCTACTAAACCATCTCTGCCCCCCTTAAATTGCCTAACTTTTAATCACATGAGTTATTATGGGTTTTTTGTTTTTGTTTTGTTTTTTTTCTGAGACGGTCTCATGTGGTCCAGGCTGGTTTCTTTCTGAGGATAGCCTTAAACTTATGATCCTCCTGCCTCCACCTCCCAAGTGCTGGGATGATAGGTGTGTGCCACCATGTTTTCTGTGTTTGACTTGGGACTTTTTGTATGTGTTGATCAGAAACACTTCTTGGGTCACTGAGTAGTGGGTAGTGTTCTTCAGGTGGGCAGATTGGCGTAAATCATAATTGATTGAGCATTTTGGTAGACAGTCCTAAAGTAATTATTATTTTTGTTTGTGGTTTTGTTTGAGGCAGGTTTCTCTGCATAGCCCTGGCTGTTCTAGAACTCACTCTGTAGACCAGGCTGGCCTTGAACTCAGAGTTCTGCCACCCTCTGCCTTAAAGCCTGGCTAGGGTCATTATCTATAGTAAGTCCTTTTTGAGATATAATTCACATAGCCTTTGAAAGTATCCTACCTGGGTGTAACAAGTTCAAGGCCAGCCTGAGCTGCATATAAACCTCTGTCTCAAAAAAAGTAAGTTGGTAATTTTAGAGAATGGCTTTTAGTATATTCAAGATTTGTGTAATCATCACCCCATCTAATTTGAGAACATTTTCATCAGCCCTAAACGAAACTGTTGTCATCAGCAGTCACTGTCCATCCACTTCCCTTCCTGGGTGATTGCTTTCCACCTCTGCACTTGCCTCTTAGGGTTACACATATAATGGAGTCATAAAATGTGTGGCCTTCTGTCACTGGCCTCTTTCACAAACATTATTTTTTCTTTTCTTTTAGCAGGGTTTCAAACTGTAGCTCAGTTTCCCTTACATGTAACCCCCTTGCCTCAGCTTCCCAAGTGAGCACTACAGTCATGAGCTGCCACACGTGGCTCAGTGACCTGTGTGCCCAGGTTTGTCCAGCTGCAGTGCTCCGTCCCAGTGTTCTCAATAATGTGTCATTATTTTATCATGTAGGTAGAATTATCGATTGACATTTGGTTCTGCTTTATGGCTTTTATGAACAATGCTGCTGTGGACATTCATACTTACATTTCATACATTCATACATTCATACATTCATACATTCATACATTCATACTTAAACATGTTTTTCAGGTATCCTGAGTGTGCTTAGTAGTAGTGAGTTCTGCATAACATTTGCGGAATTATTTCACCCCCCCCCCTTTTTTTTAAGGCAGGGTCTCACTGTGTCGCCCTGAGCTCACAGAGATCTTCTTACCTCTACCTCCCCGGTGCTGGAATTAAAGGTGCATGTGAATCCCTGGGTGTGGGAGTTGGCCGTGTAACCCCTGAGCTAGGGTAAGCTTCTTGAGGGTCCTGGTAGTCGCTGTCCAAGGATCACCAGAAAGCCTGATGCTGGGCAGAGGTCACAAGTGAGTCACATACACAGGCAGTAATATGTGCCACTGTGTGTCACTATGGTTGGCTTAAATTGTTTTCCGAAGTGGCGAACCATTTCACACTCCTACCTGCAATTTGAGGGTTCCAGTTTCTTCATAGCTAGCCTTCACCAACATGTGAGATGGGGCTTTGATTACAGCCATTCTGATGGGTGTGAACCGGTGTCTTGTGGCTTTTATTTGCTGTCCCTAATGAGGAATGATGCTAAGCATTTCCTACATGTTTATTGGCTACTGCATATATTTTTAAAGAAACATCTCTTCAGATCCTTTGCTTATTTTTAATCTAATTAAAGTTTTCATCTTTTTTGCCTGGTTTGGACTGGCCTTCCTCTCAGCCTTACAGAAACAATAAGTAGTGTCTGAGGTATGTGACTAATGTATATGTACATCCATATTAGTATATAATATATTTATTTTGCATTTGTCTTAGTTACTGTTCTATGGCTGTGATGAAACACCATAGCCAAAACAAAGTGAAAGGAACTGTGTAAATTGGAGGCATGCTTACAAAGTCAGTACATGACCATCGTGATGTGGAGTGTGGTACAGGCAGGGGGAGACAGATGGGGTCTGGCACGGGCTTTTGAAGCCCGCTTCCAGTAACAGCTCCTTCAACAAGGCCACTTCTCCTAATCCTTCTCAGTCTACCAATTGAGAAACAAGAATTCAAATATGAGCCTATGTTGGCCGTTTGCATTCAAACTAGCACACGTATGTATGTATGTATGTATGTGTGTGTGTGTGTGTGTGTGTGTGTGTATGGGGGGTGTGCATGCCACAATGTGGAAGTCAGTGGAAAAACTGTGGAAGTGGGTTCTCCCTTTCCACTGTGTGGATCTGGGAATTGAATGCAAGTCATCAGGCTTGGTGGCAAGGCAAATGTGTCTTTACCTACTGAGCCATAGAATAGGCTCCAGGAATAACTTTTTTTAATGCTTAATTTTTGGGGAATTTCCTACAGTATATTTTGGCCATATTCATCACTACCTCCAGCTCCTTCTAGGTCCACACCATCTCCCTACTTCTACATGTTCTTTTTTTTTTTTTTTTTAAATGAGTGTTTTACCTGTGTATATGTATACCAACTGCTTGCCTGGTGCGCTGGGAGGTTAGAAGAGGGCACCGGATCCCCTGGGACTGGACTTACAGTTGTGAGCCAATATATGGGTGCTAGGAATTGAACCCATACCCTGTTGAGACAGGGTCTCTCTATGTAGCCCTGGGTGTTCTGGAACTTGCTGTGTGTCCCCCTTCCCCCCACCTTTTTTTTTTTAATAGAAAACAAAACAACAACCAAAAATTGTCAGTTTTAAAAATTAGAAAATTTCAAAGTCTAACTTGTGACTTGTACCATTCAAATAAGGTCACACCCTTAAAGAAAACTGACTCTCTGTTTCCTTGCCTGTAGCTCCTTGGCTGGGGTGGGAGACACTGTTCCCACAACTCCCCTCCATGCTGGCCTTCAGCTGAGCTACACTTCTGCTTAGCTTTCTACCTGCTCTGTCATCTGGGGATGTAGATGGCTCAGGCTAGTCTCTGACTCATCCTCTTGCCTTGGTCTCCGAGGAAGCTAAGGCTGGAGATGTGTGCCACCATGTGTAAGTCCACACCCTTAACTGGAGCCAAGACTACTGAGTATTACTGAACTTTCTCATCTTCAAAGATTGTGTGTGTGTGTGTGTGTGTGTGTGTGTGTGTGTTTTAAAATGGTTGTGAGCCACCATGTGGGTGCTGGGACCTGAACTCAACCCAGCTCTAGGAGCAGCTAGTGCTCTTAACTCTGAGCCATCCCTCCAGTCTCTCATCTTTTAAAAAATTATGCATTTATTCTTTGTGTATGGGTATGATGTGTGGAGGTCAGAGGATGACTTTGTGAAGGTGGTCTTCTTCCATGTCTATGTGGGCGAAAGGCAACCCACGTCTTTTCCTGCTTAGCCGTCTTCTTGGCTAAGCAGATCTCAGGGATCTTAAGCCCTCTCCTGGGCTTTAGTGTCCTTTCCTCCTTGGGTAGCTGGCCAGATTAGAACTGAGAAGAAGCTCAGAAGGATGGCAGCACTCCCTACAAAGCAGTGCCAGGCCAGCTAGGGCCACCTGAGGTCTTCCAGGAGCACTGTAGCCCTCACAGAGGCTCTTCACCAGGCTGGTGAGATGGCTCAGCGGATAAGAGCACCTGACTGCTCTTCCAAAGGTGCAGAGTTCAAATCCCAGCAACCATATGGTGGCTCACTACCATCCTTAACGAGATCTGACTCCCTCTTCTGGAGTGTCTGAAGACAGCTACAGTGTACTTACATATAATAAATAAATCTTAAAAAAAAAAACAAAAAAACAAAAAACCAGAGGCTCTTCGCCTTTGAAGAGGGTCACCAAGGACTGATAGTATTGGAAGGGTTATATTTGTTGCCTAATCAGTGTACAAATCAAACCTAAATTCTTGGGTATCTGGGTACTCTGAATCATTTGGTATGCAGCGAGAGAATTGGGGACCATTGGGTTTTGTCACTACTACAAAGCAGAAAACAATAGTTTACTTTCTCAGAAATGAAACCTTACATACTGAGCTGAGAATATCACTCAAGAGGTGGGACATCTACCTGACAAACAGGAGAAACAGGAGCCACAGCAGCAAAGCCTACAGACCTACACACACAAAAATGTTATTTAAACTCAATTCCTTTTGTCTCCCGTTTTGTCTTTTTCCCATCCATGGGCATGAGAGATCTGCCTACTCTGAGAAACTTGTCTGACCCTCGGCCTTTTTGAGGTGTCATCTGATTTCCTTCTTCCGCTCTCAGGCTGTTACTGGGCGGGTGCTCCTGAGCC
Source organism: Mus pahari (assembly GCF_900095145.1). Taxonomy (NCBI): domain Eukaryota; kingdom Metazoa; phylum Chordata; class Mammalia; order Rodentia; family Muridae; genus Mus; species Mus pahari. The sequence continues at coordinate 38,429,500 of NC_034603.1, forward strand.
CTGACTTCCTCACCCCTCCCATTTCCTCCAGCCCCACCTTTTCACTTTCCGCTCCCACAAGTGCAGCTCCCTTGAAGCTTCTCACTGGTCGTTTAGAGGCCGAGGCGTTGGGGTCTCTGCAGTATCTCTGACTGCTCTGTCTTGCCGCCTCGTCCTCCACGGCCGCCTCGTCCTCCACGGCCGCCCACCCTCCAGTGTCCTGTGGTCCTCAGGGTAGCCTTGGTTTCTTATGGCCTACTTTCCTGTGCTCATTCTCTTCCTACTTTGTCACCAGTGCTCACTCCCGAGTGTCTCTGCCGCTTCATCAGACCCTTGTTTAGAACTGCTTGATAGACATGTTCTCCCACGCTTCCTGACTTCTCAAACTCAGTGTCTTAACCATACACTGCTGCTCAGCAGGGCGTGCAGGCACTCTTTATTCCTTCCCTTATCTGTGGTTGGAATCCTACACAGCCTCCAACACCCTCAAGTCTTGCCTCCTCTGAATTCGAGTTGTGGCGAATGGAGCTTAAGATGGCTTATCACTCTACCTTTAGCAAGCCATCGTAGTCAGAAAAGTCATGCCTGTCTGTCTTTTTTTCTGTCTTCTTTGGTTGAAAGAATTGAAGTTGGATTCAAGAAAAGGCCTCCCTAAAGTCAGTATTAGGAGACTGAGCATGGACGAGCTCATCTTTCAGGAAGGCCCTCGAGGGATTGTATTCTCTTTGACCCTGTACAGCTAGAACTACAGCTAGACAATACAATTTCATATCATCGCTTATAGCTGTTAGGTTCAGGCAGGCCTCATTTGCCTCTATCCCCAACTGGTGGCAACAGTGCTCCCATCTGCATCCCCAACTGGTGGCAACAGTGCTCCCATCTGCATCCCCAACTGGTGGCAACAGTGCTCC
>NC_034603.1:38430839-38432726 GCF_900095145.1 Mus pahari
CAACAGTGCTCCCATCTGCATCCCCAACTGGTGGCAACAGTGCTCCCATCTGCATCCCCAACTGGTGGCAACAGTGCTCCCATCTGCATCCCCAAATGGTGGCAACAGTGCTCCCATCTACATCCCCAACTGGTGGCAACAGTGCTCCCATCTGCATCCCCAAATGGTGGCAACAGTGATCCCACTCCATCCCCAACTGGTGGCAACAGTGATCCCACTCCATCCCCAACTGGTAGCAGCAGTGCTCCCATCTGCATCCCCAACTGGTGGCAACAGTGCTCCCTTTTCCTTTGAGTCCTGTTAAAGATTTATTTTATAGATTGGTCTCATAAGATTCCTTCAGTACAACTGGATGTTTTTATTTTCAGAAATCCTGTATTGATTCTGTATTGGAGTGTTAGATTATATGCAGTTAGGACGTTTAGCACAGAGACATCAGGAAAAGCTGAGTTCTGTTTCCCAGGACCCACATGGTAGACAGAGCAGACCTTTCCAAGCTGTCCTCCCTCCACACTCTCTGTAGCAAGTCAGTTATTCTGACATACTCAGCAGTGAGATCCTGTGTCAAGGAAGGTGGAAGCCAAGGACGATTTACATGCCATGCATATAACTTTTTTCTTTTTGTTAGTGTGAAAGTAAAATGCTTGACTGTTGACATGGATAATCAAGGATCAGGAGGAGGCTCCTTCATTGCCATGAGATTCTCTTGCAGAGAATGGGGTACATGTTTCAGGCTGCCGAGTGCCAGGTCCGTTGAGATGCTGGACAGATTTGGAGAACAAGTAGAATGCAGGCACTTCCTCCAGGGAGTTTCCCAGCAAGTAAATATGTAATCACAGTGCCTTGTGATCTCTGCTGGGAGGGAACCACTTCCTCTCTGAGAAAATGGACAAAGTGCAGTACACACATTCCTGAAAACCCTGGGCAGGGGGTCTCCGGGGTCTGTGCCCAGACCCTGTCCCTGTAGTTCTCTTCAGCACAACAGGATGTTTTTACTTTCAGAAATCCTATATTGGCTCTTCAAGTCAGGGAGAGGGAACTTTTAGGTTATATCCCGTTTGGATGCTCAGCTCTGAGACTTTACCTGTTGCCTGGAGAGTTGACACCACATTGGTGTCCTTGGTCTCTGCAGGGATTGGGCCAGACCTACTCTCTGTGCAGAATGATACTGGGGGCCAGTCTCTTCAGCTTGCAGCCACCTCCTGCCTGGAGGGTTTGGGTGGCCTTAGGGTAGGGCCACAGATGAGCCTGTGAGACCAGGCTGCCTGCTCTCAGCAGCAGGAGGAGGGGATCTTTAGAAGCTTTGTTCCCTCTGTGGGCTTTCTCCTGGCACTGGGTGGCTCGGAACAGGAGGAAGGGCAGAGTTCAGTGCGGCAGTGAGAGGCCCTTTCTCTCTCCGTTTGTGGAGGACCCTTCACATGTCCCAAACACTTTGTGTCTTACCAGACACGAACTAGGGAGGGAAGACCAAAGGATGGTGCCCCCTGTGCCCTGGCTTATCTCTGTACCCATTTTTAAATTTTTATTTCATATGTAGTGTTTTGCCTGCAATGTATGTCTGTGTGAAGGTGAGGGAATTGGAGGGTATCTGGAACTAGAGTTACAGACAGTTGTGAGCTGCCACGCAGGTGCTAGGAATTGAACCAAGGCCTTTGAAAGAGCAGCCAGTGCTCATAACTGCTGAGCCGTCTCTCCAGCCCCTCTTCTCCGCCTTTAACGTAATAGCAGTAATTCTAAACTCTTATTGAGACACACTGCCAGCCTGGGCTGTTGTGGGTACACAGCAGTGCATTGTGGGCATTACCTTTCTTTAAGTTAAGCCCAGGCCAGCAGTGTGTTTGGGCGCCCTCACTTGCACTTGGGAATACAGATACATAGCCATAGGTC
>NC_034603.1:38432737-38463251 GCF_900095145.1 Mus pahari
GTGAGCTGGGAATACAGATACATAGCCATAGGTCGGTGAGTTGGGAATCAAGAGCACGGCTTTGAAAAGTCCTCTGGGCTATGACTACCATGTTCCCTCCTGACTCTAGAATAGAGTTAACTCTGAACTATCCAGAGAAAACCCATCTAACCGTTAGGGTCCCCTCATTGTCTTCTCTGTCACTCCTATCCTGGTTAAAACCCTCTTCCTCTCCAGCATCACAGCCCTTGCTGAAGTGATGACGTCTTATTCTTTCTTCTCCCTCCCAGGACCCTGCAGGAATCTTTGAGCTGGTGGAGGTGGTTGGCAATGGAACCTACGGACAGGTGTACAAGGTGAGACATTACAGAATTGAACCTTCAAACCTGAGGGCCGCTTTAGAGGAATGGAGGAAGGTGAGTCCCAGGGCTGGTGATCTGAGGGACGCTTCAGGAGATGACAGAGGCTGGGGACCCCTCAGAACGAGGAATGCACAGACCAGCAACAGAAAGGAGGAGATCTCTGAGTGTAGACGTGCCTTTGGGTGTGGCAGGAACCAGTCTGCAGCTGGTGGTTGTGGATAGAGGAAGCAGGAAGAGCACGTGGGGACATGGGTCTCAGGGCTCACCTGGAAATTCAGAGATCATGCCAGAACTGTGGGTTGGCACCTCCCAAGCTCACAAGGAGACTTGGGGTTGTTGGGACCTCACTGATGGCCTGCAGAGAGGAAGCAGCTTTGTCGGCCTCCTGCAGCTGCTTATGTCAGGGAGCCAGCAGAACCCAAGCCTCCTGCTTCTGAGCTGCTTCTCCTCCCCACAGACGTGGCATTTCCTCTGTCCCCCGATTAGCTTTTTCAGCTTGGCCAGCTCAGCCCTCTCAAGTAGCCAGGCCTCCTTCCCTACATAAAGTGGCCACATTGGTGAGGGTGGGTTAGGTGGGTGCTGCCCCCAGGAACATTTAGTCTGCTTCCTCATCTCAAGACAGCTCCTGATGTGTCCACCAATGCCCCTGCCTGCCTGGGTCTCCTGGTCGCTGGGACTACTAGCCTCTCACCTACCCCTCTCCCTTTGTAAGCATGAGCTGTGGGAGAATAGTACACAGCTCCTGCCGAGTCCTGTCCATCCACACAGCTGTGCTTCTCTGGGCTTGGGCTTGTGGTGGCTATTGGAGAAGACTCTGGGGTAGCAATAACCATATCCCTTCCTGTGAACTGGAAGCCTGGGACTTTCCTGTTCAAGCCATTGACTTTTTTTTTTTAATATTTATTTATTTGTGTGTGTGTGTGTGTTCTGTCTTCACACACACCAGAAGAGAGAATCAGATCTTATTATAGATGGTAGTGAGCCACCATGTGGGTGCTGGGAATTGAAACTCAGGACCCCTGGAAGAGCAGTCAGTGCTCTTAGCTGCTGAGCCACCTCTCCAGCCCCCCACTGGTAGTTCTTAGAAGGATCTCAGGAAGGCGGGTGGGTGGGATAGGAATTGAGGCAGAGAAGCTGTGGTACAGCGCTGACACACCACTAAGATGGGGCACACATCAGCTGCCCGCTTTGTTTGCCTAAGCTCAGCAGTGTGGCTATAATTTCCCTGATAACATAAAACACCATGGGCATAAGATTGATCCAGGGAAAGGCTTTCTGTCTAGAATGGCTGGGCCAGGAAAGCACCAGACATTTTACCTGACAGAGATGAAGGAAAGGGTTAGCCTTTACTCTAACTTTCAGTCTCGTGAAAATACCCACTAGGGAGGGTGGGACTGAACAGTGCATCTGTTCTGCACCTCAGGCGTTGTATGGGAGGGGGGGGCCTTCATCTTTGTGGAACTTTATCTGTATCGCCTAGAAACGCCTGGGCAGTTTTGCCCTCACTGTGGTGGCTCAGGAGCTCCCCTCTGTGCCCTCCGTTTTCTGTCCAGCCTCATGGAGGGTGCATGCTAAGATAGAAAAACACTGAGAGACACGGCTTTTTCCAGAATCAGTTCCTCTTCCTTATTTTACTAAGTGAGCATAAACCCAGACCCCTCCACACTGGACTGTCTTGCAGGGGCGGCACGTCAAGACTGGGCAGCTGGCTGCCATTAAGGTCATGGATGTCACAGAGGTAGGAAATGGAGCTGGGAAGGATGGGGCTGGCTTCACAAAAGGATCTACAGGAGCTCAGGCCTCACCTCCCTGTTTGCCTAGGATGAGGAGGAAGAGATCAAACAGGAAATCAACATGTTAAAGAAGTACTCTCACCACCGCAATATCGCCACCTACTACGGGGCCTTTATCAAGAAGAGCCCGCCTGGGAACGACGACCAGCTCTGGGTAAGAAGTGCCCTTCCTGCCCTCCTCCTGTGGGGCAAGGCCAGTGTCTGTTGTGACGGCCCTGCCTTCACCGGATCAAAAGGAACCTCATGACTCACGGAACTCTTCATTTAGTCTGGTATACCCAATGTCTTGTCCTCGGTGTATCTAGTGATACACTCCATCCTTCATTACCCTAGCTAGTAAGCAAGCACTTCGGAATCAGTAAGCAATAAGAACCTTGGTCATGGCCAGAAGACAGGGATGAGGGTGGGGGGAGCTTAGTCTGTAAGTTCTTGTGCCTTTCAATATTGTGGAAGCCATAGAATCAAAGTATCTGTGGGAAACAACAGTACTCAGACCCATCCTGGCCATGCACAGCCCTTCTGGGCGATGGTTTGAACCAAAGCCTACCCAGATACCTCCTGGCCCAGAAAATAACCTAAGAGTCATTCTCTCCCTAACTTGAACATCAGTGCCACTGAGTTTCCAGCTTCACCCTTTGTGGTGCAGGGCCCATACTTGAGGGATGAGCTACTAGGGACATCATTGTGGCTATCGGGACAGCATGCCAGGCCTCACCCCCTGAAAGCACACTAGACTTCAGATACTCAGTAAGCATCCTCTAAATGCCCTGCAAAGATGAGCATGAGACATGATTGCAGCCCCAGCGGCCCCAAGGATCTGGGGAACACACATCACACACCAGATTGTGTCTAGACCACTAAGGACTGGGAGCTAGGCAATAGTGGCCAAATGCTTTCTTGTTGACTATGGGGTACTGGGCCTCTACTCCACCCACTGTGTTCTATTGTCCCAGTGGTAGGACATATGGCAGTTACTTTAATTACATAGCAAATATACCAGTCCCAAGCAGCCTTTTCCTAAGTTAGATGTCAAGTTTAGTGAAACAGTTGGAAGGAATTGCTCCTGAGCTCCCTCCAGCAGCACACTGAGCGGGACCCGTGGCCTTCCCTGGCAATCTCAGCCCCCTTACCTGAGTCAAAGAGGTTGGGCTTTTACTGGGAAGGTCCAATAGTAAGCGCTTCAGTCACATCATCACATTCGCTGTTACCACTACTCACTTGTGCTCATACCCTGAAAGCAATGAGAACACATGAACAGCCAACCATGGCTAGCCAAGCAGAGCGGCTCACACCTAGCCCCAGCACTCAGGACGCTGAGGGCAGAAGGAGTGTGTGTATAAGGCTACTCTGTGGAAAGACCCTCATTCAAACAGACCTGAATTGAGTGTGCCTGAATCTCAAATTTGTGTTTAGGTTATTAAAATTTCCTATTATTCTCATTTGTCATGAAATTGTATTCTTTGGGATTTTTTCCCCCCTAATCATTAAACATAGTGAACACAGGCTGAGGAGGTAGCTCAGCTGCCTTTCAAGTGTGGGGACATGAACTTGGATCCTAAGAACACATGCAGAGCAGATCTTGGCAGTAGCTGTTTGTACCCAATTGATGGTGATAGGACACAGACTGGGACCAGCTAGTCTAGCCTGCTTGTTGGTATCTCGCCCCTTGAAAACTAACTCTCTCTCTCTCTCTCTCTCTCTCTCTCTCTCTCTCTCTCTCTCTCTCTCTCTTCTCTCTCCTCTCTCTCTTCTCTCTCTCTTCTCTCTCTCCCTCTCTCTCTCTCCACATACACACGCACGCACGCACACACACAAGTGGGGGAATGGAATACCATTATCCATTGATTCAGGCTGAGTGTAGCTCACCTAGTTCCTTGAATGCAATCCCTAACACCCCGTGTATACACAAAAGTAACTTACAGGAGCTAGTTGGTGCTGGTGCGCACCTTTAATCCCAGCGCTCAGGAGGCAAAAGTGAACGGATGTATCTTTTGAATTCAGGGCCAGCCTTGTCTATATAATGAGTTCCAGTTAGAGCTATATGGTGAGACCCAGTCTCAAAACAAAACCAAAAAACTTAAAAAGCAAAAACCCACAAACAAAACAAGATTCTTTGTCACCTGTACTTGCCAGCCCCTGCTGTAGAGCAGTAGTTGTAAGCCGGTTTGGAATTCTAGGGAAAATATGTTTAAAGCCCTGGACACTTCAAGGGAAACTAGATAGCCTGTCACTGTGCTGACAGTTGGGGATTTTCTCATTCTTTATACTACCAGTTCCTCTTCAAGTGTGTGCCTTCTCTGCGACCTCAGAGGAGTCCTGTGGCTTCTGAGGAACCATCTAACCCCTGCTGTCTGACTCACACCAGTCTGGTCCCCTAACCTCTGGTCTTCCTCCAGGAGTCTGGGTGGGGGCAGAGGCCTTTCCTGACTGGTGTTTTTCTTCCTGATTGTTTCCTTGGACCTGGGACCATAGCTGGTGATGGAGTTCTGCGGTGCTGGTTCAGTGACCGACCTGGTAAAGAACACAAAAGGGAACGCACTGAAGGAAGATTGCATTGCGTACATCTGCAGGGAGATTCTCAGGGTGAGCTTGGCACCCCTTCCCATCCCTTCCTGCATGCCACTACGCCGATGCATTCTCCACACACACACACACACACACACACCCAAGACAGCTCTGCCTGTACTCGGGCTGTGGGTGGGTGAGGTCTGTCCCTCGGCCTCACTCTGACTGGACTAAGAGCTAACTTCCCTTCAGTCTCCTTCCACCTTCCTGCTCTCTCCCACCCACTTCACTACAGCTGATTTGTCCCACTTTTTGTCCCAGGGTCTGGCCCATCTCCATGCCCACAAGGTGATCCACCGAGATATCAAGGGACAAAATGTGCTGCTGACAGAGAATGCTGAAGTCAAGCTAGGTACTACGGATCCCTCTGAGGCCCTGTCACTGTCAGGACAGAGGACAAGGTCCCTTTCCTCAGCTATCTGGCTTAGGTCCAACTGCATGCGTGTGAGGAGGCCTATTCCCTGTCCCTGTCACCCACCCTGAGAGTCTTGCCTCCTGCTGAAAATCCTGAGAGCTTTTTTGCCTGCTGTCTCGCGGAGGGCAGCTGCCCAGCATGCTTCGGTGGGAGGTGAGGGCTGAGCTCTCTCCTCCCTGGGGTGCTATGCTTTGAGCCCCAAGATCCAGGAAGATTGGGTCAGGTTCCTCAAGACCTTGAGGGGCTGAAGAGGCCGTGCAGTTTCTTAGTGGTGTGAGGTCTGGGCCTCAGGTTTCAGGCCGGGGGCATGAGTGCACATAGTGGGTGAAGCAGAATAAGGGGACTTTTCCTGCTCATCCCTCCCCACGCTCACCCCTCCTCACCCCTCCCCATGCTCACCCCTTCTCACCCCTCCTCATGCTCACCCCTCCTCACCCCTCCCCATGCTCACCCTTCCTCACCTCCCCCACGCTCACCCGTCCTCAACCTTCCCATGCTCACCCTTCCTCACCCCTTCCCATGCTCACCCTTCCTCACCCCTTCCCACGCTCACCCCTCCTCACCCCTCCCCACGCTCACCCCTCCTCACCCCTTCCCATGCTCACCCCTCCTCACCCCTCCCCATGCTCACCCTTCCTCACCCCTCCCCACGCTCACCCCTCCTCAACCCTTCCCATGCTCACCCTTCCTCAACCCTTCCCACGCTCACCCCTTCTCACCCCTTCCCACGCTCACCACTCCTCAACCCTTCCCATGTTCACCCTTCCTCACCCCTTCCCATGCTCACCCTTCCTCACCCCTTCCCGTGCTCACCCTTCCTCACCCCTCCCCATGCTCACCCCTTCTCACCCCTCCCCACGCTCACCCCTCCTCAACCTTTCCCATGCTCACCCTTCCTCACACCTCCCCATGCTCACCCCTCCTCAACCCTTCCCATGCTCACCCTTCCTCACCCCTCCCCATGCTCACCCTTCCTCACCCCTCCCCATGCTCACCCCTTCTCACCCCTCCCCATGCTCACCCCTTCTCACTCCTCCCCATGCTCACCCTTCCTCACCCCTTCCCATACTCCACCCTTTTCATGCTTACAGTGGATTTTGGGGTGAGTGCTCAGCTGGACCGCACTGTGGGCAGGCGGAACACCTTCATTGGGACCCCATACTGGATGGCTCCAGAAGTCATTGCCTGTGATGAGAACCCCGACGCCACCTATGACTACAGGGTATGATGTGGACAGCAGGAACACTGGGGCTCCTGGGGTTAGGAAGGAGGTAGGGGGGGCACATAGATTAAAAGTTTGGGGACATGAACCAGGTGAGGGAAGTGATGTGTGAGGAGTGAAGAGAGAAACTTCACGGATATATCTAGGCCTGGGTAGCTAAAAACTGGAGGACCATAGCTTGAAGCCCTCCAGTACCTGTTACAAACACACTAAACTAAGACCTAACACTTTACAGGGGAAATATTTATATTGAAAAGTGGAGTGGGGCTGGTGAGATGGCTCAGTGGGTAAGAGCACCCGACTGCTCTTCCGAAGATCAGGAGTTCAAATCCCAGCAACCACATGGTGGCTCATAACCATCCGTAACAAGATCTGACGCCCTCTTCTGGAGTGTCTGAAGACAGCTACAGTGTACTTACAGATAATAAATAAATAAATCTTTAAAAAAAAAAAAAAAAAAAGAGTGTTGCATGTAATCTTAGAATGACACACAAGAATCTCTAAAAGAAATAGGAAGCAGCCTGTCCCCAAAAGAAAAGTGGAATGATTTCTAGGAGTGGAATTTGGGGAGGGGTAAGGATGTGCTAGGTTTGTGTGGAATGCTAGGTGAAGGGAGTTACAGTGCAACACTGACAGGAAGGTGTGTAGGGTTCTAGGTGAAGGAATACTGTGCAGTATTGTCAGGAGCATTCATACCTGTCCCTTCTTTCCCTTCTTTTAGAGTGACATTTGGTCTCTAGGAATCACAGCCATTGAAATGGCAGAGGGAGCCCCCCGTAAGTGCTGATTCTGCCTTGGGGTAGGATAGGATAGAAGGGAGGGCAAGGGAGTGGATGTGGGAGGGGGTGGGCTTCAGAGGTCACGGTAAGGAAGGGATTCCTTGGCCTAAATATGGCCAAGAGGACTGACGGTGCCTCCTGTGCCCCAGCTCTGTGTGACATGCACCCGATGCGAGCCCTCTTCCTCATCCCCCGGAACCCGCCGCCCAGGCTCAAGTCAAAGAAATGGTAGGTCGGGGATGTTCCCAGTCCGGCAAGGGAGGCTTCTGGGCAGGGCTGCCCTCACCTTAAAACTTCCCGTGTCCAGGCTTCGGTGTATGCCATGGAAGAGGTGTGGGAACTGCAGGTAGCAACTGGGATTGGGGATTGGAGAAGCCGGAAGAAGAAAGACAGTTTAGAGATGAGTGGCTCAGGATCTTCTTCCTGTGACTTCCCCTTCCAAAGGGGCCCTCCCAGTGTGAGCCACTACTGTTTCTAGGTCTAAGAAGTTCACTGACTTCATTGACACGTGTCTCATCAAGACTTACCTGAGCCGCCCACCAACTGAACAGTTACTCAAATTCCCCTTCATCCGCGACCAGCCCACGGAGCGGCAGGTCCGCGTCCAGCTCAAGGACCACATTGACCGCTCCCGGAAGAAGCGGGGTGAGAAAGGTCAGTGAGGGGTGGGGGGCAGAGGGGGTGGGTGCTGCCTCTGCCCTGTCCCCTCTCTAGCCATGAGGTCTTTGGACTTGCCTTTGCCCTCTCGTACCCCAGTCTCCCTGCCCAAGGAACCCTTTCCTCAGACTGCAGCTCCAGGATCGGGCTGTGCACATAGACAGTCCCAGCTGAGGTCTCCCTACCCAGGCTGGAGGCTGAGGCTCTGAGTGGAAAAGTATCCGTGGTCTCCTTTGCAGAGGAGACAGAGTATGAGTACAGCGGCAGTGAGGAGGAAGATGACAGCCATGGAGAGGAAGGCGAGCCAAGGTGGGTTTGGCAAGTAGAGCTGAGAGGCTGGGGTCTCTGTTGTCTGGAGGAACAGCAGTGATCCTTGCTTGGCTTTGGGGACTCTCAGGTAATGGCACCTAGTGATAGAAACTTGTATAAACCGAGTCTCCAGGCTGGTGAGCTGGCAAAGGCACCTGCCCAAGCTTGGTGGCCCGAGTTTTGTTCCCAGGACCCACATGTTGAAAGGAGAGAATTCTTCCAAGTTGTCCTCTGACCTCCACTGGCTTGCTGTGGTGCACTCAGACATGCACACATGCACCACTTACAAGCATGCATGCACATACACAGAGAGTGAAGCAGATGAACCGGGACGAGGAGGGGGTCTGAGGGCTGACAGGGCTGACACAGGTCTAGAATCGTTAAAACAGCCCCAGACCAGCAGGCACCAAGGGGGAGATGCTTACCCAATCCTTGCACTTGGGCACCTGAAGCAGGCAAGCAAGTTCCAGACCAGTCTGGGCTACATAATTCAGGCCCTGTCTCAAAACAGGGAAGAGGGACAAAACAGAAGACAGGTTTCCTGGCCATCGGCAGGATGGCTGGTAGGGTTGGAGGCCTCTGCTCGGCAGGCTGCCCAGAGGTGAAGACCACTAGTGTGCTCTGACCTCAGTGTGTGTTTGTTCCGCTCACCCAGCTCCATCATGAATGTGCCTGGTGAATCCACACTGCGCCGAGAATTCCTCAGACTCCAGCAGGAGAATAAGAGCAACTCTGAGGCTATAAAGCAACAGCAGCAGCTGCAGCAGCAGCAGCAGCGGGACCCAGAGGCACACATCAAACACCTGCTGCACCAGCGGCAACGGCGCATAGAGGAGCAGAAGGAGGAGCGGCGACGTGTGGAGGAGGTGGGTCCCATCCTGTGTGCTTACAAGACACTGGCTGTTGGCCAGGGCAGAGTGAGACAGACCTCGCCTAGCTGTTATCAGACCCCACTGCTCTTAGAGACTCAGTCTCCACACCCTGGCTCACTGCCCGCCCAGTGTGGATGGATGTGCCATCAGTATCCTGTCAGATCAGAGCCATTCTGAAAAGCAACAATTGTCTTCGATAAATCTTTTTCTGCTTCTGCTTCTGCTCTGGGCTTCTCCAGCTCTAGAGGCCATCCATCTTGCCTGGCTGCAGGTCTGTGTCCATGTATGTTGGTGCAGCCAATCTGCTCCAAACAGAAAGGCTGGAAAGACCCTGCTGTGCTCCTGATTCTTTTGATTTTGGTTTATTTTCTTATAAAGTATAGCTTTCCTATTTTGGACTAATTAAAGGTTGGTAGAGGGAATTCGTTTTAGTTGAGGAGAATCTTGTGTTTAAGCACAGTTTTCCGTTTGTCATATCACTCATTAAAATAACACAGCTAGGTGTGGCAGCTTTCTCCTGCACTCTTAGCATTTGGGAGGCAGAGGCAGGGAGATGAAAAATTTCAGACTAGTCTCAAGACCAAAAATAAAACCACAAGACAACCAAAAAGCTGGGAGTGTAGTTTAGTTAATTGAGGGGCTTGCTAACATGCCTAAACCCCTGAATTCAGTGCACCATATAAAACTGGTTCCAATAGTACGAACTTGTAATCCCGGCACCTGAAAGAGGAGACAAGAAGGTGAGAAGTTGCCGGGCGTGGTGGCGCAGGCCTTTAATCCTAGTACTTGGGAGGCAAAGGTAGGTGGATTTCTGAGTTCAAGGCCAGCCTGGTCTACAGAGTGAGTTCCAGGACAGCCAGGGCTACACAGAGAAACCCTGTCTCGGAAAACCAAAAAAAAAAAAAAAAAAGAAGGTGAGAAGTTGTAGATCAGCCTCAGCTACATGGCACATTTGTGCCCAGTCTCATAAGTTTAAGCCTTGTTTCTAAAGAAATAAAAAATAAAATAAAAGGTTGGGGTTGAGGGATACATACAGCCCAGTGGTAGAACCTGTCCCACATGAGGATCTTGGGTTTGGTCTCTGGTAACACATGCAAAAAAAAAATTATTTTTGTGTGTGTGTTTGAATGTACTTACCGTTGGTGGTGCATGATGGAGAATGGGAAATCTGGACTTTGGGTTTTATTTTTTTTAATTTATAATTAAATGATAAAACCATTGTCTAGGAGGCAGTAGCTCCAGCATCTACACTGTCTTCTGCTTCTCAGAGTAAGTTCTGTTCTTACTGAAGAAGAAGAAGCAGCAGCAGCAATTTGTAAGAAAGCTCGGCTTCTGAAAGCTTTCTGCTGTTCTAATAGAAGTGGGCAGGGTTTGACAGGCCTGACCAGCGGCCTCAGCATGAGGAGAGTTCTTCTGTGCCTGAGGGTCCAGCGGCTTGGCCTTGGCCGTTTTTTTTTTTTTTTTTTTTTTTTTTTTGCTGTTAAACTTTTTTTTATTTAATCCCAATTTTATCCTGCCTCCCAAGTGCTGGGATTAAAGGTGTGCACCACCACATCCTGGTGTTTTGGTTTTTTTTGTTTTTTTTTTTTTTTTTTTTTTTGTTGCTGTGGTTTGGAATTCGGAGCAGACACTGTCCGGAAAGCATGTCCTGTACATCCTTGGCTACCAAAGCCGAAGGTTGCTTTTCTGTGCACGGGCACTTGGTGCCCCCTGTTGGCCAAAGGTTGACACTAACGTCCATCTCTTAGTGTTCAAGGCACAAAGGCTTGGTACGCGTGTTAGCATGTTTGTTTGGTAGCAGTCTTAGGCTTTCAACTGCTACGATAATGTACCATGACCAAGCACAACTTGGAGGAACATGGCTCCTCATGGCTTGCTCCTCATGGCTTGTTTGGCCTGTTTTCCTTCTAGCACCCAGGACCACCAGTCCACACGTGGGACAGCCTACAGTGGGCTGGCCACTCCCATGTCAGTCATCAGTCAAGAAAATGTGCCACTAATCTCATGGAGACATTTTCTCAGTTAAGGTTCCCTCTTCTACAATCATTCTGGCTTGTGTCAAGTTGACATGGAACTAGCGAGTGCGGTGGGAAGAGGAAAATGGCATATCGCTCACCCACTCTGAGGGCAGCGGATTCTATCTAGCCCAATGTGCATAGCTACCTCAAACTTCTCAAACTGAGCTCTTGGGGCCCAGGGGCTCAGCTCTGGTTCAGGGCTAGGGATAGATGCCTTTCTCTCGATTGTCTCTAACACGCCTGCTCTGCTCTCCGCGGAGGGCAGTCCTTCCAAGGCTGTGCTGTACTAGCATCTGTTCCGATCTGATCCGATCCGATCCGTAAGACATACTACCCCTTGGTCTACAGCAACAGCGGCGAGAGCGAGAACAACGCAAGCTGCAGGAGAAGGAGCAGCAGCGGCGGTTGGAAGACATGCAAGCCCTGCGGCGAGAGGAAGAGAGGCGGCAGGCAGAGCGGGAACAGGTATTGGTGCCAGTGTGCACGCACACACACCCGCCTTCACACCTGCCCTGCCCTGCCCTGCCCTGCTCCTGCTGCCTGCCTTCCTGCTCCCGGTGCCCTGGCCCTTTCGCTCCCCTGCTGTCCCTAGATTCCTCCTATCTTTTCTAGCTTCACTCTTTCTCTGTTTTCTCCTACCCTTCAACCCCACCCTGCCCCCTGCCCTCCTGTCTCCGTGCCTTCATTCCCCATCTCTGCCCATCCTTGTCTCTGCCCTGGGGCACTATCCTTCATGTTCCCACCTGATTCCTCCTCATCCCCTGTGTCCTCTTACTCCCATCTGTGCCACATTGCCCCCTGGGGCTCATCTACCCCGTCCCCCTTCATCCTCACCCTGCTGATCCCTTCCTTCGCCGCTGCTGCCACCCTCCTGCCGCCTCCCTCCCTCTCTCCCTGCCCTGCCCACCCCCACCCCCCCAGGAATATATCCGTCACAGGCTAGAGGAGGAGCAGCGACAGCTCGAGATCCTTCAGCAACAGCTGCTCCAGGAACAGGCCTTGCTGCTGGTAACGGGGTCCCTCAGTGTCCTTGGGAAAATGCCGTCCTGAGCTGCTTTCCTACACTGGGATGGGAACACGTCAGGGAAGGGGACTTCCCAAGACAGGGAAGTGGCTCCTGTCTAGGCAGTAGAGGAAAGGCAAGGCATGCCTGCTCTAACTTACACGGCCACTCTCTGCTGAGCCCCCTCTCTCCCTACCGTTGGGCCCAGGAATACAAGCGGAAGCAGCTGGAGGAGCAGCGGCAATCGGAGCGGCTGCAGAGACAGCTGCAGCAGGAGCACGCCTACCTCAAGTCCCTGCAGCAGCAGCAGCAGCAGCAACAGCAGCTCCAGAAGCAGCAGCAGCAGCAGCAGCAGCAGCAGATCCTGCCTGGAGACAGGAAGCCCCTGTATCATTACGGTCGGGGCATTAATCCTGCTGACAAGCCAGCATGGGCCCGCGAGGTATGCTGTCTCCTTTGTCCCCTAAGACCCCCATTCTACCAGTCTCGCTGCCAGAGGGCTGGGAAGTTGTAAGGAGCTCTGAGGAGGGGAAGGAGCAGAGGTTGTGGGGCTGGAGTGTGTGAAGGAAGTGAGGAGCTAACTGGCCTGCTGACGCCCTGTTCAGTGGCCTGACTCCTGATGTCCCGCTCGAATGGCAGGTGGAAGAGAGAGCACGGATGAACAAGCAGCAGAACTCTCCCTTGGCCAAGGCGAAGCCAAGCAGTGTGGGGCCAGAGCCCCCCATCTCCCAGGCCTCTCCTAGCCCCCCAGGACCTCTTTCCCAGACTCCTCCTATGCAGAGGCCTGTGGAGCCCCAGGAAGGACCGCACAAGGTGAGTCTGTCCCCACTCCTGTCCTAACAGACATGGATGGCTTTGCTCACAGCCATGAGTACATGCTCGCGTCCACTGATGTCTTCTGCGCACTGCAGGGCACATCCCCTGCACTGTTTATGTCTCCAGCCTTAGAATCCCCTTCTTTGATGGGAGAGGGGACTTTTCTCAACCCAGAGCCCAGTTTTCAGGATGTGCCACAAAGCAGGCATTCCACCATTTCTGGTCTTCTCCTGCAGAGCCTGGTGGCACACCGGGTCCCACTGAAGCCATATGCAGCACCTGTACCCCGATCCCAGTCCCTGCAGGACCAGCCCACTCGAAACCTGGCTGCCTTCCCAGCCTCCCACGACCCTGACCCTGCTGCTGTCCCTACACCCACTGCCACACCCAGTGCCCGAGGAGCTGTCATCCGCCAGAATTCAGACCCCACCTCTGAAGGGCCAGGGCCTAGCCCAAACCCTCCATCCTGGGTCCGGCCTGATAATGAGGCTCCACCCAAGGTAAGTATAACCCTAAAAACCAAGAATAGAAGAGTTCAGAGTAGGAGGAAGAACACAAGGCAGCCACGGAGACACTGCCTGTAAGGGTAGAAAGACAGAAGTGACTGCGGGAATGGGAAATGGCCAAGCATCTAAGGGCCACCCTTACCCCAGCATGGCCATTTTTCAACTTTACAGCCTAGACAGATTGAGTAATTTGTCTGAACATGTTAGTTCTCTGTGAGTGCTAAGGACTGCGTTCCTCAGATTGACAGTGGAATGGAGTGTGTGCTGTACCTGCACAAGACTGACAGAGCTTGTCACCCACTCTTTCCAGGTTCCACAGAGGACCTCTTCTATCGCCACTGCCCTTAACACCAGTGGGGCCGGAGGGTCCCGGCCAGCTCAGGCTGTCCGTGCCAGGTACACAGCACCAGGGTGGGCTCATGTGGGGGCCTAGGGAGTAAGAGGTACAGGGACTTTGCCAGATTATCTGCATCAGGTGGGGCACGCCCCAAACCAGGCACCTCATCCCTTCCCTGTGCCACCACGACCCGCCCCGGCACCCTGTGCTCCCTCCACAGACCTCGCAGTAACTCCGCCTGGCAAATCTATCTGCAGAGGCGGGCAGAGCGGGGCACCCCCAAGCCTCCCGGGCCCCCAGCTCAGCCCCCTGGCCCGCCCAACGCCTCTAGGTAATGGAGTTGCCCCCCCACTTGCTCTCACCTCTCACTTCTGCCACCTGCTTCCCTGGTGATGGCTCCCCCTGCAGTGCAGCTTGACACTCAGGATGGGAGCACAGCTCTGATGTGAACTCTGTCCCTTCACAGTAACCCTGACCTCAGGAGAAGTGACCCTGGCTGGGAGCGCTCAGACAGTGTCCTCCCGGCCTCCCACGGCCACCTTCCTCAGGCTGGCTCCTTGGAGCGGAACCGAAACCGTGTGGGAGGTATGTCAGCCAAGTCCCAAGCCTTCTCTGGCCAACACCAAAAGCAGAGTCCATTGCCTTTGGTGGCTTAGGACCAGAGCAGCACAGGAACAAGAGGGATGTGGATGGGTTTGGGGCCTGGGCGTGGGGCCATGCTGTAGATAATATCTATGACTTTGTTTTTCCCACCCTGCATTGCTCAGCTTCCACAAAACTGGATAGCTCTCCAGTGCTCTCCCCCGGGAACAAAGCCAAGCCTGAAGACCACCGCTCAAGGCCAGGCCGGCCCGCAGTAAGTGATCTGGCGCAGGCTGGGGAGCCTTCACTAATGAGCGCGGGCTACCTTACATAGCAAAGCTCATGTTCCTAACCTTTCTCACCATCTCTCCTGCTTCCTCCTGGCCGCCTTTCTTCCTCTGTGACCCCTCCCAGAGCTATAAGCGAGCGATTGGTGAGGTTAGTGAGGGGCTGCTGGGAAGCCCTCTGTTCTCTGCCTGCACCTCTGCTGGCAGGCACCCTTCCTCAGGGTTGCTTCTGCCCAGGCCCGACTGCCTCCCCTCATCTCCTCTTTCCTGCAGGACTTTGTGTTGCTCAAAGAGCGGACTCTGGATGAGGCCCCTAAGCCTCCAAAGAAGGCCATGGACTACTCCTCATCCAGTGAGGAGGTGGAGAGCAGTGAAGAGGAGGAGGAGGAAGGCGACGGGGAGCCGTCAGAGGGGAGCAGAGACACTCCCGGGGGCCGGTATGGGGTGTCCTAGGGCAGGGCCTCCCTCATCAGGACAAACAGGAGGAGTTCAGGGAAGGAGGGAACAGAGCAGGGTTGGTAGCTTCTTCCACTGCTCTGTCACCGTGGACCCTGTCAGACGCCCCCCTGTCTCTCTGTCAGCCTGGGACCCTGTCAGACGCCCCCCTGTCTCTCTGTCAGCCTGGGACCCTGNGGACCCTGTCAGACGCCCCCCTGTCTCTCTGTCAGCCTGGGACCCTGTCAGACGCCCCCCTGTCTCTCTGTCAGCCTGGGACCCTGGCAGACGCCCCTCTGTCTCTGTCAGCCTGACTGAGGGCCACCCAGAAAGGACCTGAGTCAGTGAGGGCTTTGGAGGAGGCTGAAAGCCAAGTCCCTGGCTGTCACCTGCTTCCTGTGGCATTGTATGGCAGGCAGGACCTGGAAGGCCCCACCTTCATCTTTCCCACAGCAGTGATGGTGACACAGACAGCGTCAGCACCATGGTGGTTCATGATGTTGAGGAGATATCCGGGACCCAGCCCTCATACGGCGGCGGCACCATGGTGGTCCAGCGTGTGAGTGGGTCTCCTTCCCCTTCTTGCATTTTCCTACCACATGCCCTCTGTAGCCCTGCCCTGACCTTTTCTCTATTCTTTAGACTCCTGAAGAGGAACGAAGCCTGCTGCTTGCTGATAGCAATGGCTACACAAACCTGCCGGATGTGGTCCAGCCCAGCCACTCACCTACTGAGAACAGCAAAGGTCAAAGCCCTCCAACAAAGGATGGAGGCAGTGATGTAAGTGTGCAGGAGTGGTGGGTCAGTGACGAAAGGAAGAGCCCTGGGGTTCACACGAGAGTGGGGTGCTAGGAGCACTGTGATAGGTGGTGCAAGGACCTTAACAGGAACCTGAGATCTGTCCCATAGAACAAGGGCCACAAGCCAGAGCCACACATGTATCTTGACTGTTCCCTCTCCCCACACAGTACCAGTCTCGTGGGCTGGTAAAGGCCCCAGGAAAGAGCTCATTCACCATGTTTGTGGATCTAGGCATCTACCAGCCTGGAGGCAGTGGGGATACCATCCCTATCACAGGTGAGGACGGGGAGCTATCTGCCTTGAGGCTGGAGAGCAGAGCCTGGAGAGGGGCTCTTTGAGAATGGGGCTTCACAAACTGTAGGCATGCAGTGGAGAGATGGATCGGTGGATAAAAGCCTTGCTCTTCTAGAGCCCAAGTTTGATTCCCAACATACACTAAGACAGCTCCCAACCTCCTCTAACTCCAGGTCCAGGGGACCCGATGCCCTCTTCTGGCCTCCGTGGGTACCAGCACACAGAGACAAGAAAGCAAAAATAAAATTCAAAAAACCTTTTAAAAAGTCCAAGCATGGGCCCTTATTTGAGGCTTAGCCCCTGCCCTGGCACAGGGCTACTGGGGGAGGTGCTCAGAGCGGCTGAGAGATGGAGGCAGAGGGGGAGCTGCTGAGTGGTGGAGACAGGCCTTGGCCTCTGGCTCAGGCACTCTTGCCTCAGTGCACCTCTGTTCTCGAGTCTCCCCTTCAGAGGATTCTGACGTGTCAAGATCAGATGGAGGGGCATAGGAATAGAAGTTATCACTGAGGGCTGCAGCCCACCCTCCCTCCTCCTCTTTGGCAGCCCTAGTGGGTGGAGAAGGTGGTCGCCTTGATCAACTGCAGTTCGATGTGAGGAAGGGCTCTGTGGTCAACGTCAATCCCACCAACACCCGAGCTCATAGTGAAACTCCTGAAATTCGCAAGTACAAGAAGCGATTCAATTCAGAGATCCTCTGTGCAGCTCTCTGGGGTAAGTCAGAGCTGAAAAAGGTGGAAGTGGTCTGAGCACAGCCTCCATGCTTCTGGTCAGGGGAGAGCTTGGATCTGCCTCTGACCTAGCCAAGGATTCCCATTGCAGGGGTCAACCTCCTAGTGGGCACAGAGAATGGGCTGATGTTGCTGGACCGAAGTGGGCAGGGCAAGGTATATGGACTTATTGGGCGACGACGCTTCCAGCAAATGGATGTCCTGGAAGGGCTCAACTTGCTCATCACCATCTCAGGTGTGTGTATGGAGTTTGGGGACAAGGGGCTTAATTGCTTGCGAATCTTCATCCTGGAAGAACAACTGTGGTCAGACAGACAGTATTGTGGGAAGCAGGAACCCGGCCTTTGATAAGAATGAGTGTTTGTGTCCACGTATGTCTGTCCATCTCACAGGGAAAAGGAACAAACTGCGGGTGTATTACCTGTCCTGGCTTCGGAACAAGATTCTACACAATGACCCAGAGGTGGAAAAGAAGCAGGGGTGGACCACCGTGGGGGACATGGAGGGCTGTGGCCATTATCGTGTTGGTGAGGATGCCACGGCGCAGTAACCAGGGAGCAACAAGGTCTGGGCTAACTACTAAGAGACCCTCAAGGCTGACAGTGGAAGTCACTACGTCTCCCCTTTCCTGCCCTCCAGTGAAATATGAACGGATTAAGTTCCTGGTCATTGCCCTGAAGAACTCCGTGGAGGTGTATGCCTGGGCCCCCAAACCCTACCACAAATTCATGGCCTTCAAGGTAATCCCAGCCTCAGCGACCAGTATGTTCCAAGGCTCCGCTCCCACCCCTGTCTTCCCTGAGCCTTCTCTCCTCCACAGTCCTTTGCTGATCTCCCTCACCGCCCTCTACTGGTGGACCTGACAGTAGAGGAGGGACAGCGGCTCAAGGTCATCTATGGTTCCAGTGCTGGCTTCCATGCTGTGGATGTTGATTCTGGGAACAGCTACGACATCTACATCCCTGTACATGTGAGCTTAGCAGGGCTGGGGGCGAGGGAGACCAACCCATTCTGGACATCAGACATGAGGACTCCACCCAGCCCACCTTCTTCTCCCTAGATCCAGAGCCAGATCACACCCCACGCCATCATCTTCCTCCCCAATACTGATGGCATGGAGATGCTGCTGTGCTATGAAGACGAGGGTGTCTACGTCAACACTTACGGGCGGATCATCAAGGATGTGGTGCTGCAGTGGGGAGAGATGCCCACCTCTGTGGGTAAGTGAAGAACCACCCCAAGCTGCTTGTTCCGGGGTGACTAGGACTGAACCCTCCTTACAACCCTTCCACCATCTTCTCTTTTCAGCCTACATCTGTTCCAACCAGATAATGGGCTGGGGCGAGAAGGCTATAGAGATCCGCTCTGTGGAGACAGGCCACCTAGATGGGGTCTTCATGCACAAACGAGCCCAGAGGCTCAAGTTCCTGTGTGAGCGGAATGACAAGGTGAGGCAATGTATCTCTGAAAGGAGCCTAGCCCGGGTGATGGGCTGCCTCTCCAGACCTTGCTCTGGGCAGGGATCTGGGGGTGTGGAATGGTTCTGTTCTGAGCTGTCAGAGCCACACCCTCCTTCCCCGTGGGCTCTGTTGCCTTTACCCCATGGACCTGGTAACATTTTTTTTGCCTTTCCTTGGGGACGGAGAGAAACAGGTGTCATTTACATCCTCTTTCTCTCTCCCAGTGTCAACCTCTTTCTCTTTTCCCGGCATACTCCTCCCCCACCACACACACACACACACACACACACACACACTTAGCCCTTGGTCATGTCTTTTCTACTTTATCCAGGTGTTTTTTGCCTCTGTCCGCTCTGGAGGAAGCAGCCAAGTTTACTTTATGACTCTGAACCGTAACTGCATCATGAACTGGTGACGAGGCCCCTGGACTGGGGCTCCGCACATGGACCCAGCTCTCTTCCCACAGCCAGACTACCCAGGCCGCCCCTGCCCTCCCCACCCCACTTTGGGCTTTTGCTTTTACTGGTTTGATTCACTGGAGCCTGCTGGGAACGTGACCTCATATCCCTGAAGCTTTCGTGATCACGTGACCATCCTTTTTCCCAACATTCTTAAAACTGTGCCTTTCCCCAGCTTCTGGGGAATGACACAGCTTCCTTCCCCTTCCCAGGAATTGAGTGGGACTTGCTCCTCCCCTTTTCTCCACAGAAGAGGAGTGCTTGGGGCTTGGACCCCTTACCCCATTGCTGCTGAATGAGCAGGGCCCTGACCCCTTTATTTGCACGACAGGGGAGCCGGCTCCCCCCTTGAATGTACCAGACTCTGGGGGGGGGGTGTTCACTGGGCCCTGGGTTCTGGAGGGGGGGGCGGTCACCAGCCACTCCAGGGGCAGGGACCATTCCTCATTTTCTGAAAGCACTTTAATGATTCCCCCCCAACCCCCAGGGAATGGAGGAGGGACCCCATAGCCAAAACATTCCCCCCTTTCCTCCCCACTCCCACCCCTTCTAGCCTCTTCCCTTCCCTAGAGGGAGAGAGCTCAGAGCTCCCACCCTTCATCCTTCCTTGCTTGCATCTGTATATAGTGTGAGCAGCAAGTAGCCCTTCTCCCTCCTGTATCCTTTCTCAATGTAGTGGCCTTGGATACATTCCCTTTGTTAATAAAGACAAT
Source organism: Mus pahari (assembly GCF_900095145.1). NCBI lineage: Eukaryota > Metazoa > Chordata > Mammalia > Rodentia > Muridae > Mus > Mus pahari. The sequence goes on from NC_034603.1 coordinate 38,452,129, forward strand.
TGAACCAGCTGCCACCATTTTGAGATCCTGCCATTGTTCTCTCTCAATCCTGGGTGCTTTCTAGGGAGAGATTTGAGAGTTGGGAATGCAGAGGGTAAAGGAAAAGCATTGGGGTCTGTGAAGTTACATGTGATAAAAGAGATGAAGTGAGGTGGATGGATAGGCCAGGGATCCTGGAAGACATGCTGGAGCGGCCCAGGTATTCTCAGTCCTGACCCTGTAGAACCCTTTGAGAATAGTTCGTTGTTACCAGCCCCAGCAGGGCCAGGCTAGACTTCAGTGTTTCTTTATCTGGGTCTTGTAAAAACCTCATTGGCTATCAACTAGAAAAATAGTCTTTAGGTTAGAAGGAGCCAAGAGCAAAATTGAACCAATTGCCTCCCAAGTGCCTGGCCAAACCACCCACCCATCTTCTACTTCCCTGAGGAGTCAGACCCACCCACATGACCACACAAGCCCTCCTGCAAGTTCACAAACCAGATTTATTGACATCAGCCTGTTTTCAAAATCTCTTTCTTGGGGGGCAGGGGTGAGGTGGGTGCCTGTGCAGGCTCATGGTTGGATGCACGGTGGGTAAGGGAGATCAGGAACTTGGTTGAAGTAACCCCCAAGGAAGATGAGAGTAGAACCGACGCTGAAGAGCACCAAAGCTGCCCAAAAACAGACATTGTCCAGGGCCTTCCCCATACGCACCCAGTCGGACAGTTCCTGTGAGAGAGAGCGCGCGCACAGGAGTTTAGCGAGGGAGGAGCCTGGAGGGCGGGGCATCTAGCACTGCTCCGCCTCAACCTCCCCACCCACCTCTCCAGTGGCTTCCTGGTCTCTTGTGCTGTCAGCCACAAAGTTCACGGCATCCACACAGCAGCGAATCTCGGGGGCTGCAGCACCTAGGTTCTGGCAGAGGGCTGCTGCTAAGGCAACAGCAAGTCCTGGGTCATTAAAAGAGCGTCCCCAACAGCGAGTGTATGCCTTTGACCCAAGAGCAGTGCTCACCGGTCCAAGTTCCGTGCCGATGCCTCTGACCTTCAAACACGAGTTCGCTCCGCGGCTTTTTCAAGATGAGCTCCTCCGCTCTGAGCAGAATGCCCACAGACGAGGCTCGCCTCGCTGGTGAGGCAGTCCGGGGATCCTCTGGGGGTGGGCTTGAGCCCAGGAGACGCGGCAGTAGCTCTAATAAAATCTGCAGCCAGGGACAGAGAGAGGTTCCAAGCCTGCTTCCCACCCCTGGGCAGTACTTTCTTCAACCAGCGCTTACCTGGCGCAGCCGAGGGGATGTAGCATGAGTCGTTGGCGTACGCAAAGATACGTTGAGCACGATGACGCAATTCATGACAATGAGCGTGGCAACCACCATGACGAAAATAAGAAACCTGATATACAGGAAGCCTGATGTCACAGCACTCCACAAACAGAAGGCACTAGCTGCCCTCTACATCACAAATACCACCTCCGCACAACTGGTGGCGTTACCTCTTGCTCCTCCTCAACGATGCCAGTATTGTCCCGGCCCTTCTGCATATACCATCTGTTGCGGCCATGAAGGGGATTCCCAGCAATTTGGACACCCTGCTGTGGGTCTACCACTTCCACAGCTCCACCGAGGTGAGGGTATTAGAATGGCCCACTCAAAGGCAGACTCTGGAGAGGTCCCCAGCGCTTCCTGCTATGACCCTTTCCATGTGACCACTCCACTCATTACCCTTACTCCTCCAGGTGGCCTTACAGCCTCCACTTCTATCTTCCCTGGAACTTGCTGTGGCCGCAGCTCACGAATATCTAGTGCAAAGGTTCAGAGAGCTTAAGTCCCAGGACCCCCTGGAATCCGACAAGTTACCCACCCAGAAGGCCACCCTAGGATTGGTGCTAAGAGAAGCTGCAGCCAGCATGATAAGCTTTGGAACCACCTTGTTAGAGGTGCAGCTCTGGGAGGCTGAGGGATGGGGAGAAAAGGGGGAGAGGGCTAGGCCAGCAAAAGCAGAGACCTTTAGCCCGCATGCCCCAATGCAGATCTCGGCCCTGTGGCTGCAGCAGGAGGTGCAGCGACTGGACAGCGGCAACGACTGCCCAGGCCCAGCCCCGGACACTGGGGATCCTAGTAGGGCGCTGGCCCGTGTAGCCCAGGCCGCAGGGCAGGGGATTCGGCAAGCTGGAGCGGCAGCTGGCGCAAGTGCCCGGTACCTGATCCAGGGGGCGTGGTTGTACCTGTGTGGACGAGGTTTGCACGGATCTACCTCATCCCTGCCACAAACCCTACGCCAGCTGGGCCTTGGGGTCCCTGGGGATCCGGTGCGTTTGGGATAAAGGGTGTGACATGGGTCATAGGAAGTATGGTTAAGGAGATACTGAACTATACTGTCCTAACAGAGACACTCGGGAGACCTCAAGGTGTCGTCCAGCAGCAGTGAGGAGAATGAGACAGATAATCCATCACTGTCCCAGTCCAACCCTGTGTCCAAATAAAAGTCAAGAACGGGACAACACCAAGTCCCTATGCAAGCCTTCTCTGGCTACATTCTCCATGCATGCCCCCATCTCTGTGGGGACCCACTTTGAGATTACCTGCCCAGCAGTGGCACGCTCAGAGAAGTCTCTGGAATTTTCTGGGCAATTAGAAACAAGAAGACAGTCTGGGCTAGCAGGACGTTGATAGAGACCGTGCATTTCTGGCCACCAGCTAGAAGGAGCAAGCTGTGAGAGGCGAGCCAGGGAGCAAGCCCAGCCTGGGGTTCAGGAGTCAGGGTCACCCCTTACCCTGCGCAGGCAGGAAGTAAGCGAGCAGCACCAAGCCAGAAATGAGCACGCAAGGCACAATGATGTTAATGACGTAAAAAAGTGGCTTCCGGCGGATGATGAGCGTGTAGATGATGTCAGTTTCTCCAGGGCCTTCTGTGGAACCTCCCTCGTAGCGGCGAATCATGCCTGGGCAGTAGTCGATGGCCCATTCTCCATTCTCTGCAGGACATAGGGCGTTGTCAGCCCGCACACCTGCAACTCCAGGCCAAGAGGGCCACTTGAAACCTGGGCTGTCAGCATGGGGGCGGAATGGGTAGAGAGGGGCATTTCTGGTGGGGGTGAAGACAGCAAATCTAGACTGACTTCAAGAAGCTCAGCTTCCGGTTGTGTGGTACGGGTCAAGCCCTACACTGAATGTCCCCTCCTTGAGCCTTATCTGGGAGAAGATGTTTTGGAAAGGGGTTATCCCTTCACCGGTAAAAGCTGCGGTGTCGATGTCGATTTTGTTGATGGTATTGCCGTCGTCATCCACAGCAAAGATGAACTCCACCTCCTCAGCATTGTAGGTCTGGGAGCTGTGAACCAGGGCCAGTCCTTACCCCAGAAGCTGGGAGCCATCTTAGTCCCACCCTGGAAGCTCAGATCTGGCAGGGTAACATGGCTGTCTTCTTTTGCCCACATTCCCCAGTGCGTTCCCAATCCTGCTTCCTTTTTTGTTCTGTTTTGGGTTGCTGACGGTCTCACCATGTTATCCAAGGACTCAATTCCTGGACTCAAGCCATGTTTATGCCTCAGACTCCTCCCGGGGAATAGCTGCAACTATATGGGATGAAACTACAAGATGGCAGCAAGAAGTCTGTGCCCACCCCTACTGCAAGCCTAATCCAGCTTCCCACCCCTTCACTCCAGCGCCCCACTCCGACTCCTTCCCAAAGTCCTTCCAAAGAAGACCCCACCTATTCCTCCATAGCAGGCCCTGTCCCCTGCCCTAGGCCCTTCTCAATATCATGATTGAAGTGTTTCTTCCTACCGAAAAATGAGAGAGCAGTTCTGCCAGTCAAAGGGGAAATAGGTGACCTCCACTGCGCAGGTGCTGCGGAAGATGGCTGGGGGCAACCAGCTCACATAGCCTCCCTCATAGACTAGAACATTGCAGTCGTAGGCCACTCCAAACTGCCCATCAATACTGTGGAAACCAAGCTTTTCACATGTCTGAACCTCCTTCACCAACCAAATCCCCCAAAACCAGTTCCCTTTGCAGCCTGCCCTCTTGGGTGGTCCTCACTTGTTTTCAAGAACAATCTCTGGCAGCCATACACGTTCTGAAGGGACCCGAAGGATTCCTACGCCTGCAAAATCGTCCTTGCTGAAGTTGAGCCGATAGTCGTGCCAGTCCTAAGAGGTGGGGACGAGAGAGTGTGTGCTCTCCGTCTCCTGCCTGGCAGGAGAGAAGGGGCTTGGCTGGGGACCCTCCCACTGCTCCCCAGGTCTGACTCACAATGCCAATCCACACACTGGTGGTCAGGGTTTCTTCCTTCTCGTTCTACAACAGAGAGAAGCCTGCTGAAGCCAGGAGTTAGGGGGTAGAAGTGAGGGTGTAGGATAAGAATTGGGGGAAGGGCTTACCAGTGAGATGAGGTTGGTTAGGGTGACCTTGAGGGTGATGGTGACAGTGTCCTCGGGTCTCCTAACTGGCCGGCATTCTGGGTCATAATTGTCGAAGAGATGGTGATACAGGCTCAGCTCTTCATTCTTTCCCTGGCTTCTGCCTATGATTCAAGAAGAAAGGGTCATTGTACACAAGCAGCAGCCCGAAAGACTTCTCTGCCCCCAGGCCACCTCCTGAGTTTATATTTCTAGATTCTTCCGAAACCAACAACACTGTATCTGGGGACCAAGTAGTGTCTCCGTCTCCACCCCGGTCTCAGTCCTTTCCCCACTCCCTTCATGTTGACACACGGATCCACCTGGCTTCCCTGACCCCCGTCCCTACCAAAGAGTGCCAGGAGAAGCAGGGCACCAAGCAGAGCTCCTGCCATCCTGATGTCTGGTTCTCAGATTCTGAGCTTTGCCGAGCTTGAGGGAACAGGCCAAGGTGCCTGTGTGAGGGGGGGGGGGGTGTTAGTTCCGGGCAAGGTTTGGGGACTGTCATCTAATCCTCTGCCCCTGCTGTGGGGGTGGGGGAGGCAGCTGCCCCATCCTGTATCCCGTGTCCCTTGCCCCACCCCATCCCAGCATGCTTTGCCTGGGTTTCAGCCAGTTCTATAAGCCACAAGGCCTATCGTCTCAGGAGAGAAGCAGGCCTCTAATAACACTTGAAACCACAAGCCGTTAGGCTGTAGACCCCATTCTCAAAACATACTGCTATCTTCTGTACAGCTGCCCTGTGTTGGTGATTCTAATGGATGCACCCAAGGGAGTAACACCCCGCACCTCCCATACTACCCCTGGCTTAGACACCTTTCTATTGCCATCCTAAGACCCTATATCCAAGGCAACATATAAAACATTTGAAGGTCGTGGTTGCTGAGGGTGAGATTCCAGAACCATCATGGTGGGGAGCATGGCAGCAGGCCTGGTGCTGGAGTAAAAACTGAGAGCTCATATCTTCAGGTGACAACCATGAAGCAGAGATCTGGGAATAGTCTTTTGAAACCTCAAAGGCCAACCCCAATGTCACACCTCCTCCAATAAGGCCACATTCAATCCTTCCCATACAGTTCCACCAACTAAGGACCAAGCATTCAAACATGAGCCTTGGTCCTTAGTGTGTGTGTGTGTGTAGAGATGGGAGGTGTTCTCACTCAAACCACCACAACCTCCCTGTGCAGTACATGCTATCATCCCTGACAGGGGCCAATTCACACTTTTACAGTTACACAAAGTCTCCTAAAGACCTAGCAATAAGACAGGTCATCGTACAGAATTAGTCTGCAGTGACATGCTTGATCTGGCAAAGCCTGCATTCAGTACTGGGCCCAGCACCTTCACCGTGACCCCGGGGTAAGCCCACCTTGATCGCCTTCCTTTGAGCAGGACACCTGCTATCCCCCCCCTTTTCTTGCTGCCACCTTATTGGTGGTCATCAATGAGACTGTCTTTCCGACTGCTGTCCAAAACACACTGGTCTTGAGTGTGACTCAGGCTGGTGCTGACATTTTTTTGAACTTTCTGCCTCAGCCACCTGAGTGCTGGTATGACAGTCATGAGCCACCAGGCCTGGTTTTCATTGTTTCATTTGTTTTTAAGGTAGGTTTTGTAGGCTCAGACAGGTCTTGTAGAGCTCAGTCTGGCTTTGAACTCCTGATGTTCCAGGCCCTCCGGGGGCCTGCAGGCGTGTGCTTGGATGTGTTGAGGTACTCGGAAGCTGCTTTGTAAAAAGCTAGGCCTTCCTCCCCGGGTAAGAAGTAGAGGAATAAACATTTTGGTTTTTTGTTGTTGTTGTTGGCTTTTAAGGGAGGGGTTTCTTGAAACAGGGTCTTGTTATGTAGACCAGTCTAGCCTAGAACTACATAAGCCCACTCCACAGTCCTCCTGCCTCGTCTTCCTAAGTGCTGAGACTCCAGACACGTGTGCACCATGCCCAGCTGGAAGCCCTTTATGCGTTACACCTTATGCATCACCCCAATCCAGGAAAATAATCACTTATGTCCTGAATTCGTGAAAAGGATCTGTAGCAGAGGGTCATTCACACAGGTGTGTTGGTAATAAGGCGTGAGGCTCGCTAACCGCCGTCACCGACCTTCGTGCCTCTGTGATCAGTTTACATCTCACAGCACAGTTATGGTCAGTATTTCCTCATTTCTTTCCCTACCTGTCAAAGCCCCTCAGAGTCCTCTAGACCAGCACGGCCATGGGCCCTTGTCTGTCTCTCACACTCATTTGAAGCCTCTGTTTCTCCTATGTACTAATTTCTCATTTTCCACTGCAGACCCCAGAAAGGATTTGTGGAAGTGAACTCACCACCTTGAACATCATGCTGGGCGTCACTTAATCCAGTCACTGAGCTAGGGCCTGGGCTATAGGGCATTGTGCTAAATGCAGACATTTGTTCAAACATTAGTGGGCACTTACAACCCAGATACTATGATTATACAGGTTAATAAGAGTTGCTTAAGAGCAACTGTTAAGAGCCTCTGTACTTCTGAAGGTCCTGAGTTCAAACCCCAGCAACCACATGGTGGCTCACAACCATCTGTAATGAGATCTGATGCCCTCTTCTGCAGAGTCTTAAGACAGCAACAGTGTACTTACATATAATAAATAAATTTTTAAAAATTTTAAAGATTTATTATTATATCTGAGTACATTGTCGCTGTCTTCAGACGCACCAGAAGAGGGCGTCAGAGCTCATTATGGATGGTTGTGAGCCATCATGTGGTTGCTGGGATTTGAACTCAGGACCTCTGGAAGAGCAGTCAGTGCTCTTAACGGCTGAGCCATCTCTCCAGCCCCAAGTAAATAAAATCTTTAAAAAAAGAAAAAAAAAAAGAAAGAAAGAAAAAAGAAAAAGAAAAAAAAAAAGAAAAAAAAAAAAGAAAGAAAGAAAAAGAAAAAGAAAAAAAAGAAAAAAGAAAAAAAAAAAGTTGCTTCTGCTGAGTGGTGGTGGTGACAGAAAGCACCTTTAATCCCAGCACTCGGGAGGCAGAGGCAGGAGGATCTCTGTGAGTCTGAGGCCAGCCTGGTCTACAGAACAAAGTCCAGAACATCCAAGGCTCCACAGAGAAACCCTGACTTGGAAAAAAAAAAAAAAAAAAAAAAAAAAAAAAAAAAAAAAAAAAAAGAAAGCCCTCACTTGATCCACTGGCAAGCTCACCAAGCCCCACTTGATCCACTGGCGAGCTCATCAAGCCCCACTTGATCAACTGGTGAGCTCACCAAGCCCCACTTGATCCACTGGCGAGCTCACCAAGCCCCACTTGATCCACTGGCGAGCTCACCAAGCCCCACTTGATCCATTGGTGAGCTTACCAAGCTCCAAACCCACGGTCACAAGGACACTAAAACTCAAACCAAAAAGACACAAATGGGGACCAGTGTACATAACGTATATGTGTAAACGGTGGACGGGGTAAAGGTGCTGCATGCAAAGCTGAGGACCTGAGTTTGATGCCCTGGACCCACATGAAGAAAGGAGAAAGTGGACCATGCCTACAGTGTCCTCTGACCCTCACGCTCCTGTCCAGACACGCATTCCTGACCAAGTCCGTACCTGAGCAAGAACAGAGCAGGAAGGGTGATGGGGATAACTTGGGGTCTCTCCAAGTCTCCTAACCAGCTGTAGGTGTCGGGAACATGCCTGTGAGCCAGTCTTGGTTTTGTATTTGTATATTAAAAATTCCAGTTTCTCTGGAGGCTGACTTCCAAGCTAACCACAAAGATCTCAGCTCAACAGGAAGCCGCTCCCTTCTCCAACTCCTTTTGGCCAGCTGCTCTGAACAGCTGCGGCTGCCCCTGCCAGAGCAGAGGGCTGCTGCTTCTGATCACCCAGGACCTTCTCAAGGTGCCATCCCCAGCTAGTCCCAGGAGCGCTCCCTCTGTGGTTAGCACAAATAGCAGTCTCTCTTTCCTAGCAGGGAAAGTGGGTTAGCAGAGCCAGGCCCGGGAGTATCCAGTAGACGCTAACCAGCCGTGTCTCCCTGCTGGTTGCCTGCGTCCAAGGTATTCAGTAGAGTCTGGCACGCTGCAGATACTTGATTGTTATCCGCTGGACGGATAGACTAAATGAACGGCTGGCATCTTTTTACTGAGAACTGTTCTCTCCAACCACAGGTCCAGAGATATGACTGTGTGATTATCAGAAGGAGAATAACATTCACAGGCTTAAAGATTTGCATACTTAGTCTCCAGTTGGTGACCTATTAGGAAGAGGGTGTGGCCTTGTTGGAGGAGGTGTGGCCATCACTGCAGACTTTGAGGTTTCAAAAGCTTGCCAGGCTCATGCGCTCTCCAGTCCCTCCATCCCTCTCTATGCTCCTCCCTCCCTCTCTCCCTCCCTCCCTCCCTCCCTCCCTTGCCTGTCGCCAGTGGATCTGGCTGCAAAGCTCTCAGCCATTGCTCCAGTGCCACATACACCTGAAGGGCCGCCTCACGTCAGCCGCACCTGGACACCGCAGTCACGGGGAAAGCCAGGCGCCATGGCTCGGGTTCAGAGAATGAGAAGATGAGCCTACATGTGGAACGGGAAAGACTCCGGTGAACCTGAAGGGCAGGAGGGAAGGGCTCAGAGTTAGAAAAACTAATAAGAGGGCTGGTGAGATGGCTCAGCAGGTAAGAGCACCCGACTGCTCTTCCTAAAGGTCCTGAGTTAAAATCCCAGCAACCACATGGTGGCTCACAACCATCCATAACAAGATCTGACTCCCTCTTCTGGAGTGTCTGAAGACAGCTACAGTGTACTTACATATAATAAATAAATAAAAATCTTAAAAAAAGAAAGAAAAACTAATAAGAAATTCTAGCCAGCATGCTGGGCATGTTGGCATGCAGGAAGAATCCCAGCACTTGAGAGATGTGGGCAGGAGGGTCAGGGGTTGAAGGCCAACCGTGGCTATGTCAGACCCTGTCTCAGTTGAACAGACCAAGTAACCAACAGTTGTCCCCAAGGCGATTTGAGGTAGGACTCAAATAACACAGGGGTGCAGTAGGCAGGGGATGCTAACAAATGATGCTATGGCCTCACTGTGCTTTAATATGCTCACTATCAATACTGAATATTTATGCCACTCATTTGAAAGCAGACGATGCCAAGTGAAGTGGTATGGGTCTTTAGTCCTAGCAGAGGTAGGTGTGTGTGTGTGGGGGGGGGGGTCTCTGAGTTCTACAGCCTACTCTACCTAGCAAGCTCCAGGTCAGCCTGAGCGATGTAGTGAGACCCTGTCTTAGAACAACCACCACAAAAAGAAAAAAACAAACAACAAAAGAACAGTAAACCAGACGGCCACTTTGGAAAGCTGGCAGCTTCCTACAGTGGTTTGTTGTTGTTTTTTAATTTATAATTTATTTATTTTAACTTTTTAAAAATTAATATTTATTACATCCCAAATGCTACCCCTTTCCTGGACCCCCCCCAGAGTCTCTCCCTCTACTCCCCTCCCCTTCTCCTATGAAAGGGTGCCCCCTCTCAGGTGCCCCATCCACTCTGGCACTCTCCCACTGAGACCAGGTACTCTGGTTGGTGAGCAGATACTACACACAGTCAGGCTACAACTTTAGGGACAGCCTCCACTCCACTGTTGGGGGACCCACATAGAGACTGAGCTGCACATCTGCTACATACGTGCTGAGGGCCTCGGCCCAGCTTGTGTGTGTGCTTTGATTGGTGGCTCCGTCTCTGCGAGCTCCCAGGGCTCCTGGTTAGTAGACCCTGTTGATCTTCCTATGGGGCTGCCATCCCCTTCAGTTCCTTCAATCCTTCCCCAGCTCTTCCATAAAAGTCCCCGACCTCTATCCAATGCTCGTCTGTGTATATCTGCATCTGTTTCAGTCTGCTGCTGGGTAGAGCCTCTCAGAGGAGTTATGCTAGGCTCCTGTCTGCAAGCCTAACAGAGTATCACTAATAATGTCAGGGATCCCCACTGGGTCCTTCACAATCCTTTGTGACTCCAGGGGATCCTATGCCCCCTTCTGGCCTCTGCGGGCACTGCATGCACGCGGTGTATAGATATTCAAGAAAACACTAAGACATAAAATAAATACAATCAAAGAAGAGGAGGAGGAGGACAAGAAGGAGGAGGAAGAATTATTACAGTGGGTTCTATATAAATTAAGTGATTGGTACCTATGTCAATGAGTTACCTTAAAATTATAAATATGTCCATTCTCCCTAAGGTAATCTATAAATACTTTTAAAAGGAAACTTGATACTCATTTAAAACTATACATACCAGCATAAAGGTTCATGGAGAGCTTTTGAAAAGGACCATAAGAGAAACTTGGCCTCCCCAATGTTAGAACACCTCACAAAAGCCACAGCAACACTGTACCAGCAGGAGAGCCAGTTCCTGGGTCCTGGGAGAACAAGGAGGGCAACTCTCTGGACATCGGTGGGAGAGGCCATTATCAACACAACGAGCAATGGCATCTATGGTGAGAAAAGCAAGCAAGCTACTCCCACACTTCACAGCAGATAAAGAGCAAACCCCGGTGAACTAGAGGGTAGCAAAGAGCTAGAACTGACTGAAGAGACTGTAGGAGTCTTTTGTGATTTGGGGGTGGGAATTATTTTTTAAACAGTGTATCAAAACCACTGCCATAAAAAAAAAGAAACATGGGATTGGGCGGTGGTAGCACACTCTTTAAACCCAACTCTCAGAGGCAGAGGCAGCCAGGGTTACAAAAAGAAAACCTGTCCTGTGTGTGTGTGTGTGTGTGTGTGTGTGTGTGTGTGT
>NC_034603.1:38463356-38475792 GCF_900095145.1 Mus pahari
TGTGTGTGTGTGTGTGTGTGTGTGTGTGTGTGTGTTACTCAGACCTCAAGATGGGATGCTTCAGTGTTCCCAATCCAGTGCTGGAAAGTTGAAAGCTCTTTGAGAGCTGCTGGTCCCTATTCCATTATGAAGGCTTGGAATGGTGACTCTGCTAGCAAGGAAGGGAGCAGCAGCAGCAGAGACAGGAATCGGGGGCAGGGAGGCCAATCAAGCACTAGGCGAGAGAATGAATGTCTTGAATACCCTCTGTATCTGGACTGCTGCCTGAAGGTCCTGTTCACAGTCGGGGTAGGTCTTCCACGCTAGTCAAGGCAGTCAGGACAGATCATCGGGTGACGCTGTCTACTCAGGTGATTCTCATCTGTGGCAAGCTGACATTGAAAGCAATCATAATACATGTAATCCAATTCAGGAAACTGGGGCAGGGCAATCCATCCCTGTGACCTTGAGACTAGTGTGTTCAAGGTCAGCCTAGACGCAAGAGTGAGACTGTCTTATGAACAAATAAGGCCATAGATGGGTCAGCAGATAAACAGGCATTCCATGCACAAGCTTAAGGACCAGAGTCTGACCTTTGGAACCAGCAGAGCAACAGGAGCAAGAGAGACTCAGCAAGGTGAAGGACGAAAAGCAACTCCCAGAGTTGTCCTCTGACTCCACACATGTAGTGTGGCATGCACACACACACACACACACATACACACACACGCACACACACACACACACACACATGCACACACTCAACAAATTAACTTTAAAATAAAAAGACAGGGATAGTGTGAGGACAAGATGTAGCTACGAGTGTCTCCCAGTTTCAATGGCGGATCTGTCAGAATTTGACACCAGAGGATTTAGATTTAATAAGGCTTACAAGATTAGGATTTTAGTTGCGCAAAAAAAACAAAAAACAAACAACAAACAACAACCTACAAGCATGGCCTTTAATCCCAGCACTCAGGAGGCAGAGACAGGAAGACAGGAAGGTCCCTGTGAGTTAGAGGTAAGCCAGGTCTATGTAGTGAGTTCTAGGATGGGCAGGGCTATATAGAGGGCTACGTAGTGAGAGAGAAATGAGAAGGGTTGGGGGACAGAGACAGAGAGACAGAAAAGCAGAAAGGGAAAAAAAAAGAAGAGGGGAGCTGTTTAGAAAAAAATAAAAACAAAGAAGACATGAAAACATACCTGCTTTTAGTGGTGAAGTAGGCCTGGATTTAATAAGGGGTTTTAAAGGCCTTTGTGATAACAGGAGGCCCACACAACTTGGAAACCCACACTGGTGGCTACAGGGCTCTTAGACCACCAGATGATCCCAAAACTGGATTCCTCCGGCTTCTCCCAGCAGCTGAACACCGTGGCCTTGCTAATTAGGCCTTCTTATCTTTAATTAGCTGCATGTGAACCTTATTGGGAAATCTTGACTCTGTGAAATCCTTGGGCAGCAAGTCCAGGGATGATGTCTGCTCTTCTCAGAAGCATTGCTAATTTCAGATGTTTAGGCCATTATCCTAGCAGCAGGCATGGTGTTGGAACAGTAGCTGAGAGTCACAACCTGGCCAGAGGAGAGTTGGGGTTAGGGGGAGAGGTGGGGGTGGGATTTGAGGATTTTTTTTTTTAAAGAAGATTTATTTTTTTGTGTATGAATGTTTTGCCTGCATGTATGTCAGTGTGCCATGTGCCCATGAAAGTCAGAACTGGAGTTACAGATGGTTGTGAGCCACCATGTGGGTGCTGGGAATTGAACATATATCCTCTGCAAGAGCAGTCAGTGCTCTTAACCAGAGCCATCCCCTACCCCATAGAGAAAGAAGTTTTAAATTTTCGTGTTATGTATGTATGTATTATGTGCATCATGTACATGCCCTGTGCTTAGAAGGGTCAGAAGAGGGCATCGGATCCCCTGTAAATGGAGGTGCAGACAGTCGTAAGCCACCATGTAGGTGGTAAGAGTCAAACTCAGGTCCTTTGCAAGAACAAGCTCTCTTGTGCATTAGGGCTGCTCCTGTGTGTGTATGCTTAGGACTGGCCACTAGGCTTGGATAACCAAACAGAGGCCTTGTCCAGGAGAAAAGTCATTCTCCCTCCCCCCGCAGCAGTGACTGGAGCTTTCATCTAGGAGTGGGGCCTTGTGAACTTTCCCCACCAACTCCAATCAACTGGTATGGTTAGTATACAGCTTTGTTTATGCCCTCTTCTGCCCCCAGAGGGCACCAGACACGAATACATGCAGGCAAACATATCTAAAACAGTAATAAATAAACCGCTGGGTGGTGGTGGCACACGCCTTTAATCCCAGCACTTGGGAGGCAGAGGCAGGNGGATTTCTGAGTTCGAGGCCAGCCTGGTCTACAAAGTGAGTTCCAGGACAGCCAGGGCTATACAGAGAAACCCTGTCTCGAAAAACCAAAGATAAATAAATAAACCTTCAAAACAAGTCTCTAAATTCAATCCTAGCCCCCGAATTGTAATCCGCCCTCCCCCAAGTGCATTGTAATAAAATGACGCTAGAAGAAACATAAAAAGTTGGATCTAAAGCTGCAAATGTAATGCTAGCCCCTGAGACTGGGGCAGGAGGATCTTTTTTTTTTCTTTTTTTTTTTTTCCCTCTTTTTTTTGATCTTTCGAGACAGGGTTTCTCTGTGTAGCCCTGGCTGTCCTGGAACTCACTCTGTAGACCAGACTGGCCTAAAACTCAGAAATGAGGCAGGAGGCTCTTGAGCTTGACCCTGCTTCAAAACAAACAAACAAAAAGCAGGAAAAAAAAAAAAAAAAAAAAAAAACAACCAGAGAGAGCAAGGAGTCCTGGGGCCCGCCCGGGCAAGGGCTGTCAGACGTTATACAGTAACTGATCCGGCCCAGACGAGCGAAGTGCAGGACTCCTCCTGGACTTGACCCAGAGCTAAAGCCAAGAGAAGCAGGGAACGCTCTGCTGAGAGGCTGCTCCTGTTGCTCCTGTTTAGAGTCCAGAGGACTCAAGTAAATCTCAAGACTCAGCTTAATCAGTGATTCCGCCATGCAAACACCTGCTGGAACCATTGCATGCACACATAGACTGTTATTGGGACTCAGAATTGATCCCTTAAACCCCACTCTCCCCTTCTGTCCTTCTCTCTTCCTTCCTTCCCCCTGCTCCTGTCTCTTTTAGATAGGGTCTTGATGTTTTGCCCAGGTAGGTTTCCAACTCCTGGTTTCAGTGATCTTTCTGCCCCAGACAGCTGGGGAGCGTGGTGAGAAAGAAGAGGAAGAGGAGAAATAACACCAGGGAAAATACACTTAAAACAAAAGCCCTGACTACTATAGGCTGCTAAAGGAGACTAACCATTTGTAACCATGCCTGGTGGTGCTTCTAGAAAATCCAGCACTCTAGAGGCTGAGGCAGGAAGGTCACCTTTAACTCAAGATCCAGGGGATCTGGAGCCTTCTTTTGGCCTCAGAGGGCTCCTGAACATGTGATCAATATAGGGTCACACATTTATGCAAAAATAAAAAGAAAAACAATAAAAGCTAGCTAGCTATGCCTGAGCCTACCAGGGAGCCGGAGAACCAAACCAACAGCAAAGTTCCTCATGGTTTCTCCCTCAAGTTCTTGTTTCAGCTTCTGATGACTTGTCTCAGTGGCGAACTGTGACCTGGAAGTATAAGCCACATAAATCTTTTCCTCTCCTAGGTGGCTTTTGGTCAGAGCCAACAGAGATGTTTTCTTACAGCAACAGAGTCAGAAAGATTGAGAGCTGTAAGCTATCTGGGCTACACAGTGAAACACAGTGAAGGGGGAGGAAGAGAAGGAAAGGAAGGAGACAGAGAGAAAGTGAGCAGGGCAGGGGAGGATGACAGCAACACAGATGGAACTATGACAACCCCAAATGGGCTAAGCCCAAGGAACTCCAGCCCAGGACATCATGTAGCCCAGGTTAGCCTAAAGCTCTCACACTCCACAGTGTGAGATTACAGGCCAGGATGACTATGCCTGGCTCATGACTGAATTTTTCTCCAAACTGAAAATCTTTTTTTAATGTATGTGAGTACACTGTCGCTGTGGCTGTCGCTGTCTTCAGACACACCAGAAGAGGGGCATGGGTTCCCATTACAGATGGTTGTGAGCCACCATGTGGTTGCTGGGAATTGAACTCAGGACCTCTGGAAGAGGAGTCAGTGCTCTTAATTGCTAAGTCATTTCTCCAGCCCAAGTAAAAATCTTTTTTAAAAATCTTTTTTCGATTACTTATTTTACGTGCATGAATGTTCTATCTGCACATACACATGGGCATACTTGGTGCATGTGGAAGTGAGAAGAGAGTGTCTGATCCTCTGGAACTGAAGATAGGGACAGTTGTGAACCACTGCTCAGTGCTGTCCATGAAGCCAGGTCCTCTGCAAGAGCAACAAGTGCTCTTCACCCCCTCTAGTCCCACCTCCTCACCTGCTTTTGAGACTTCATGTATGCCAGGCTGGCTTCAGCCGGGGAGAGCTTTGAACTCCTGGTCTCCCCCCTACCCCCAAATCCCCCAGGCTGGGATTATATATAAGTATACTCCACTACTCCCATTCTGCTCAGAGCTGGGCTCCAACCCAGGGCTCTATGCACACCAGGCAGACACTCTACCAAAGGAACGACTTTCCAGGCCCTTGCACAATGTTTTCCTACCAAAGCAGAGCAGAACTGCTAACATAGAATCCTATTTCCAGCAAGAGCATTCTCAAGGAATGAAGTGAAATTAATAATAAATAAAAACAGACCTTAAGCCAGGTGGTGGTGGCACACGCCTTTAGTCCCAGCACTTGGGAGGCAGAGGCAGGCTGATTTCTGAGTTTGAGGCCAGCCTGGTCTACAAAGTGAGTTCCCAGGACAGTCAGGGCTATACAGAGAAACCCTGTCTCGAAAAAAAAAAAAAAAACAGACCCTAAAATGTTGATTATTTTGTTTGTTTGTTCTTGAGACAGGGTCTCTCTCTTTTTTTTTTTTTTAAGATTTATTTATTTTATGTATATGAGTACACTGTAGCTGTTTTCAGACACACCAGAAGAGGGCATCAGATCCCCATTACAGATGGTTGTGAACCACCATGTGGTTGCTGGGATTTGAACTCAGGACCTCTGGAAAAGCAGTCAGTGCTCTTAACCGCTGAGCCATCTCTCCAGCCCGAGACAGGGTCTCTTTGTGTCCTGGACTTCACTATGTAAAGCAGGCTGGCTTTGAACTCATAGAGATATGCCTGCCTCTGCCTCCAAAGTGCTGGGACTGAGGATGTGTTTTGCCATGCCGGGCCACCCTCTATTTTTCTGGTTTGTTTGTTTAAGACAGAATTTCACTGTGTAGTCCTGGCTGTCCTGGAATTCACTCTGTAGACAAGGCTGGACTCCAGAGACTCCAGAGATCTGCCTACCTATGTCTCCCAATCACTGAGATTAAAGGCATGTGCCACCATAGCCTAGCCTGATGTTTGTCTAAATATATCTAAGAGAATATACTCAGAATTATGCAAAATCTTCAAAGGGCTGAAATGCCAGTACAAGTGGGAAAGCTGACATCCTTCTACAATGGGTAGAGGTAGAGAAAGAATTAGCAACAGTAATACTGTCAGGCATGATCTAAGGGGCTGGTAGAGAGTGCTTTACAGGAACAGGAAGGAAGGAATGGAGTGGGACTTGCTAAACTTAACAAAGACTATCTACACAAACACAACTGAAAATGTCACACTTCATGATGACATTCCCTCCTAAGTTCAGGAACCAGGTACTAAGGCTCTTATTCCACAAGGTCTGCAAGTTCTCACCAGTGCAAAAGGAACAAAATGAAGGGCATACAGACTGATGATTTTTTTTTAGGTTTCTTTTTTGTGATTTGAGACATGGTCTCACTATAGCCCTGGCTAGCCTGGAACTCACTGTGTGAACCTGGCTGGCCTCAAATTCACAAGAGATCCTCTTGCCACTATGAGCAGCATACATGCATGTGGTACACACACAGACACGTGCAAGCAAAACACCTATATGCATAACATGAAATAATTTTAATTTTTAAAAAAAAGATAACAACCAAAAAAAGACCTAAATAAATATGAGTTCAAGGCTAGCCTGGGCTAGTGAGACCCTACTTCAAATAAAACGTCCTGAGGGAACTAGAGAGGTGGCTCAGTGATCAAAAGTGTGTGTTATTCTAGCAGAGGACCTCCGTTCCATTCCCAACACTACTCAATAACAAAACCATCAGTTTTATTCAAACTGATATATAGAGTCAATAAATTTATTATCAAAATCTTAGTAACATCCAGGTGTGGTAGCATATGCTGGCACCACGATGTCCCAATACTTGTGAGGTAGGGGTAGATAGATCTTTATGAGTTCAAGACCAGCCTGGTCTATATAGCAAGTTCCAGGACAGCCAAGGGTACATAGTAGAACTCTGTCTTTAAAAAAGGGAAAAACTTTTAAAATGTTCACTTTTGGTATCCTACAGAGACCACAAAGCATTCCAGGCTAGCTAGTCCTATCGAATAAGACTGTCTCAAAAGCAAGAAAACAGCCTGGGATATTACTCAGCTCTTAAGAACACTGGTTGCCATTGCCAAATTGAATTCCCAGCACCTACATGACAGCTCACAACTGCCTGTAACACCAGTTCCCAGAGGATCTTCCAGCGTTTGGAAGCTGGAAGAGGGGTCCGTCATCTAGAGCTGAAGTTAAAGGCATTTGCAAGCTGCCTACTGTGGATTCTGAGAACCGAACTCCAGTCCTCTTCAAGAGCAGCACCACTCTTACAGCCTAAGCCATCTCTCCGGGTGTAGGAGTGAACACAGTAACCCAAAGCAGGCAGTACTTACTGTACATGTCCACAGACACCACCGTTTTTGTTTTTGTTTTTTTCCAGGTCAGAAGCCACGGCTCGCCTCCTCCGAGTGGCCTGTCACTGGTGTTTCCACTCACTTCACATAGCGTACTGGATGCAAGCAAGCTGACCAGCATAAAGCCCGATGGGATGGTAGCATCCCTGGAGGAGGGGTACCAAAAAAAACAACAACACTGAGACGCTGAGGGACACATCTCTACTTCCTAGATGTGGAGGCTTGGACAAGTGAAGAAAGCATAATGGGTATGAAAATGTCTCACTGGGTAAATGCTTGCCATGCAAGCTTTATGAACTGAGTTTGTTTGATCCCTGGATCCCACATAAAGGTGGAAGGCGAGAATTGATTCTACACAGCTGTTCTCTGCCTCTATATATGTTCTGTGACATGTGGGCACATGGGCACATGCATACACAACACACACACACACACACACACACAGAGAGAGAGAGAGAGAGAGAGAGAGAGAGAGAGAGAGAGAATAACTATACATTGTTGTTAAAAGTGTAAATGTAATAATAAATTTGAACATCTAAGTGAAATAGATCATTCTATTAGGATTATAACAGGACTGGCAAGATGGCTCATCAAGTAAAAGGAATTTGCTACCAAACCTGGTGACCCAAGTATGATTTTCCTGGGACCCACATGGTGGAAAGAGAGTTGTCCCCCCCCCCCCAAACACAAGTTGCCCTACACAGGTGTTCTGGTATGTGTACTCCCACCTTATACAATAAAGAAATGAAAATGTCATCAATCAATTACCCACTGTTTCTGTATTTGTGCACTAAGGCAGGGAACCCTATGGTTACTTCATGACCAAAGCAAGGATCCTGGTACAGGAAACTGACCCTTGAGTAGAATAAAATATAGGACCACTTAGGTACAGAGAACATGAACCTCTTTCATGTTTGTTCTTTTTATTATTATTATTATTTTTGGTTTTTTGAAACAGGGTTTTTCTGTGTAGCTCTGGCTGTCCTGGAACTCACTTTGTAGATCAGGCTGGCCTCGAACTCAGAAATCTACCTGCCTCTGCCTCCCAAGTGCTGGGATTAAAGGCATGCACCACCACCGCCCGGCTTCTTTTGTTTGTTTGTTTGTTTCCATGTTTGTTCTTTAACTTAGTATCTTTGAAGAAACAGAACATGCATCCTATTTCAGAAGCTGAAAATAACCCAAACTTTGCCTCCCTAGGCTCTCCTGGCAGTTGGGTCACAGGCATATGAACAACCAGACTCACATCCAGGTTTGCCTTCATTCATATTCACAGAGAAAAAGGTACAGTGTAGGAGGCTCTGCAGCACTGGAGGTTGTGGAACAATATCTGGTGCAGCGGCTGGGCAGAGGCAATCTTCAGTGACTTGGTCTTGCACCATGGGCAGTTATGCTCACCAGACTGGTTCTACAGCATGGTTCTGGGCACTGTTCCTGGCCTTGTAATTCCATGTCTGGCTTTTCTGCCCAGAAAGTCTTTGAGGTAGCCAATGTTTTCATTTGGGGGTTGAGGCAGAATCTTTTTAAAAATTTGTTTTATTTCTTTTATTCATATGCGTACACTGTTGCTGTCTTTAGCCACACCAGAAGAGAACATCAGATCCTATGACAGATGGCTGTGAGCCACCATGTGGTTGCTGGGAGGTGAACTCAGGACCTCTGGAAGAGCAGTCTTTTCTCTTAACCACTGAGCCATTTCTCCAGCCCCTGAGGCAGAATCTTATTATGTAGTTCAGGCTGGCCTCAAACACATATAGCCCAAACTGACCTCATTTTAGCAATCCTCCTGCCTCAACCTCCTTACAGTTGCTGTAATTACAGGTATGAACCACCACATGCACTGTCTTAAAGACAGGGTATTGCTCTTTTGCCCAGACTGGAGTCAAACTCCCATCTCAGCCTACAAATTAACCAAGGCTACAGACATGTAACTCACTGCCTGGCTCTAGCCAATGTTATTTATTTACTTATTTATTTTACAAAAGTGCTGGGATTAAAGATGTGCAGCATTGCATCTGGCCTAGGTAATGTATCCTTTTCCTGTGGCTTATATCTGGAAACAGATAGCAACACAGTAGAGAAAACATCTTCGAAGGTTCACCATGATAGATTCCACCTATGCAACCTTCTGCCTCATCTCCTGATACTTAGTTGTTCCATGTAGCAAATTATATAAGTGGCAAGTCTATGAATTAGCTGCATCTGGATTGTGTCTACCCAATGTCCAGTCAGCAGGAAGCAGAGGGGCAGGCTCAGGTATATGATACCCCACCTGGGAAGGTAGGATCTTTAATCATTAGATGGGGCAGGCCCCACAGACTTGACTTTCTGAAACAGACAACTAACCAGGCTTGCAAAATCAAAATAGAGTTTCCAGAGGAATGAAGTCTGAGCTAGAACTTGCCAGATAAGTAAGAATTAGGAAGAAGACGAGTGAAAGTTCAGTATGAGAGAGAATGATCAGGAGAGAGCAAAGCACTGAACAATGGGGCTGAGCAGGTAGGTGGACAAGTTTCAGATCTAGTAGGCCCCTGAAGGCCCTGTTTAGGTACTTCAGATTGCCTTCTGAGAGCTGTCAGGAGGCACTGGTGAGTTCTAGTAGCTGAAAGACTAGCAAAGCTGCAGTTCTCCTATGGGAAATAGAAGGGAAGTTAGAAAATTTAGAAACCAGCCAGAAAGCTGCTGCAGCAAAGATAGTGCCTTGCGCTGTGGAGTGGAAGATGGAAGGATTTGAGACCAGAGTTAAAACCAGGAGGATTTGATAGCAGGGTGTTAAGGTGGAAGGAGCTTCAAGAAGTGTTTAAAAGGACCAGGTAACTGAGTAGTTGTGGACAACAGAGGAGGAGAAGCTATTTTTTTCATGGGGCTTCTTTTTTGTTTGCTTTGAGGTCTCAGTATACAGCTCAGGGTGGCCCCAAACTCGTGTTCTTCCTGCCTCTGCTTCCCATGGATTGGTGTTATAGACAGTCCTATACCTCAGGCCAGCAGATGAAGCTATTTGCATAATGAACTTGATTTTTTTAAATATACTTGAGTTTTGGATGTTACTTTGTTGTTGTTATTGTTGTTGTTTTAATGAGAAGGGTCTTCTTTTGTAGCCCAAGCTGGCTTCAAACTCACAGCCTTCCTGTCAGAACCTCTCAGCGATGTACACTGTTTCTATACTCGAAGAACATGGAAGACAAGAACTCCAAGTGACATCTAATGTTAAGGATTTAGGCCTCAGGAAATAGGGTCTAGACTAGAGATAAAGACTTAAGTCTAGGGCAGAAGTGGTGATTAAATGCACAGCAAAGTATATCCCAAGCACTTAATGGGGTTATGATACAAAACCTATGACTCCTCTGGAAGCAGGTTTAGCTTTCCAGAAAGCTAGAGGAAGAGGAAGCCACAGAGGAGTCTGAGAAGGACCAGCCACACAGGCTAGAGAAAATGAGTGTAACTAGTCATATCCTCAGGAAGGAATAGTCCTGAGTATGGAGGCTGCAAAAACAGTTTAGAGAATATCAGTCATGTGCCCAGGGGATACAGAATAGAATGTCAGCAGTCCTCAGATTGGGGAGGGGCTCAGCTTAGGGTAGGAAAGGTGGCAGTGGAGTATAAGGAAGTAGAGGAGGAGAATTGGACATCTCTAAGAACTGCTATGAAGAAGAGAGGTAGCAATGCAAAGGAGCTTTTGAATGCTGGTGGTTGGTGACTGCAGTCTCTAGATCTCTCCAGGGTGGAAGGAAAGTGAGAATGTAAATCCAAAAGGAGGGCTTTGGGGAAAGCTGTGGAGAGAGGTGATAAGAGCCTGTGCCCACAAGGGACACTGTTCCCTGGGTCACAGGAGCTGATTATCAGGTTGTCATTTCCTCCCCAACTCTATCTCCTTCCTGCTCTTGGGCTGGCTCTCCTTGCAGCTAGTAGAGAGAAGGACCGAGTCATAGCCTGGAAGAAGCTCTGTTCCTTCAGAGGACTGTCTGCCTGACTGTAAGCTGGGGCTGGGACCAGAGGTGGAGAAGGCTCTAAGGAGGGAATAAGAACCAAGGGCTGGGGGCAGGGGTGGAAGAGGAGAGAAAAGTCTGGGAGGTGTGGAAGCTGTTTCTAGATGGGATCCTGAGAACTGCAGCAGTGAAGGGCTAGACCCTGGGAAAATGATGTAATGGGTGGCATCCCTTTGCCCACAGGTTCATATGGCTCTCCTCATCTTGCTGTTCCTGCTGCCAAGTCCCTTGCATTCCCAGCACACTTGTAGTATCTCCAAAGTGACCAGCCTGCTGGAGGTAAACTGTGAGAACAAGAAGCTTACAGCACTGCCTGCAGACCTGCCAGCAGACACAGGCATCCTCCACTTGGGCGAGAACCAACTGGGTACCTTCTCCACAGCATCCCTGGTGCATTTCACTCACCTCACTTATCTGTACCTGGATAGATGTGAGCTGACCAGCCTGCAGACCAATGCTAAACTGATAAAGCTGGAAAACCTGGACTTATCCCACAATAACCTGAAAAGCCTGCCCTCCTCCCTAGGATGGGCATTGCCTGCACTCACTACTCTAGATGTCTCCTTCAACAAGTTGGGCTCACTGTCTCCTGGTGTCCTGGAAGGCCTAAGCCAACTCCAAGAGCTCTACTTGCAGAACAATGATCTTAAGAGTCTGCCCCCTGGGCTTTTGCTGCCCACAACCAAGTTGAGGAAACTCAATCTGGCCAACAACAAATTGCGTGAGCTGCCCCCTGGGCTCCTAGATGGGCTGGAGGATCTTGATACCCTCTACCTTCAAAGGAACTGGCTACGTACAATACCAAAGGGCTTCTTTAGGAACCTCCTCTTGCCTTTTGTTTTTCTCCATGCCAACAGCTGGTACTGTGATTGTGAAATCCTCTACTTCCGTCACTGGCTCCAGGAAAATGCCAACAATGTCTACTTATGGAAGCAGGGTGTGGATGTCAAGGACACGACTCCTAACGTGGCCAGTGTACGATGTGCCAATTTGGACAATGCGCCTGTCTACTCCTACCCAGGGAAGGGCTGCCCTACTAGTAGTGGTGACACAGACTATGATGACTATGATGATGTCCCTGATGTCCCTGCCACAAGGACTGAGGTCAAGTTCTCTACTAACACTAAAGCTTATACCACCCATTGGAACCTACTCTCTGCAGCACCTTCTACTTCTCGAGACAGCCAAATGATTTCTTTGCCTCCAACTCACGAAACCACTAAGAAACAATCTACATTCACCCACACACAGATCCCAGGTTTCACCACACTCCCAGACACCATGGAATCTAATCCAACCTTCTATAGTCTAAAACTCAATACTGTACTCACCACCACCCCAAACACCCTAGAGCCCACCTCTACCCAGACTACCCTAGAGCCCAACATCCAACCAATGCTTACCACCTCCACCCTGACTACCCCAGAGTCCAGCAGCACCCCAGTGCCCACTACTGCCACCCCGACTTCCCTAGAGCCCCACACCACCCCAGTGCCCACTACTGCCAACCTGACTTCCCCAGAGCCCCACACCACCCCAGTGCCCACCACTGCCACCCTGACTACCCCAGAGCCCAGCACCACCCCAGTGCCCACTACTGCCACCCTGACT
>NC_034603.1:38476167-38526428 GCF_900095145.1 Mus pahari
CCCTGGGCTTCTATGTCCTTGGTCTCCTCTGGCTCCTATTTGCCTCTGTGGTCCTCATCTTGTTGCTGACCTGGACCTGGCATGTGACACCACAGAGTTTGGACATGGAACAATCTGCTGCATTGGCCACAAGCACTCACACCACAAGCCTGGAGGTGCAGAGGGCAAGGCAAGTAACTATGCCCCGGGCCTGGCTGCTCTTCCTTCAAGGATCACTCCCTACTTTCCGGTCTAGCCTTTTCCTGTGGGTAAGGCCTAATGGGCGTGTGGGGCCTCTGATAGCAGGAAGGCGACCCTCAGCTCTGAGTCAGGGTCGTGGTCAGGACCTATTGGGCACAGTGGGCATTAGGTACTCAGGCCATAGTCTGTGACAGTGAGTGGAGATCCTAAGACTTCACTGGACTCTACTAGCATCTAACTAGGATGGGAGGTTGAGACCATTACAGAACATCCTATTCTCCTAGTCACTTCTCCTTTATCTGAAGCCCCCTCTTTACATCTAGGCACCCAGATCCAAATCAAGAGATAGAGGTGATGTAACTGGGTGGTCACAGGACCAACCTCCCTATGTTGCTCAGAACATTGCCAGGCTACATGGTCACTGCTACCACTTTGTGGGGGGAAAAGATAAAAAAAGCAAACAGAAATGGAGCATGGCTCCCGCTCCTTCATACTTGGAAGAAAACTTGGAAAGCCATTAACCAGGATGGGAGCACTATCCCTAAATATCATGAGTATTTTTTCCCTGTTTAACACTTTCTGGTTTTCTACCAATGTTATCATTTGTATAATAAAAGTATTTTTTAAAATAAAATGTAGCTTTTTTTGGGGGGGGGGATGGGAATGGCTGAAGCACTTGTTACAAGAATTCCCAAAGTCCCAACTGCTATCATCCTGACCCCAAATCCCCAACAAGCCTCCTCTAGCTGTAGCTGAAGGTGGGCAGGTAGAATGCCTCCACTTTAGTGATTCGTCTCCTGCAGGGTTTATCTTCCCATCAGGCTACCTCGACTATCAAGTCTAGAATACAAAAGGTTCTAGAGCTGAGAGGCAGTGCTAAAACCTGCCTGGCTGCAGGAGAGGTGGGTTTCTCACACTCAGTCTTTAGAACACAACTCTCCTTGCTGGCCAGGTCAGTGGGACTGGGAAAGGATGTGGCAGACTGTTGGGTTTGTCTGTAGTCCTAAGTCTCCTGCTTTTTTTTTTTTTTTTTTTTTTTTTTAAAAGAGTTTATTTATTTAATGCATATGAGTACACTGTCATATGGTTATAGATGGTTGTGAACCACCATGTGGTTGCTGGGAATTGAACTCAGGACCTCTGGAAGAGCAGTCAGTGCTCTTAACCACTAAGCCATCTCTCCAGCCCAAGTCTGCTGCTTTTAAAGCTGGATGTAACAGCATCGTTCTCTCTCCCAAAATTTCATCGATTCTCCCAGTGAGGCCTTCTTCCACACCTCATTAGTTTAATTCGGGGATTGGGGGCCAGATAAGGGAAGGAAGGTTACACTTTTCAGCATCTACAGAATGCCCTTTTCCAGATGGTTCTAGGTCTTCCGGTGAACCTGAGTCAATCTCTTTCCTGCCATTAACTCTTCCAAGTAGAAGACAAACCCTTTTCTTCATGGACTTCACCGTCTGAAAGCAGCCCTTTTCTCAATTCTGACTTTGGCTGCTTCCTCCCCCTGGGCTTCTATGTCCTTGGTCTCCTCTGGCTCCTATTTGCCTCTGTGGTCCTCATCTTGTTGCTGACCTGGACCTGGCATGTGACACCACAGTGTTCAGCTTCATTTCTCATGGTACCTCGTACCTGAAATGTCTCATGGGTCACCTGTACCAGCAGTAGTCTTCTGAGCCCATCCTCACTTTAGCTAAGAGTTCTGCTTCCTTCTCAGCATACCTCACTACTACCATGAACAAGTCTTTCTCCTAAGCTGGGTAAGGTGCAGTCCACTGCTATAGCCATTTCCAAATGTCCCCACATCTTCTTATTGGACTTTAAACTCCTTAAGTAAAGGTGCAGGCTTCAAATGTCTCCAGGTGCTACCTAGGGTGGCCTAAGCCATGCTGTGCATGGAAGGATTAAGGAAAGTAGCAGCAGAGGCACCAAGATGCTGCACTACCATCTTTTTTGTTAAGGCTTTGCCAAAGGGACAGCTCGCACCTGCTGCCTGCCTGTTCTGTGGCTTGGCATACAGCCCTCAGGCTGCCTAGCACGTCTCCTGGTTTGACCTTTCCATAGCCCTTTATACTCCAACAAGTCTGTAGAATCCTTGAGAACCTGGGAATCACACTTCTTAAAAAATGGATGAAAAGCCAGGCAGTGGTGGTGCATGCCTTTAATCCCAGCACTTGGGAAGCAGAAGCAGGTGGATTTCTGAGTTCAAGGACAGCCTGGTCTACAGAGTGAGTTCCAGGACAGCCAGGGCTACACAGAGAAACCCTGTCTCAAAAAACCAAAACAAAATGGATGAAAAATTATCACTTTAGCCAACCCAGTTTCTGATCAATATTCTTTTTGCCTCAATCCTTGGGTTTGACTCTGTTATGTCCCCCAAGAGCTCTGGACCTCTCACTCAACCACTGTGGCTCAGGCCCACAGAAGTCCAGGTGTTTTTTGTTTTGGTTTTTTGAGACAGGGTTTCTCTCTGTGACCCTGGCTGTCCTGGAATTCACTTTGTAGACTAGGCTGGTCTTGAACTCAGAAATCTGCCTCCTGAGTGCTGGGATAAAAAGCATGCACCACTATGCCCTGCTTCAATTTAGACTTGTTATCCCTTCCCTCTTGATACTGAAAAGGCAGATCCCAGAGGCTTTTCCTGATAACTGTGATGTAATTTATGAGTCAGCCGCATTTTGGGACAAATGGCTTGCAAGCACACACAAGACCCAGTTTTCTTCTTCTTCTTCTTCTTCTTTTTTTTTTTTTTTGGTTTTTTGAGACAGGGTTTCTCTGTGTAGCCCTGGCTGTCCTGGAACTCCTCTGTAGACCAGGCTGGCCTCGAACTCAGAACTCCGCCTGCCTCTGCCTCCCGAGTGCTGGGACTAAAGGCGTGTGCCACCACGCTCGGTGCTGCTGCTGCCGCTTCTTTTCTGTCAGCTGTTGCTGTACACAGCATTTTCATAAAACCGGTAGGCGACTTTAATAATTTTGTTAAAAACTCCAGGTTGTTTTCCAGAGATCTCGGCTTCTTTGTGCAGCGACCTCCCCCTATGATCCTCAAGACTATCCAGATTTGGGGTTGGTATTTTCAATCCAATTTATTAAGTCCTCAGGGAGGAAGAAGGCCACATCCTTCCACCACAGACCCTTCGATCATCTTGACAGTTTCTGCTTTCTCCTGTCTCCTCAGCTCTGCCTTGGATTCCCCAGAGAGAGGGATCTGCTGTCTTGTGTGCCCTGAATCTAACACCCAAGAGGAGACTAGAAATCCTCAGTGTGTTTCTTAGGTCTCCTCAGGAAGAGCCGGGGCAGAACGACCCTAAGCATCAGGCCAAGCACGGGAAGCTGGAGTAGGGGGGGAAACAGATTAAGTTCTTTACCACAAAGGAGAAAACCACACTGGAGAGGGAAAATAAATAGAATAGCCCAGGGTAGCAAAATCCAGGTCCCCAGGGCATAGCGACTGTAATAGCAATGGGTGACTTGGAAGCCTGGCACACTACTCCCGGGACCATGGCAGATCAGCCACTGAGGAAGAGACGCTTGTAGGCCTTGTTCATCTGCTCCAAGAAGATGAAGGTGAGGACAGTGTGGGGACCCAGTCGGGCATAGTATGGTGTGAAGCCCTTCCACAGGCTGAAGAAACCCTCATAGCGGACGACTTTCAGCAGCACATCCTAGACAGACAGGCAGGCAAGTGCTGGGGCTAGGACCTGGTCTCGAGCCCTTTGTACCCTGTCCCCAGCTTCCTTCACATTCCTCCCAGGGCACCCAGCTCCCCCCATCCCGCCACCTCCTCACCAGCCCATTCTTGTACTCTGGCTTCCCATCAATCATCCGCATATTCTGGATCCTGAAAGAGAGGAAGTATGAACATGAAAGACAGGAAGGGGGTCCTCCCGACGTTCTCTAGTCCCAGGCTGCAGACTCACCTAGTTTTGACGATGTCCACAGGCATGGAAGCAGCAGTGGTGACGAGGCCACTGATCATGCTGGCGCAGAAGTGGCAGAGAATATTGTCAGAGAAGTAGCCTGGGAGGTGAAGCAAAAGGTGGTAGTCAACTCTCAGGTAGCTCAGGTCAGGCTCAGGTGCTCAGCTCTGGGTCTCTCACCTGAGTCCAGCAAAAACTGCTTCGATTGAGAGTAAGAGGCGAGCTGGGCAGCATTGACAACGACAGCTCGAGCCATGGTAGGGATGCAGCCCTGGAGGTGGAGGGTGGAGGCAACGGAGACAGTCAAAAATGCCAGAGATCTAACCCAGCATGCCCCAAGACTCCAACCCTTGCACTCACCCGCCACAGCGTGGGGACTCCTTCTTCCCTGGCAATTCTAACTAGGGCATTAAACACATTTTTGTAGCCACGGCGCTGGTCAGCTGGAAGCCTGGGGGAAAGGCAGGGAAAGGCCAAGATCAGGACAGCCCAGGGTCCATAGGAGCAAAGAAGGGGAAGCCTGCACAGGTGAATGCCCTGATGTAGATATAGACAACATCATCCTAGATTCCAGGAATGGGGCTGGAGTTAAGCTCAGACACAGAACTCACCGGCCATCAGCAGTCATCCTGATGAGAGCCACCTCAGCTGGCGTTCCCACAAATGCACCAGTTGCACCTGCAGTCATGCCAATCAGGGCTTTCAGGAGAAAGCCAGGGGGTGTACCATCAGCCCCAGTCAGGCGCTCAAACAACACAGTATATATGCCAAGGCGAGTAGTGGTGTAGGTGGCCTGGCGCAGTAGACCGGCTGACAGCCTGAGGAGTAGAAATGTCAACACATCAGGCCAAGGTCTGAACCTGTCAACCAACAACCTCCCTCCCCAACTTGAAGCCACAGTACCCAGTGTAAATGCCCTTCAGGCCTTCTGCCTTCAGGATGCTGGTGAGGGCATGGAAACTGGTTTTGTACTCTCGAGTCTTGGCCCCTTCACCACTCAACTGCATCCGGTTCTTCACCAGGTCCAGGGGCTGCACAAAAACTGTAGCACCCATCCTGAAGTGAGGCAGGAAAGGAAACCAGAGGTCAGTTGTTCCAACTCTACTGCAACCTGGCAAGAAGTTACAAAGGTCAGGGTCTGACAAGCAACTAAGGATTCAGGAGGCTGATGGCCATATGTGTTAGTGTGTGCATCAAGGGCAACATGCCAGAAGAGTCCAGTTGCCCAGTAAAGGGCATGCAAATCAAAATGCCTCAGGCAGTTCTTTAGGGTTCAAGCAGAATTAGGACTACAGGCGGTCTAAAGAAAGGTGGAGAGGGCGTCCCCATCCTAGGACGCCAAGCAGTCCTCTAACAAAGCCTTTAATGACCTAGACCCACCACCCAAACAGGCACAATGAAGCAAAGGTGGTGGAAACACGGGGTAATGACCCTTGAACGTAGCCCAGTTGGATGAATAGATCCTGGCAACCCATCAGGGACCCCGCACCGGCTCCATTTACTGCAACACACCCCAAGTTACACTGGGCCCAGGTGCTTGCTCCCGTCCCTTCCTCCTTTTCCCCCATCCCTGGGGCCTGAGCTTACCCAGCCAGGCCCCCAAACAGGAACTTGACAGACTTAGGGGAGGTACGGGGTTTCCCGTCCATCCGGCCAGCCCCGGGACTCGCCGTCGCCGCCATCGCCCCTTGATGGCCCTCGGCTTTGGGTCCCGTGCACGTACAGCCCCGCTCGCGCCCAAGGTGACACCAGCGCGCAACAGGGCGAGGGCGCGCGCGCGCACGCCCCTCCGACAGGCAAATCTGGCTCCAGCGGGAGGCTGGGGCGGGCGCAGGCTCGGAGCGCAAAGGCAGCCGGGAAGAAGGCGGGGCCAAGATGCAAGATGAAGGGGCGTGGCCGACTTAGGAAGCTACCCTGTAGTTCCCGCCCCTCCCGAATTGGAATCGCGGGAAAGAAAAAAAAAAAAAAAGTTTGTTTGAAAACCTCGCGAGAACAAGTGAGTCAGCCGAGTTCGGGCTAGGAGGCCTCTCGCGATATATTTCAGCGGCGAAAGGGGGTGGAGGGCTGGAAGGGGGGCAAGCACTCTCGCGATACTTTGAACGTACCGTGGCGCCCAGACGAAGGAGAGGTTTGTAAACAGGGCAGCTCCAAGATCTCGGGGACTAAGGGGAAAAAAACTAGATCGTCTCCTGAGCATCGCAGCTCCCTCCATCTCCGCAGGCACCTTCTACACGTCAAACATTGCTTTCAACCGGCCTCTCGGGACCGGAAGTCCTCCGCCCTGAGCGTCCAATACTGAGAGCGGCCTTTCTTACCGGAAACCCTTTTCCGGGGGCATAGGAAGACGGTCTACCTGGCCGGAAGTCCCACCTCTTTGCGATTCCTCCCACCCTTCCCGAAGTTTTTTTTGTTACCTGTTTGCCTTCGCTCCTTTTCTGTCTGATTTCTGTACTACGGAAAGATACATTGTCTCCCCTCCCAGCTCCGCTAAGCTGGCTTGATAGCTCCCTTCCTGAATCGGAGTTCCTTCCCCGACGCCCCCATGTAGCTGAGAAGTGGGACCTAGGGGTGGTTGGACCCCTGGGATCCTGAAGGAGAGGCAGAGAGGGCGCAGGACTCGGCTTCTGCTCCTGCGATCAGGACGCGACCTTCTCAGCTTTCCCCCTCCCGCGGCCATGCACCCTGCGGCCTTCCCGCTTCCTGTTGTCGTGGCTACTGTGCTGTGGGGAGCAGCCCCTGTCCGAGGGCTGATCCGAGCGGTGAGTCTGAGGGTCGGACGGGGACTGGGTGCTGAGAATGGGGTTCAGACTGAAACACGGACTGTTCCGTCTGCAGACTTCGGAGCACAATGCCAGCATGGACTTCGCAGACCTTCCAGCTCTGTTTGGGGCCACTCTGAGCGACGAGGGACTCCAGGTGATGCCTTTCCCATTTCCCTCTATGCATCCTGGGCAGGGGTGAAGTGGCCGTGCTCGGGAGGTAGGAAATAGTGGTGTTAGCAGCGGAATGCATCGGACTGTGGATATAGTTCAGTGATAGGGTGCTTTTTCTAGTATGAGATTCTAGGTTGAAAAAAAAAAACAAACAAACAAAAACAGCGCCCCCAACCCAGAAAAACCTAAGTGCATGATCATGTCCAGCGCAGAATCCAGAGATAATAGACAGTGTCCACCTCTAGAACTTCACATTTTTTATTTCATGTGCATAGGTGTGAGAATGTCAGATCCCCTGGAACTGGAGTTACAGTCAGTTGTGAGCTGCTACATAGATGCTAGGAACTGAACTCCAGTTCTCTGGAAGAACAGCCAGTGCTGTTAAGCACTGAGTCATCTCCAACCCCTAGAACTCCCAAGTTTAAGAGGGAGTCTGAGAATGGGTTAAGATAGAAAGCAGGTGCTTATCAGCAGTGTCTCTGGAGCTACTTACTGTCTGTATAGGTGGCCATGGACAGCCTTTAATGGGTTGAGTCAAATGGGTAATAGAAATTAACCTAGGGCTATCGTGCTAGTGTGATAAGCATGTCTGTAGTAGTTCATTACAAAGTTCTTGCCACATAGCAAGAACTCATTTGGCCACAGATAGCAGTAGAGTTGTAAGATGGCTAATTGGAAAATGAAGCAAATTGAATATGCTATATGTACTTGAAAGGTGAACGTGAAAAAACTTGGTGAAAATGACATGAATGAGGAGCAAGGTGAATGAATCACTGTCAGTGGGAAACTTAAAAGCAGAACTAAACTAGCCCTGAGAAGTTAAGGGAGCTTCTCGTAAAGGGATGTTGTTTACTGTTGGGTTTGAGACTGGACTCTGGAACTCTGGCTGTCCCAACTCACTGTAGTCTCAAGTGCCGGGATTAAATGCATGTGTCACCATTTCTACCTGAGTTGTAGATTCAGAGTTGGGTGGGATGCTCATACCTCCAGGATGAGCAATGATAGAGCTGCAGATGCAGATAGTAGTATATAGTGTTGTTTGGTAGGTCCTGTGGAAGACAGAACTAAAGATGAAAAATGTTTGCCTTCATCCCTCAGGGGTTCCTTGTGGAGGCCCACCCAGAAAATGCCTGCGGTCCTATTGCCCCGCCACCCTCAGCCCCGGTCAATGGGTCAGTCTTTATTGCACTGCTTCGAAGATTCGACTGCAACTTTGACCTCAAGGTTGCTGAATGGGGAATGGGAGGTAGAAAGCAGGGTACATGACAGCAGAAATGAAGAAAGGGTTACAACTCTATCCCTCCCGCTTTGCCTCCTTAGGTCCTCAATGCTCAGAAAGCTGGGTATGGTGCAGCTGTGGTACACAATGTGAATTCCAATGAACTGCTAAACATGGTGTGGAACAGTGGTAAGGAAGAAGTCGGCACTACTGGTTGAACCGTGGAGTTGAGTGGGAAGGCAGTTGGTTGAGATCTGCAAAAAGTGCCAAAAGCCAGTTTCAGGGAATTGATGAACAGAAGGCTAAATCCTTAATATCCTGCTCCTTACAGAGGAAATCCAACAGCAGATCTGGATCCCATCTGTATTTATCGGAGAGAGAAGTGCAGAGTACCTACGAGCCCTTTTTGTCTATGAGAAGGGGTAGGACGCTTTCTTCCCTTTCTTCCCATTCTTCCCTCTCCACTCAGGCTCACGATCTCTTCCTCGTCTGGTCTGTCTTGACTTTCTCCTCATTTATGCCTGTCCCAAGCCAGTAACCCTATTTTACCTGGCTTGAGGTTGTCTCTCTCCTCAGGGCTCGGGTGCTTCTGGTTCCAGACAACAGCTTCCCCTTGGGCTATTACCTCATTCCTTTCACTGGGATTGTAGGACTGCTGGTTTTGGCCATGGGAACAGTATTGGTAAGTAGCTGAGAAGAACTTACAATGCCAGACTGGATCCGTAGAGGGGAGGATCTACTGCATTTTTTCAGTCATTTCTTAAGCCTGGTCCACTCCTCTTCCTTATCCCTAGATAGTTCGTTGCATCCAGCACCGGAAACGGCTTCAACGGAACCGACTTACCAAAGAGCAACTGAAACAGATTCCTACCCATGACTATCAGAAAGGTACGGGCAGAAGGGCCTTCTCTTAGCTGGCCTCATCCTGAAGGATTTTTGAACCCAATAAGTAGATAAGGGGTTCAAAGAACCAGAAAGGTGCCACCTTTGCTTGGTTTTAAAAAAAAAAAAAAAAAAAAAAAAAAAAAAAAAAAAAAACAACCAAGCACAAGCAAAGGAGGTAGGGTAGAGCAGGGGCTGGAAAGCAAAGATGAACAAAGGAAACTTCTGACCTTGTGTGTGTGTGGGGGGGTGTAGAGTGTAAAAGATGTAAGGAGCCAGGAGAACTCAAAAGCAAGCAGGTGAGGGGTTGGGTTATCTAGACTTGGAGCCTCCAGTACCATATAAGGCTATAGCAAAAGCCTTGCCCCTCCCAGTTCTGCTTTCCCCTCCCACCCCCCAACCCACTTCCCTTATCTCTGCTTGTCCCCTCTAGCCCCAAGATTTTATGTGGTGCCCTAAATTTGCATTTGGCTTGGTAAAAAACCAGGGAAAAAAAGACTTGTACAGTGAGTTTACTTGGGCTTGATTGCCAATAGTTTAGTGAATCCTTTCCCTTTCCCAGGAGATCAATATGACGTCTGTGCCATCTGCCTGGATGAATATGAGGATGGGGACAAGCTTCGAGTACTTCCCTGTGCTCATGGTAAGGCCCATGTGTGCCCAAGTCTGTTCCTGCCCAACCTGTAGAGACCAGGCACTTCATATAAACCACTCCACAGCTTATCACAGTCGCTGTGTGGACCCCTGGCTCACTCAGACCCGAAAGACCTGCCCCATCTGCAAACAGCCTGTCCATCGGGGTCCTGGGGATGAGGAGCAGGAAGAAACCCAAGAGCAAGAGGAAGGTGATGAAGGGGAGCCAAGGGACCAACCTGCTTCAGAATGGACCCCACTCCTGGGCTCTAGCCCTACTCTTCCCACCTCCTTTGGATCCCTAGCCCCTGCCCCCATGGTCTTTCCTGGGCCCTCCACAGATCCCTCACCTTCTCCTTCATCTGCTGCCCTGGCCTGACACCCCCATTACTTGGTACCTTGGTGACCGACCTATTTGCACAAACTTTTTCCAGTCTAATAAGCTGAGAAGCTGAGGGTGAGGGATAGGGGACATTTCCACCCCAGGTTCATGAACCCAGCCTCATCCTTTGGAGGGGGCTAGAAGCCATAGGGACATGGTTTTCACTTCTTGGATTAATAAATTGCTTTTTTTTTGTGGATGAAAAAAAAGAGTAAGATCATCTTTACACAGGTGAGATTCTGGAAAAATAATCACCTCATAGGATTAACTTGTCAGGGGGACAGCCCTAGCTACATGTGCTGTGACTCAGGGAGGGGAGCCCCACCTACACAGGATGACTCAAGTGGCCCTGCCTCACCCGCAGGCTTGGACCCATTCTCTGGTCTGCATGGTTATGTTCCATTACATACTAATTCAACTGGGCCTGAAAATGGAAATACCATTATAGAGGGGCCTAGGTCACATGACTAAGTACATGGAAGAACGCCCACTTAGGGAGGGGCTGAGAGAAGAAAAGGAGACTCCTGGGAGTAAGAGTTCACTCTGGACACAGTCAAGAAGCAGGTACCTAATTGAGGTGGGTCACCGTGCCTGTCTCCCAACTAATGCCAAGTGCAAGCCACACAGGTCCTTGTTAGTAGAATCTTTTTTTATTCAGAAAAAAAAAAAGAACAAAAAACAAAAAACGAAACCCAAAAACAAAATTTTTCCAAACACACACAGGAGGGGTATGAGTAGGGGGAGGTGTCTGTCCATCCAGCCCCAGCCCCCAGCCCATGTGGTTTTGGCAGCAATAAGGGAAATGGGGTAATGGCCCAAAAAATAATGGTATGTGTGTGTATGGAAAGAAGGGGGTGCAGAAGCCAAAGGGAACGGTGGGGGGAGGGGACAGATGAGGTCAGTACTGGGAACGCCGCAGGTGAGTGGCCATTTCATAACATTTCTTGTTGATCAAACCACCGTGGACACCTTCTTTGCCCATCAGCAGGACTAGCGCTGGAGGAGAGAAAGAGGAAGCTAGGACCCAGGTGTCACAATTCAACCCTGCCAGCTGTTGAGCAGCTGTCTGGCCCCGGGGGCTGTAACCTAACCTCATCCCTCCTAACCAGCCCCCCCCATGCACAGGCAGGCTGTCAGTCACCCTAAAACAATAGAGCTTTTCAAAGAAGGGGGAAAAAAAAAGCTTTAAGACTGGTAAAGAAAAAGGCAAACTTTTTCTAAGTTTCAGGCTGTAGGTGGCTAGGAACTGCTGTGATGAGCTTCCTACCTCAAGTCTTTACAGAACTCGAGATTAGAGCGAAATGCTGACTTAAGATTCCAACAAACTGCCCTAAGCAAGCTGATCTCAAAAAGCTCAAAGCAAGAAGGGACTTAGGAGGTAACGTAACTTAGTTTCCTTACAAGATGGGGAGCCAGGGGCAGAACCCAAAGGACCATCCAAGGTTCCCACATCCAGCAGAGTAAACACTTTGCAGCCTTGACACCGAGGACACATAAGGTGACTAACAAAAGGTTAGGGATTTCAAAGCTAGAGAATCAGTCAAACTCACTCTTGGCAGTCATGGTGACAGTGACATTGAAGGTGGGGGCTCCTCCGGTGCTCTTGGTACGAAGATCCATTGTGAATTCCCCGTCTTGCAGCAGTGAGTCCCGGATCACAGAACATTTCTGGCCCCCAAGTGTCAGCCCATTCACGAAAAAGCTTGACCGGTCTTTGCCTACCAGGACACCAACCTCAGCTGGCTAAAAGAATCAATCACCTCATTAAGTTAGTGCACCTGCACAGCCTGTCCTCTTATGTACTGTGGAGTTGGAGGTGCTTCCTGCACACCATCAAAGTTGGGGAAAAACCCAGTACCACAGTGGGTATAGCAGAGAACGATCATGGTCCTAAAGTCTGGTAAATAGGTCCAAGGAGGAAAAACTATTCCTCTGAAGTCTTAGATCTTCATGTTTAATAGAGAAAGCAAATGCTGGGTACCAGAAATCGATCCATGATCGAGGGGGAGCCTTTGGATGCTTAGAACAGTCCTTCAGGAAAAGCAGAAGCGGAGAGGGGAAGGGAGGGGGTAGGAAGGGAGGAGAAGTAACTTTGTCCTTATTTGGTCAAAGGTTCTGCAGGCGTTGTTAGGAGCCCGGACGCCTGGGTCTCTCGGTAACCTCGAGTTTAGGCCCAGGTAGCTATGCCCCAGGATAAGGAAGCTGACTCCGGGGGCTAAGTTTAAGAAGTTTATAAGGGCGGGACACTAGTCTGTGTGTGAGTCTAGACATCCCAGAGAACCTTTCTCCTTCTCCCCCTTAAACCCCAAACCCCTATATCCGGTACCCTCCCGCCCGGAAATCCCCTTTCCCCCCCATTCGAACTTCCGCTCCCCCTCCCCACTTCCGGGCAGTGTGGTCAGGGAAGGTGGTGGTACGGACAGCAGCAACCTTATTCCTTCACTTTTACCGTCTCAGAACTTCTCACAAAGTTCCCCTACTCCGGGCCCGGGCGGATGGCGGGAAGGGAGGGCGAGGGGACTTCCGGGATCGGCCTCCCAGGAATGTTGAGGCTAACGTGCCGACTTGGGGGGTGTGTGTGTGGCGGCCTCGCCCTCTAACGGAGCTGGGAGGGGCAGGGTGGCCACCGAGGTCCGGCCGGGGCCAAGGCCACGCGCCTGGCGCTCCCATCAGCGTACGGGGAAACAATGGTGGAGGGCGAGCGAGCCGCCGGCCCGAAGGGGAGTCCGGGCTCCCCGAGCCCCTCATCGATCCTAATCCCGGGCTAAAACTGCAGCGCGTGCCCGCCCCGCCCTGGAGGAGGCGGAAGTGGGCCGCCGCACCGGCCGCCGCGCCCCTCCCCGCCCTGAGCCCCGGATGTAACGCCCCGTCGCAGAAAGCGGGGCGGCGGGCGAGATGGGCGCCGCCGCCGAGGGGCGTAGAGCCCGGGGGGCCGCCGAGGAGCCCGGTCTCACGCAGCCGCCATTCGCGCCGCCGAGGGGAGAGGACCGGATCACGGCCTCCCGCTGCCCTCGCTAGCCTGCGCCCGCCCCCACCCAAGTCCCCCAGAGGGTCTAAGGCCGGTCACTGCCCGGGACCGCACGAGCCTCGCAGTACCGTAATGCTAACGAAGGTCTTCCCGGGGACGGCGGCCCAGACGGAGGGCGAGTCCTTGTAGCCTACGATGGCCGCGTCCTGACAGGTCCCGTCCGCCATAAGGCTGTCGATGTAGGCGTTCCACCCGGCCATGGCGCTGCTGCTGGGGCTGCTCTGCGGGCTGCTGCTGGGATCGCGGGCTCGGGCTCGGGCTGGCGGGCGGGGGAAGGCAGAGAGCTCGGGGCACGCGCTGCCGTCCGGAACGCGGCTCTGTTAGCTGTGCAGCAGCCCTCGCACCGCCACTTCCTGCTCCTCCCCCCCCCTCTAGATTTTTATTTGCAAAGGGCGGCGGGGCGGGGCCTGCGCCCCATTCCCTCCCTCCATCCCCCCCCCCCGCCGGGCCAGATAGCGAACTTTTGCAAATGCAATTTTAAAAAACCCTCCCCCCCTCCTTTTGCAAAATTTGCCGAGTTCGATGGAAAGCCACGCGAAAGGCTATAGAGTGGTGGTGGCAGGAGAGAGGTTAAGGTTAGGGCTCGCTCCGATTCATCCTGAATTGCCACTTGGCCATAGAAGGAGGAAGCCAGAGGAAGCAAGGAAAGAAAAAAAAAAGGGGGGGGGGAATTAGTAAGGTTGAGCAAGTTAAAGTGGGTTCGGGGAACCCAGGGTTAAACCGAATCATTCCTCCACCCCCCAACCCCCACCTCCGCGGGAGGGAAGGAACGGCGGGCGGCGGCGCGTGCGCCCGCGCCTGCGCCGGGGCAGTGAGAAGCCAGCGCGTGGGGCGGTTGGGGCTAGCGGCTTGGCTGCGCGAGCGCGCGCCTGCCGGGACACATTTGGACCTTCCTAAGAGGGAAGACGCGTCCCCAGCAGGCGGGACGGGCAGACGCCCCGGGTTGTGCACTGCTGCCTTCTCCACATTTACCTAAACGATAAGGGAGCAAAAGTGAAATTGATATAACACTCTTAGTCATTTTCAGTACTAAAGGTCTCTCCAGCCAGGGCACCTGTCCCAGCCGTCTGCTGTGTACAACGCACACGTTGGGTTCATTCGAGCGCGTCCCTATATTCCTGAGGAATCATTCCCTTCGCTGGATCCGCTCCAGCTCAGCCTCGCCCCATGCTTGAACCCTGTCTACAGAGGTCACTGAATAGGGGCGCCAGCCGGGTGACACGACGGGACTCATTTTTCAAGGCGGAAGAATACTAAAGTACCAAGAATGACAACTTTTATAAGAAGAGGAAAGTCCCCTCCACTTTGGACCCATTGGGGCTTTCTTCTTTTCCAGCAAAACTTTTGTTAAGTATTTATGTGCGGTCAGCTCACTCGCCGCCGAGCAGGTCTGGGGGCGAATGGCAGGCCGGTGAGGCTGGAGGGAGTAAAGGACTCACGCGGGACCCTGGCCTCCGAGGGGCTCGGCCGCTTCCGGTCCCTCGGAGGAGGGGCGCCAGGGTGTGCAGCCTCTCCCAGTGGAGGGACTTGGTTCGCTGCCTTTTGGAACCGGGTTGGATTCCCTGACGTTCATCCCAAAATCCTGGCTCCCCACGCCCCCCCCCCCCAGCCCAGGTTCTTCGACAGCCGCGTGGCTGAGTCACGGGCGGGGCCGCGCTGGGGCACGTGGCGGTCTGCGCCCGCCATCCTTTGACCTCTGATCTGCGCGCCTCCCGCCCGGGGGTGGAAAAATCCCGCAGGGAGCGGCAGGAGATAAGAGAGGAGGGGCGGGACAGGGACGCCACGGCAGGTGGGGACCCTAGGGTGGAGGCAAGGAGGGCGACCCTGAGGGGAGGGCCGACGGGGAGGAGCGCTCGAGAGCCGGCCGCCGCATGAGTCACCAGCTCCAGCGCCGGCGAGTGAAAAGAGGAGGCGCCCTGGGAAACCAGCCGGCCCGCCAGGCTCCCATAAAACGCGGAGCAGACCCCACACTAGCCCTAGACCCCTAAACCTGCCAAGGCGGAGAGAGTTACCGAGTGCAGAGATTCACTTCCTGCGATGCTGCAAATGGATGGACAGAGTGGCCACAGGCGTCCAAGAGTTTACAAAGGGTCATCCCCTTTTCCCGTCCATTCATGTTTTTTTTTTTTTTTTTAAATTTTTTTCCCCATTAGTGATATAACACCATTCTTTGATAGGCAAGGATTGAGCGCTGAAGCGCCCACAGTCGGTGGGGAAAAGGGCTCCTGACCACTTAGGCTTCACGCAGGGACATAAATGCTGTCCCAGCAGTATCTGTCGGGCGCCGGGCCAGCGCTCAGTGCTGGTCTATATTCGTCTCCTGGCCTCTCATCGCTCATCACTGGCCAAGCGAGGATAGGGTGGAGTGGTGCCGGAATGGCTGTTCTGAGGACCCTGAGAGGTGAAAGTGCTGGCCTTCTTTGGTCGAGGGGTGTCGACTTTAGACCACAGGGCTTGCTCAGCATCACTGATGCCTTCCCCCAACTGTGCGGCCTGCACCGCCTGCCTCCGAGTGAGTGGAGCACGTGTACACTTGTAGCCCCCTTTCTAGGCCCCCTCCTCAGCCTACAGGGCTCAGGTTACCCCTGGCCTTTCTAAAAGGGCACTGGTTCCTCTTTAACCTTTGCAAGAGTGGAATGTAAGTTTGAGGGGAAAGACCCTCCCATCATGAAGCTTCTCTCCTGCTTTCCCAAAGAGTGGACCTCAAAGTAGAGACTTTTATTGGGGGACAGGAAGAGAATGCATAGGGACAGTCAGCAACTTTTGAGAAGGGGGCACATGCCCCAGGTCAGAGGTTTTTGCTTTGGGCTGCAGTGGGCACTTGGCTGCCTGCCCGTCGTGGAGGGGAGGAGGATGGAATGAGAGAGGCGGGGCTGGCTGGGGGACAGGGTGGCTTGGAGATAAATGCCCAGCATGAGAGGGGGTGAGCTGACACTGTCCCAGCTGCTACCTAGACAAGCCGCTCCACTCAGAGTTCCAAGGAAGGCATTCCAGGTTTGGTAAAAGGTTGCATGGAGTGCAGGAGTGGGGTGGCACTGGCTTGGAAAAAGTGAGGGGAATTTGGGCTTTTTTTTTTTCTTTCTAGGACTGAGGGTACTTGAGAGAAGCCTGGTTGGAGGAAGCAGAATTAAATACTGAGGGGTTCTGACAGACACAGGAAAGAAAGCTCCGAAGAATGGGAAAGTAGATAAAGAAAACACAGTTGAGCCAGGCAGAGAATCTGGGGTCTAGGAGGACTTGGGAATGGGACAGTGAGAACCAGAGAGAACCAGACAGGTTGGAGAGGCAGGAAGACGTAGCAAGCAGATTACTTGATCATAAAGGTGCAAGAAGGTATAAGCTCGGTGAGGTACTCAGGGAGTGGTGTCATCTGGGGAGTTATAAAGTTATGAGCCCTTGATTCTCTGATTGGGAGGGTGGAACAAGAGCTATTCTGAGTGGGGGGGGGGGGAAGGGACCAGTCTGCCTTCCTCTTTGGTCTGTGACCTTTTTATGGGGTATTTTTAGCTCCAGCACCTGCCATCTTTGGGTGGAGAAGACTCTTAAAAGGGCAAGGGATTTCTAGTTCCTTAAGGGATCAACTGTCCACTCTTGCTCACTTACATCTCCTGTTGGTGCAGCCATGGCCATGCAAAAAATCTTTGCCCGGGAAATCCTGGACTCCAGGGGCAACCCCACGGTGGAGGTGGACCTGCACACAGCCAAGGGTAACACAGGCCTGCCGAATGGGTTTGCCTCAGAAAACCCTCAACCTCACCTGCTCCTTCCCCAAGAGCCACATCCTGTCCTTCATCAGAGGTTCCCTCCCCCCACACCCTCTTCTCTTCCTGGCTCCAAAGCTGGGGGAGGCAGGGGTTTCTCTGTATTTGCTCCTATTCTTGGGTCCAGGGGAGGTGACCCCAGACCTTTGTGGGCAGACTCCTTCTGATCTGCAGTTCCTCCTGCCCAGGTCGATTCCGAGCAGCTGTGCCCAGTGGAGCTTCCACGGGTATCTATGAAGCACTGGAACTCCGAGATGGAGACAAAGCAAGATACCTGGGGAAAGGTGAGCCAAGACTAACCCAGCACGGAAGGAGCCCGTGTGGGCTGACTCAGGACAGGGATAGGGGACGGGAACCCAAAGCCAAGGGCCTAACCCACTTAGAAATCTGAACCCATTCTCTGGCCTCCAGGAGTGCTGAAGGCTGTGGAGCACATCAACAAGACTCTAGGTCCTGCTCTGCTGGAAAAGGCAAGTGGAGGAGCCAGCTCCCGCTCCCCCTCCCTCCT
Source organism: Mus pahari (assembly GCF_900095145.1). Classification (NCBI taxonomy): domain Eukaryota; kingdom Metazoa; phylum Chordata; class Mammalia; order Rodentia; family Muridae; genus Mus; species Mus pahari. The sequence goes on from NC_034603.1 coordinate 38,493,608, forward strand.
CCCTGTGACCCCGTGCCTTCCCTCAGGTAGCCCCACTCCGAGTAGTCTCACTTATCCTTCATCCTGCACGTTACGTGACTGAGTCCTGAGAAATCCGACCTCTGCTTCTTCCAGAAACTAAGTGTTGTGGATCAAGAAAAAGTTGACAAGTTTATGATTGAGCTGGACGGGACCGAGAATAAGTGTGAGTGAGGCTCCAGAGGTGGGAAGGGTTTGGGGTACAGCGAGGGTGGGAGAGAAACCACTGACAGCTGCCCGGGCTCTTTCTGTCCCACATCTTGGGCACACCGTAGCTGGGTAGCCTTTTATTCATTCCACAGGCATTTCCTGAGGCCTGGCAGTAGACACATGTGAAACTCTTGGCCCAGGGAAGTGGGGGTGAACTCCCAGAGATCCACAGTCCAGGAAAGAGAGATGAGTTAACAAAATCTTAATGTCAAGTGGTTTAGGAAGCTTCTTCCCGGGGTGACCGGAGGGAATGTCCAAGGACTTAAGCCCCAAACCTTTAAGAACCCTCATGCTTTCTCCCCACTTGCCTCCCTCTAGCCAAGTTTGGGGCCAACGCCATCCTGGGTGTGTCCCTGGCCGTCTGCAAGGCTGGAGCAGCTGAGAAAGGGGTCCCTCTCTACAGACACATCGCAGATCTTGCAGGGAATCCCGACCTCGTACTCCCTGTGCCTGTGAGTGTGGCTGTGCAGAATCTCTAGGACAGCTGCCCTTCCCTAGCTAGGAATGTGTGAGCAGCCCCCCCCCCCCCCCGAAAATCTACCTTTTCAAATCCTGCCTTCCAGAGAAGCATTTCCTGAAATGAAATCTTTTCTGCTGTGCTCCAGCCCCTCCCCCTCTCCACCACCAAAGGTAACCCTCTTGAGGCTTCCTTCCCTCGCCAGGTCCCTTCCAGGCTCAGGCCGGCTACTCAGAGCTCACTCCTCCGTCTCCTGTCTCATTTCCGCAGTCAGTCAGATTTGAAAGCATCTTCAGGGCAAAGATCTTTGTATCCTCTGAGACTACTTAAAACATTGCCCTCTTAATAGTAGCCCCTTGAATTTTGCAGGGTACAGAAAGAGCCCCAAGTATGCAAAGTCCTGGGTGAATGTGACATGAGCCAGCCTTGTCAAAGGCCCCAGGGCCTCAGACCCATGGAGGAATGGCAAAGCCTTCCCCGCAGGCTAAGGTTCAGAGGGTTGGTGAAGCCTTCCTCCTTCCCCCTTCCTCGGTGACCAAGTCACACGTGTTGAGAGTGTGTGCATATGTCTACCATAGCTCCTTCCCCTTTGGGTGTTTACAGTCTGAAGACTGCTCCTCTACAAAGACTGCTCTTACCAAGATCCCCTAAACCTGTTCCTGTGGTTCAGCTGTGTACCCTAAACCCCACCTCCTTGTTTATCTGTATGCAGTAACCCACTTCTGTGTTCAACTCTATATAATAAACACGCTGGGCCCTGGGTAGTAAACACGTTGAGCTGGAGTGCTGAGGTTTTCCCATCAGAGAGCCCACTCTGTCCAGTCCCCAGCTTTTCCGTCTGTGTGTCCATCCTCTGTCTTCTCTTCATTCCCTTGCTGCCCCAGTCACTTCTATCCTTGGAGCTCTGAGTGGGCGGGATAGAATGTAATAATAATATTACCATTTATTGTTACTAAGGAGAATGTGTTACAGTTCTGGAGATACCTGCCAGGTTCAGACCCTGGCCTTTCCCATTTTCTAGTTGTGTGATTTTAGGCAAGTTATTTAACCTCTATCCCTCACTTTTTTCATCTGTAAAGAAGAAATTATAAGAGTGTACAGTTAACAGAAGTATTTTGAGAGTGAAACAAGTCATGCATTTGGAATGCCATACAATTATTCCTTGTCATAAGTATATTTGATTTCCCTTAACTGTCAGAGCAGTAGGGAAGTAAGCACTGTTAGCATTTTGTAGAAAGAGGGAAAGACTCTTAGGAGTGCAATGCTGCATCCTAGACCACTGAGCTAGAGCAGAGCACAGCTGCCACCTCCAGTTCCCTCTCACCTTTGACCCCTATGCAACTGAGCTCTGAGCACCAACTTCTATGTCCCAGGCCTTCAATGTGATCAATGGCGGCTCTCATGCTGGGAACAAGCTGGCCATGCAGGAGTTCATGATCCTGCCGGTGGGAGCCAGCTCTTTCAAGGAAGCCATGCGCATCGGCGCTGAGGTCTACCACCACCTCAAGGGGGTCATCAAGGCCAAGTATGGGAAGGACGCCACCAATGTGGGGGACGAGGGTGGCTTTGCACCCAACATCCTGGAGAACAATGAGGGTCAGTGCTGAACATCCTGGGGCGGAGACCACCTAAGCACTCCTGAGGTGGGGGGAAGGAGAGGCTGCAGATACAGCGATACTGGAGTCTCAGGTCATCTCTTGCTCCTCTCCTAGCCCTGGAGCTGCTAAAGACAGCCATCCAGGCAGCCGGTTACCCAGACAAGGTGGTGATCGGCATGGATGTAGCGGCCTCTGAATTCTACCGCAACGGCAAGTATGATCTGGACTTCAAGTCACCCGATGATCCTGCCAGGCACATCAGTGGGGAGAAGCTTGGGGAGCTGTACAAGAACTTCATCAAGAACTATCCCGGTGAGACAGCCAGGTGCTTTCCCCCACCCTTGTCTTTTGCAGTTACCTAGCACGGGTTTTGGTATTTGGCTTGTTCACAATTCCAGTCCTTTCCATCCTTAGCTCACCCATAGCCTCCATTTAACCTCTGCTACCTATCATCCCTCAATCAGGCCCCATCTCTAACCCCATCTATGCCCCAACTCCCTACCAGTGGTCTCCATTGAAGACCCCTTTGACCAGGATGACTGGACCACATGGACCTCATTCCTCTCTGGGGTGGACATCCAGATTGTGGGAGATGACCTCACGGTCACCAACCCTAAGAGGATCGCTCAGGCCGTGGAGAAGAAGGCCTGCAATTGCCTGCTCCTGAAGGTCAACCAGATCGGCTCCGTGACAGAGTCCATCCAGGCGTGAGTGCCTCCTGACTCGGGCTCCCCCGGCTCCAGCCACTGCTGCTGCTCTCCCATGAGTGCCTTTCCCGGGGCTCCTGACCTACTCAAGCCTATGACTGACCCTCGGCTTGGCTCTAAGACTTTTGCCATTGTGGCTCTGCCATGTCCCTTAATCTCCCTTCTGTATTGTATTCTCCTACTTCCCAAAGAACTTAGTCACTGCCCAAACAAACGGAAAGTTCTACCTTGCCTGCCCCTGGCTTTCTTATTGCAGTGGTCACATAAGGCCTCATTAAATGTCTTTCCCACATAGCTGTAAACTGGCACAGTCTAATGGCTGGGGAGTGATGGTGAGCCACCGCTCTGGGGAGACCGAAGACACTTTCATTGCTGACCTTGTGGTGGGACTCTGCACAGGACAGGTACTCGGGAGTTTCCCTCTACTGGGTACCTAACCAAGTTTCCTTGGTCACCTTGGTATCACTCGAGTCATCTAAGTTGGATACCACTATAGCCTGCTCTTTTGGGACCCCAAAGCAACCCCTCCAAACCCTTTTCCCACCTCAGATCAAGACTGGTGCCCCCTGCCGTTCAGAGCGTCTGGCAAAATACAACCAGCTTATGAGGTACAGTTTGTGCAGAGGCCTAGACCGTGGGGAGAGGAAGGCGCTCCTGGGTTAGAAGGTAGGAGCTCTGATTTTCTTTTTGTATTATAGGATTGAGGAGGCCCTTGGGGACAAAGCTGTCTTTGCTGGACGAAAGTTCCGTAATCCAAAGGCCAAATGAGAAGCTGGAGACTCCAGGATTTCACAGGAAAGACACAGGCCTTCAAGCCCTTCTCTCAGAAATAAACACTGCCAAACAAGACCATGGTGTGCTCCTTAGAAGGAAGGAAGGAATGAATGACAAGCTCGCCAGGAAGGACAGGGTTGGGGGTTGGGGGTTGGGGGTGGGAGACACGGAAGAAGGCAGAGACTATCGTGTGACCTGCTGTGACAAGGAAGTAAGGGATTTGAAAGCTCACTGGATGTAGAACAGAGAATTTCAAAGTTTGGAATGAAGCTAGAGAAAGCAAAACTCTATGTGAAAAGGAGCTGGAGAGGAGACGGGAAGGTGGAAGCGGCTCCTGAGTAGACAGCGGTGGATGGAGAGGGGCCAAGGGAGGGTCCTGGTGCTCCCAGCATTAGAGGGATCTGGATCATGCTGCAGCCAGACTGAGTGCTTCTCGAGGATTAAAGGATAATGAGATCATTTACCACTTCAGTGAAGCCTGTGAGGATCTGAAGTGTTCAAAATACTTGACATTATTAACCCACCTAAGCTTTCAAACAGTCCTGTTGGCCATTTACCATTCTTGTCCCCCTTTTACACACCAGGAAGCCAAGGCACAAAGTATACCTTACTTTGTGTTGAGTATACCTTACGCAACACAGCCGAGTTAGCAACTGGAAAAGCCAGGACACAAAATGCCTGCCTTCAGCCTTAAAAATAAGGTCTCTTAGCTGGGTGTGGTGGCTTACATCCGTAATCTTAGGCCTTGGGAGATGGAGACAGGATAGCAAGTGTCAAGGCCACTTGTGCTATGCAGTAAGGGCCTGTCTCAAAATTCCAAGCTTAGGGGGCTTCAGTGGTTAGGGGCATTCATTGCTCTTACCGGCACCAGGCTTCAGCCCCCAGCACTGGCCTGGCAGCTCACAACCATTGGTAACTCCGGCTCCAGGGACTCCAATACCCTCTCCAGAGCACCACAGGCACCAGGCATGCACACGGTGCAGATCCTTACATGCACGTAAAACGTTCATACACATAATCTACAAAAAGAGACAACATGCTGTCTTCGCGATGAGTGCCCAGTAGTCATGAGGCCCCGAGTTCGATCTCTAGCACCACAAGAATAGAAATAGGTGAAAGTGTCATAGTAGCAGTGCTAATAATTGGCCATCTTTAGTTAGCTTAAACAAACAGCAACGTTATACTGTGGAATCTACGTTTATGGAGGTGATACCCACAATTTATTCTCTCTCTCTCTCTCTCTCTCTCTCTCTCTCTCTCTCTCTCTCTTTAAACAAGGTTTCTCTGTGTAGCCCTGGCTGTTCTGGAACTTTCTCTGTAGATCAGGCTGGCCTCGAACTCACAGAGATCTGCCTGGCTTTGCCTCCCAAGTGTTAGGATTAAAGGCATGTGCCATCACTGGCATAGTATCCACATTTCCATGTACAAGTCAGAACATTGGGTCAAACATTGGGTTTATTCAATGTAAAGTAACCCCAGGCCCAGGGGGAAGAAAGTTCCAAGGGTAATAGAGAATAATACAGATTAAATACTCACACATCTTTACACACACACACACACACACACACACACACACCCCATACATCCAAATTCCAGCAGTGATAAACACCTGCTTCTCCTCCAGCCTGAGTGACAGCTGGCAGGGCCTCATAGGTTAGAAATGGGGCTCCAGAATGGGTCCTGATAGCAGCAGCCTTGTCCCTCCATGCCCCTGCCTTGCTGGAGGTCAAAGCAAGGTGGGTGGGATGCCTAGGAGGTAGTTGGCAATTCCTCGCCACTCTGCCGCAGACGTTTCTTGGCTCTAATCTCATTCATGGCCTCTTCTATGGACCGTGTATCCCGCTTGTTGGCCACAGGAACTAGCAGCAGAGGGGAGAGTGGGCAAGACCTCAGTCTCTGCTCCCCTCCCCCAAACTACGTTCCCCCCCCATCCCTCCCCCAGTTCCTGCCATGGCTCACCACAGCCATAGGTCTTGTTGGCCTGTAGCATGTGGGCTGCATCTTTGGCTGCTCCTTTGCCAATAAGATGGCTATACTTGTCCTTGTAGTCGCTGGCAGGACTCACAACCGCGGGTCCCTGTTGCGCTGCCTCTTCCTCCTGCTTCTGAGCCAGCTCCTAAGGGCACAGAGGTAGGGTACCTGTGCTCAAGGCCCTGACCCCAGATGGCCTCTTCCAGGTGATGGCTATGGGCTCCAGGGCCTGCCAGGAACAGCTCACCTTTAGCTTCCGCTTCTCCTCAGCCTTCTGGGGGTCCCACTCCTCTCCATGACGGTAGGAGTCTAGCTCTTCATCTGAGGGTGCAAACTCCTGGAGGTGAAGAGAAAGGCAGAGTCAAGGTCCAACTCTATGCGGGATGCCACTCCCTCAGGTGCAGGGGTAGGCTGAGGGGGAGGGGGACAGGCTTTTCACCTTTTTGAAGATCATGACATAACGACAGTCATCATCTTCTCCAAAGGAGAAAGATGTGAGGCCAGCCACCTCTACCACATCATGTCTGCAAAGAGAAGGCAGGAGAGTGAGCCGTGAGGAGTCTGCTCCCCAAGGGCTCGTCCACGCCCTCTGTGGCTCATTTCTTGCCTCCCCAAGCCCAGAGACACTCACAGTATGCTCCGCTCTATCTTGTTCATAGGCTGAAACTTTTTCTTGATCTGTCCACTGTCCTGGATGAAATCAGACACCTCTTTCTCCATCTTAGGAGAAACAAAAGGGGGAGGACTTGAGATGACAGCTCCACGATCTCCCGGGCTGATGGACGGCCCCGCCACACCTCCCACTGCTCTCCCAGCCTCCCAGCTCTTCCTGCAGACCCTTCCAGAAGCTGCCTCTGAGCCCCAGCTGTTCTCACCCTTTTCCGAAACTCCACTTTCTGCTGTTTGTCTTGCTCTTGTAGTTTCTTCAGACGGGCAGCTTGCTCTAGGGGCGAGAAAGGACCACACGAGGTCAGGGCTGGTGCATGGGTAGCAAGCTGGTCAGGTTAAAGGCAGTCTGATAACCATGAGGAAGTGCTGGGCTTGGACAGGAAGGTTACTGTCCATTCACCAAGGATTCCCTGATGTTTCCTCTCTATGTAGCCTTGACTGTCTTAGAACTGTCTATGTAGAGCAGGCTAGCCTTGAACTCATAAAGATCAGCTTGCCTCTGCCTCCTGAGTGCTCTAATTAAAAACAAACTTCCTACATTTTACAGTGCTCCCCACCCCCCAAGCTTAGGTTGAAGCTAAAATGGCTCATGTGACACCTTTCTCATCCATCCTGTTTTTGTTCTGTCAACTTGACACAAGGTAAAGACATCTGAGAGGCAGGAACCTGACTGGAGAGCATGATTCCATGAGACTGCTGGCCTGTAGGCAAGTCCATGGGACACTGTCTTGATCAATGGTGGCGATTGGAGGGCCCGGCCCACTGTGGGTGGTGCCAGCCCTAGGCAGGTGGTCCTGGGGTGTGCAAGAAAGCAGGGTGTGCTAGCAAGCCAAGGAACAAGCCAGTCAGCAGCAGGGCACTACTTCAGAGCCAGCCTGACTTCCTCTGAGAATTACCAAGATGAACCAGGACATGGAACTTAGTGGCAATAAAGACCTCAGAAAGTTATGGAGTTTAAAGATGTCAGAAACAAAGAGCTCAATGAACTTGGCCTCAAACTTACAGATATGCTAGCCAAGGACTGAATAATGTGGTATTGAGAATTGAACCTAGGGCCTTCCATATGCTAAGTGTTTCACCACTGACTGAGAAACATTCCCAGCCGTCAGATTACCTTTTTTCCTTAATTTTTATTATCTTAATTATGCATATACGTCTATGTATGAATCCAAGTGTCCACGGAGGTCTGAGATATCAGGTTCCCCCCAGGAGCTGGGGTTATAGGCAGTTTGTAAGGAACCTGATGTGAATTCTGCAAATCTAACTCAGGTCCCCAGGAAGAGCAGTCTTAATCACTGAGCATCTCTCCAGCCTGCTCAGCTACTTTTAACCTGGTTCCTTATCATGCCTGTCGCTTCCCATGGTAGGGGTTTGCTGCCTCTTGTGATTTGGGCATACACATCTTCCTCCTGTTCCTCAGCTTCAAATGTCCTTTCCCCTTTCTTTTGGTATTTCAAAATCCTAGCTCGCTTCTTCCACACGGCTGGGTCCCCAAGTGGCACTGAGCTCTTCTTATTTTCTAGTCACTCCATGCTTCTGCACATGTTGTTCCTTCTCTCAGGAATGTTCTTCCTCCTCTTGCAAACACTGAATCCTCACTATGAGTCAAGACTTCCTCTACGCTCTAAGCACATTCACTGCTAAAGACGTGGGGGTTCTTGTTTTGTTTTTCCCCCGTCTCCCTTACCAGGCTATGACCTGCTGGAGGGTTGCCCCTGCTCACCTCCTGTCCAGCTCACCCACCTCCTGACCAGGCTATGAGCTGCTGGAGGGTTGAGCCTAGTCACCTCCTGTCCAGTTAGATGTCAGAGTCCAAGACCTGACAAACTAGAAGCTTGTCTGACTATCTTGACTGAAGTCTGTCTGACTTCACTATCTTGGCCTTTCATTGTTTTCTGCATCTTGGGAGGTAGCATAAGAACATTAAGGCTACGAGCTCACATCTGGGCTCTAAATTCAGCTTAGTAACCTGAGACCCGAGGCAAGTGGCTAAAGTCTCCAATTCTGACCGATGGGAGCACACCTATTACTCAGCTGAATGTTAAGTAACTCTAACTCCTGTTTCCTATTAAGCTCTGCTTTCCCATAGCTTTCGAACAGACTTTACTCTTTTTACTGAGTTACCTATTCTTTGTTGCTCGGCTCATTTCAGACTAGCCTGGGACTCCCAATTAATCTTTCCTACACATGTATATTAATTGGTTATTAAAATTCCGTGTGATCATTAATAAACGTCCCAGACACGGTCTGTAATCTCCTTGATGAGCATCTTTGGCTTCACAAGTTTTGTAAATAAGGGACTACAGATATTTAACAGTCTTTGAACATTCTGAAAGCATCCTGTCTTGCCTCCTTTGGGCAGATGGGTAGTAGGTGCGGGCAGGAGACTTATCCACGATCAAAGCTCACGTGGTTGGGAGCTGGATGCACCTAAGGCTATCCTTTCTATAGAGTCCTTCACATGCGCTCCGAGCCAATACTGAGTAGGTCTCTTCGGGCCGCACCCTACCCTGGCTGCCAAACCCCAGCGAGTTTTCTGGTTAGCTACTCAGCGCGGGGGCTGGGGAGGAGAGATGGCGAATTGGAGCCTGCGGGGCATTCTCATCTCTCCAATCAACATCACGATCTAGTTGGGCAGCACAGGAATTTAAGGCTATAGTTAGGAAAGGGCTGTGGAAGGTATGAGGGACTGGGTTAACTCAAGAAGGGGCATAAAGATAGGAGGATCCAGCCAACCAATGGGAGGAGCTGAGGTCGGTCAGAAAAGGTAACACTTGAAAGGTGGAGCTTTTGGTTGAGCTAGCCAATAGAGGGGAACAGACGGGTGGATGGGCGTGCCCTAAGACCAATAGTACTAGAACTGGAGGTTCGCGGGACCGAGGCGATGGATACGACATCCTCCAATCGGAAGAAAGTCATCCTACTAATCAGAGCTCACCAACAGCAGACAGGCAGGCTCCTTGACCAATCGCAAACAAGGACTGCAAAAGGCCAGGATTTGAAGACGAGACTGGAGGCAGAAGGCAGGCTGAGGTAGCCAATCATTGTTTGCAAAAATCAGCGGGCGGGCCGACAGGCCTTTTAGGGACTCTGAGGGTCTCAGAAGTGGCCTGTGGGGGGTCTTTTAGGGTAGGAGGTGGCATTATTCAAAGGGGGAAGAGTGTGGTCCCAAGAATCGGGCGAAGATACGCGGCTGTGAATCTGGGATCCTCACCTCGGGCCTTGCGCCGACTCTCCTGGTCACCGAGGCTGGGTGGCTTCTCCATGGAGCTCAGGATGGAGCCCAGTAGGTCCGCCATCTTGGGAATGAGTGAGAGGGGGCGGTGCGTTTTAAAGGGAAGGGCGAAATGCCTTTAAGGCCGGAAATACGTCGGCAGCGAAAAACCGCGCTGCTCCGCCCCGCTTAAGGCAGCGAGGCGAGGCCGGCGACTTGCGTGGCGACCTTCCCGCCCCGCCCCCAGCAGAGAGAGGCCCGAGGCTAGCTGGTGCAGAGACGTTTAATGGCAATTCGTATAAACCAAGCCCATGCACAAGTAGAAAGTGCTCGTGGAGCCAGCCGGGGACTCCCGCCGCGCCAGGGAATCAGACGCCCGGCCGCGCAGCGCCTTAAATAGATTCTTCACTATACTCTGTATGTTACAGTTATGTACAAACCCCTCCCCACGGGAGCGGGACTCCGCCTCGCGATCCTATGTACACCCCCTCCTCTTTGGCCCCTAAGTGGGCGACCAGAGAGTCAGGGTGATGGGGAAGACAGGGCCAGGAAAGGAGGAAACAGACGCAAACATGCGGAGTCAAGGTGGGGGCAGAGTCACCCCCTGAAACACGAGGGCGCGCGCAGCGAAGGCAGCGGTGGGGACCGAGGCGGATACATTCATCAGAGACTCGTCGAACAAATAAATAAGGCAAGTCAGGAAGGTCCGAGTCAGGTGCAGGCAGGAACGGGGTTATGGAGAAGGTGCAGGCAGGGCTCCGTAGGTCACAGCTGAAGATGCAGATATGTGGGGCGTGGGTCTTCTGGAGCCAGGGACCAAAAGAGGAGGCACGACCAGAAGGGAGGAAACGTGTAAGGCCTGGGGGCGGGGGTTCTACGAAGGGCTCCCGAAAAGGTGAAGGGGGAAGAGCTGCCGACAGGGGGCTCCCCTAGTCCCGAAAGCCCTCTCCTTGTTTAGACAGCCAGAAGGGGCCCCCAGGGTTTTGAAGAAAGGCGTTGGAGAGGTCAGGTGGCCAGTCCTGGCTGGGGCAGCCCCTCCAGCTCCTGGTTCTGCTTCAATTCCCTCATTCTGTGGAGAGACAGAGAGCCAAGTCAGAGGAGACTGATGGATCAGAAAAGGTGTCAGGGCAGAGAGGTCCAGAGAGGTAAGGAAGGGGTTAGAACCTGTGTCGGCAGCGCCGCAGGAACCTCATTATTTTCCGGGCTGCCTGGTCCTGCTTCTTGGTGAGAAAGGTGCCCCTGGTGGGAAAGAAGAGAGACCTCATAGAATTCAGGCATCCCCAGTCCCCACCTTAAGACCATTGTAGGGAAAGGATGGAGGGCTGATAGAGAAGAGGTAGCGGGCATTAACAAAGAGGTAAACTGAGGGCTGTAGAGCGGCAGGAAGGGGCGGTCCCTACTTGTTCCGAGCAGGAAGGGGGCCTGAGGGCCGGTGAGGAGGCCCGGGCCTACGGCGGTAGGAGCGGTAGTGCTGCTGTATAAGCACCGCTGCTCGGCGGCTCTGCTGAAACCTTTTCTGTTCATAGTAGCTTCGGAACTTGCTCTGAATCAGGATGGCCGCCTGCGTCATTTTCTTATAGAGTGCAAACTGCAGGGAAGGAGAGGGGGGACAGGAGCTGAAATGGAGAGACAGAAATCCAAACCTCTGAAGGTCACCCTTCAATTAGGCTGATGCAGATCTGTTCTCTGACCCACACATGGCTGGATCCGACTACCCACACCCAGATCTCATGCCCAATACCTTAAGTGCAATCCAGGTCAGCTTGTGGAAAGAGAGGGGGAGTTAGGGCTCTCAGCACAGACAGGCTGGGTGGATGCGTGCTGGTATGCTTTTGAGAAAGTGCTCTAACCTGCTTGTACTTCCGATAACAACGTTGGATCACAGCTGCGGCTACCTCCTGCTGCTCCTTCAACCTCCGGCCCTAAAGGAAGAGAATGAGCATCTCAAGGCCCACCTAGTAGACTCTGGACCACCTCTTCCTCCCAGAGTCTCCTTAAAACTTTAAAAAAAAACCATTTACTTATTCTGTGTGTGTATATAGGCTGCCTGTGTGTGGACACGAGAAGACAATTTAAGCAGTCAGATCTCTTCTTCCACCATGAATTCCAGACATCAGAGTTAGGCTGTCAGGCTTGGTGGCAAGTACAGTGTCCCCCCCCCCCCCCCCCTTTCTGATTCCTACTTAAAGCCTCTGGGTGAGTGCTTGTTCTACAAAAGCCATGGGAGCCCATAGTCTTCCCTGGTTCAGGGTAACTTATCCCAAGAACCTAGGCCTAACCTTGTACTTTCGGAAAGCTGTCTGGATGACTCGTGCTGCCTCATACAGTTCCCGCTGCTCATGATCTGAGAGTGTCAGCAGGGCAAAATCACTTTCCATCTTGCCACTGGTAGATGCAGAGAGGAACTCTGCCCAGGAAGGCGCAGGAGGGATAGCTAGACGGCCTCGCTCAAAGGGCAGCTCGCTGTGGGGGGTAAGGAAAAGGGTGTCACAAAGCAGTTTAAATCCCTCTCATCCTAGCAAGAGATGGCTATTAAGGACGGTCTTTAGCAACAGAGTCTGCAAAGAGTGGCTCTAGAGTTCACCAGCCTGCCCAGGTCCCTTCTCAAACACTCCAGGGCCTCAGCCAGAAGGATGCTTTGGCTATAAGGAAGCCTACTTCCTCCCTCCCATCCTTCCCTGAAGAAGAATTGGGAGGCTTTATTGTGAGCTGGTCACCTAGGAGGAGCTGAGCTGGGGAAATGGTCCACATTCTCCAGGTAACTGGCCAACCAGGACATGGTCTCACTGAGCCCCACGGTGCCCGTGTGCTCCCGTGGTGAGGCTCCAGCTTCAGGGAACTCTGAGAAGTCCTCTCGTTTAATCCGCTCTGGTGTGGCGTCGATGATCTGCTTGGCCAGTGAGATCATGTCCACCTGGATGAGAGGAGATGTGTGAACTCTGTGGAGCCCTCACTATCAGTGTCCCAGCAGAGCCTAAGTTGTCACCTTAAGCCCTGCTCTCTTACCTCCTTCTTTCTAGATACCAGTAGGCAAAAGCCCCAGGAACTGACCACTAGTTCTAGACCAGAGTAAATTTCTTTCTTACTGATTTCCTCTGAGACACACAGCCCTCTGTGCTGTTATACCCTAGCAAACACAAGATACGAAGGAAGAAGATCTTAGCACCCTTTTAGATTGTCCACTATCCCACTTGGACCTGTTGCATGCTACACTACCAACATCTATCTCCACAGGCCTAGCCCAAGCCCATCACTCCACTTGCTTCAGGTCTCCAAGAACCAGTCCAGGGCTTACTGTCCACATAACACCCTGGTGAATAGCTAAGCTGTAGGGCCTATAGCATTTCCCACTGTGCCATACTCCATGATGCTGCCCTTGTGGGGTTTTGTTTTGTTTTGAGACAGCATCTCACTATGTAACCCTGGCTGTCCAGGAACTCACTATGTAGACCAGGCTGGCCTCGAACTCAGAAATCTTCCTGCCTCTGCCTCCCAAGTGCTGGGATAAAAGGCGTGCGCCACCATGCCCAGCTACACTTAGCTTTTCTAAAGTAGGTATGTCCACAGGTTTTCTATGTCCATAAAGCTATACTTGAAGATTCTCATTCATTCATTCCATAATACCTTCCTTAACTTTCACCATGGGCAAGCTTGCTACCTACTCCATGTCATTGCCAATCTCTAGTCAGACATGCTTCCTAGCTGTCTTCCATACCTTGTTTNTTTCTTTTTTTTTTTGGTTTTTCAAGACAGGGTTTCTCTGTGTAGCTCCGGCTGTCCTGGAACTCACTTTGTAGACCAGGCTGGCCTCGAACTCAGAAATCCNCCTGCCTCTGCCTCCCGAGTGCTGGGATTAAAGGCATGCGCCACCACGCCCGGCCTCATACCTTGTTTCTTAAGAACCTTTTCCTTCAGCTGAGTGTGGTGGCACACACCTTTAATCCCAGCACTCGGGAGGCAGAGGCAGGTGGAGCTCTGAGTTCAAGGCTAGGCTGGTCTACATAGTGAGTTCCAGGACAGCCAGAGCTACATAGTGAGACCCTATCTTTAAAACAAAACAAAGCCGGGCGTGGTGGCNCACNCCTTTAATCCCAGCACTCGGGAGGCAGAGGCAGGCAGATTTCTGAGTTGGAGGCCAGCCTGGTCTACAAAGTGAGTTCCAGGACAGCCACGGCTAGACAGAGAAACCCTGTCTCAAACACCCCCCCCCCAAAAAAAAAAGAACCTTGCCCTTCATGGATCCACAGGTAATTACAACAGTACAGTTCTAAGTGAAGATATTCTCCAGAATTCTTAACCTCTATCTCATGTCTGCTGAATCATGAAGTTTGAAAGGAGCTAAGCAAAGAGGTTCTGGGCCTATACCCAAAAATAAATGGTCTTTCTCCTAAAACTGAAGCCAGGCTGACTGCTTCATGGAAATGTGTTCCACCCAGCCTCTGCACCCTGCTCTGTTCCTAGTCTTTTGACTCCGTCGACAGAAGCAGTACCGGGATCACATCCACAGCTGGTGGGCTGTCAGCATCCTCTGGAGAGGCCCCATCATCCTGGGCTAGTGGGGGGCCACACGGGGAGGGAGCAGGCTCTTTGGAGTTAGTGGCTTCATAGTCCATGAGGAGTAAGGGTGTCTCGGGGGCACCACAAGAAAGCTGGCCTGGGATCGTCTCCATAGAAATGTCAGAGGCCAGCAGAGGAGCAGGGGGAGGACTGCCATCTGGGGCGCTTGAGTAGGCTGATGTCACAGAGAAAGTGCCATCCGACAGCTCCGAGGGTGACGAGACGCTGCTCAGGCCTGAGGGGAAAATTGGTAAGGAGAGCAGCAGGAACTGTGGCCTCCTGGAGGCTTTCACCCCCAACACTGCTTCCCTGCCTGGTTGTTTTTTTTTTTTTTTTTAATATTTATGAGTATGAGCCCCCTTCCCCCCAAATATGTAGGTAGAACTGGAGTTACAGACACTTGTGAGTTGCCACATGGGTGCCCGGAGCAGAACCCAGGTCCTCTGGAAGAGCAGCCAGTCTCTCCAGTGCTTCCCTGCCAGCTCTTGGTCCCGTGATCTCCCTTCCCCCTCCCCACTCTGTCTCACCGTTAGCTTTGCTCGAGATATTTTTTGACTGTATCCTCTAAAAAGAGACCCAAAGCCAGCTCTCACCAGTGTCTGGGCTAGAGGATGGTGGGGACAGAGCGAGTGGGTGCTCAACTGAAAGCTCCTGTCTCTGCAGTTCCTCAAGGCAGCGGGCAAGGCGCACGTGACCGCGAGAATGAGCCACAGACAGGGGGAGCCGGCCCAGAGAGTCGGGAATGCTCAGTGCTTGTCGGTTCCAACAGAACAGGAGCACAGCAGCTTCTAAGTGTCCCAGTGCACACGCCCACATCTAAGGAGCAGAGGCAGTGGTGAGGCCTGTCCTCTTCCAGGCCCTGGTCCTCAGGCCCCAACCCACCCCAGTATCTCCTTGCATTCCTTCTTTTTGTTTTCTGTTTTTTGTTTTTTTGTTTTTTTTTTTTTTTTAGTTTTTCGAGACAGGGTTTCTCTGTTTAGCCCAGAACTGACTGGCCTGGAACTCAGAAATCCACCTGCCTCTGTCTCCCAAGTGCTGGGATTACACGCGTGTGCCACCATTGCCCAGTCCTTGCATTCCTTTGAAGCATCCATTCCAGTTGCTTATTGCCCCGAGGGAACTTGGGAACAGCATCCTTACCAGAGGGGTGCAAGAGAAATGGTCCACATTGAGCGGGTCAACCTCTTGCTCTAAGTCCAAGCTTCCTGTTTCCACACTCCTAGGGATTTGGGGCAACAATAAAACCCAGTCAGTTTAAACGCAAGGGTCAGGGGGCCAAGTAGGAACATCAGAACCAGAAGGACTGGAAGTGACCTCAATTTAATTGGTCAAGAAGTCAATGTCTTAAGTGAGGATATTATGGATCCTCCAGATACCAGTCTTCCCCAAGCACATGCCTTCCCACAGTGACCTCTGATCCTTCCAGGCAGGGAAGCAAGTTCTTATTCTCTGGTGCTTCAGTCTCCATAGTTTCCCAGTGTCACACAGCCCAGCACTGCCCCAACCCTGGCTGCCCTGCTTACCGCCACTGGCTCAGAGTCTCAATGAGCCGAGCGTAGCCCTGTGCAGCCGCCAGATGCAGAAGGCTCATGCCCCGGAAGGGGCTTCCATGGGTCAGACGTTCAGGACCCCTCCAAGTAGTCCGCGGGATCAGGCTCTCTACCAAGACCACCACCCGTGCCTCGAAGCCAGGGCCCTGGCCTTCATCCTGCAGTATACACACCCATATGCAGAGACTTGGGAATTCGGTCCTGCAGGTTATCTTCGCAGCTTCAGCTTTTAGTACACAGACACACACACACACACACACACACACACACACACACACACGTGCGCGCACACATATGTACACACACATTTCCCACTCTAAGTTCCCACCATTGATCACTCACTGGCTCTAGTTTGAGTCCCTGTGTGGCCTCACTATCCCCTGACCCCTCTGCCTACCTCTAGCTCTTCTGGGAGCTGACCTTACACAGTGCTTGCCATATCCATATATGTGTTTCTGCCCCAGGAGCCAGAGTCTTCCCTATGCCCTTCTCCAGACCTTTTCCTCCCAAGACTCTGAACCCATAGAGACCTTAGGCCCAACATTCCTGATTCCTCCCTCACCCTCACTTTTACCCTTCATCAGGTCAGAAATAGTTTGAAGTTTGTCATGCCACGAAGGTGCCCAGAATAGCCCCTTGCCACAGTGTGTGTGTGTGTGTGTGTGTGGTGCAGCAAGGTGATAGCAGGAAGAGGGGAGAGCACTGGCTGAGGAGGCTGAGGTAGGTGGGTGAGGAGAGCCATGCTAGAATGACTATTGTTGAGACCCTGTGTTCCCCACTGTAGACCATGGTCTTTGTTTAGAAGTACCTGAATTGGAGGAGCCTCCGGGCCCTGACCAGGAGCCTGCCCAGCTGCCGCAATCTCTGCCATCCGCTTCTCCATCTGCTCCAGCCGCTCCAGGATGGACATCCGGAACTGGCTGTCTGTAGGGTGGGCATGGGAGCTAAGTAGACAGGATCTGTGTGATGCTAGGAACACTACTAGCAGTTGTACTCAAGATCTGGGGGTGAAGAATGGGATGATGGAGCTTGCTCTACCTCAACACAGCACCCCCCTCACCCACTCATCTAAATAGAACTCACCACAAAGACCCAGCTCTTGAACTAGGGCTCTTAGTCTCATAGACTAGAACGAGGATTAAGAACCAATGCTGTTTCCTCTAATATAGACAGCAGGAATTCCTCAGGGTTCATCTGGTCCTCAGCTAACCAAGACACACATTGGCATGCCCTCTTCCAGCCTTTTTCTAAACAGCATGCTCCCCAAGTTCTTGTTCCAGACTTGTCCCCCATGCTAGGCTGAAGTTTTCCAAGGTCCCCCTCCTAGGTAACCACTACTCCAAAGACTATAGTTGAAAAGCACTGCCTATTCCAGCAGGTCCCCTGCAGCTGTCCACAGAGGATGGTTGGGAAGGGAAAGTGACAGAGATGGATTGCTATGTTCATCTTCCTCCTCCTAACTCCATACACAAATTTACACAGACATATGTGCACACATGAACATGAGCTGTATCCATCCCCTTCTGAGATCAAGTGAGGACAAAGAGAGGTGGTGGGAGGGGAACAGACCCTAGGGAAAACAAGCACAGAGAAACAGTGAAGACGGGATGTTCCTCAATGCCACAGCAGAAGGGGATGATGAGCAGAAACTGAAGACACATGGGAACAGAAACGTGAAGGTGACAGTGAGGAAGAAAGAGCAGAGCCAGAAATCCTGACCAAGCGATTAGAAAAGAAGCTAAGCTTGATCAGATAGAGCTCAAGCACTGGGAAGAAGAGAGGAGGCCCAGCAGAGAGATGGCACAACTATCAGAATAAAGTGACAAACAACCAAAGCAGGACAGGGAGGGCAGATTAAAATTACACAGAAAACCCAGCAGTGGTTATGTGACAACAATGACACACGCGCACACACACACACACAGACACACTCACACATGCACATGTGAACACACACTCACACACATGTACACAGTGTGACAAACACACACACAAAGAGTGAGGCAAGAGTAGCAAGCAGAAGCTCTAAGAGAAGGAGGGCCAGGCGTGGTGGCGCACGCCTTTAATCTCAGCACTCGGGATGCAGAGGCAGGCAGATTTCTGATTTCTGAGTTTGAGGCCAGCCTGGTCTACAAAGTGAGTTCCAGGACAGCCAGGGCTATACAAAGAGAACCTGTCTCAAAAAAAAAAAAAAAAAGAAAGAAAGAAAGAAAAGAAAAAAAAAGAAAAGAGAAGGAGGAACGGCAGGAGACAAGAAGACAGGCAAGGATGATAGCATAACTGAGAAGAACCAAGAAGCAACAGATCTGTCAAGGGGAGGAAAAGCAAACTGTGGTGAGCAGCAGCTCAGACAGAATTCTCGGGCACCAGGAGCGGGAACAAGCAAAAACAGAAACAGGACCACCTAAAGCCACATAGAAGCATATGGATTTGTGTATGCCCCTATGGGTAAGAGAGAACGCTTCAACAATAGCCACATCAATGCTAGTACACGTTTCCACTTTTGTTTGTTTTTCTGTAATTTCTAACTGTCCTATAATGAAAACATCCTTATCGACCAAAAGAAAAACATAAAAATAAGTAGCCTATAGCCTTTTTTTAAAAGTTTCTTTTTCTTTTAATTTTTATTTTATATGCATGGGAGATCTCTGCTTGCATGTATGTCTGTGTACCACTCATATGCAAACATGCCATGCCTAAGACCTTGGGTCAAAGGGCTCAGTACTCACCATCCAGTGACAACCAGTCAAGCTGTGTACTGGGCAGAGACAGGAACCGGCGGGCTCGATACTCAAAGAGCACAGAAGCAGAGAGGGGGCCTTCCCGCCCTGCCACCTGCAAAGACACCAGCCCTACCTCGTGGGCTGGGGAGAACAGGTCAGGAAGAAGGGTTCTTTCCTCGGCTCTTTTCCTGGCCTATTAGCTATGTTAGAGCCAATGATGGTTATTCCACATCACATGTCTCCTGTTCCCTTGCTGTGGGCCAAGAAATCAGTAGCTTCAGTGTGTAGCATTTGCACTAATAGGGAGGGAAGACTCTTTATTCAATAATGTAATACCTTCTATGGACCAGAGAATTATTGCATGTAGACCCTCAAGGGAGTTGCTCAGAAAACATGATGGTGGTTAACTCTTTTCATTCTTTAGACCAGAGTTCAGAGGTCATGACCCTTACTGAAATGCAGGAAAGGGAATCTGTTTACCAGCAGTGTCCAGTAGGAGCGCTGGGTCCAGAGTCTCAATGTCTACCACCCTGAGGATAAAGCTGCCAGGTTTCAATCTCCAGACCAGAGCCCAAGACTTCCCCCTCAGTTGCCAGCTTCTCTGATCTTATCCCTGTTTCCTTTCTTATCCCCTCCCCCTTTGACTGGGGCTGTGGAGACTAGGAGAGAACACAATACTGCTAACCTGGATCCCCCAAGGAAGACAACTGTTGAGTGTTAGATTGCAGGGAAGGGTGGAGGTAGAACAGAGGCATAGACCATTGCTGTCCAGAACATTCTACAGTGGGAATGTCTAGAACGTGTGGTGACTGAGCACTTGAACTATGGTCAGTGTGCTGAGGAGACAGATTTTAGATTTCATTAAGTAGGTACATATGGCTGATGAGACCCCCAGGATTAGTGTAGAAGGCCCTGGCTCCATCTAAGCTTCAGAGACAGTACAGACATTAGAGGTCCCTTTGGCCGAATGCTTAACCTTGGAGGAAGGAAACACAAGGGAGGTACAGCATCTTAGAGAAGAGTACTGGCTAGCTAACAAGTGGACTTTTTAGACCAGATCCTAGATTTGCTGACACCAAGGCCATGCTCTTCTATCTGCCAGGGGAACTGAACACTGGGCTTCAGGGCTGGAAGGGGTCTTAGTCCTCAGAACAACCTATTTGTTTCCAGTGCTTCCTGGAAATCAGGAGGTCCTCCCCCATCTCAACTGTCCCTAATGGCAGTCCCTCCCCCTGTCGTTCCCACTCTCCATACCAGGACAGTAGCAGCGTAAGACACCAGGCTGGACCAGGGAGGCTGGCACTGCGATGTGATCAAAGACACAGGAGTAATGCTCTGCGGCCTCTGTCCAAGGGCCTGTGATGAGCACCTTGACCCCACCCTGCAGAAACAGTCAGACATCACATGACTGGAGTTGTGTTAGAGAAGTGGTTATTTATCTCATCAGAACTAAGTTTTCTGTTATTTATTTATTTATTTATTTATTTATTTATTTATTTATTTATTTATTATTTAAATAGAATCTCATGTAGCTTAGTCTGGTCTCAAGCTTACTATGTAGCTAAGGATGGCCTAGAACTCCTGATCATCTGGCTTCTGTCTCTTGAGTACTGGGATTAGCATGCCCCACCTTGCCCATGTTTAAAAAACAAAACCAAAAACAACAAACTTTCTCCAGCGCCGAAGCGCCAGTCCAAGCCCAAGACCTTGTGTGTGCTAGGCAAATGCTAAACCACGGAGCCTCACTCTCAGCCCTTCACTAGAATGTTCTGAGACTGAGTACCAAGAAGCAGAACTTGGGGCTCCCCAGGAGTGTTGTTGGCTCGGCTCTGGCTCTGCTGTTGAGCTACTTCACTCCACTACAGTTCCCTTTCCCCTCTCCAAGCCAAGCAGAACTTCCCCACTGCTGACCACAGTCTCTCATCTGCCCGGTCTGCAGGCATCTCATGTGTGTGTGTGTGTGTGTGCATGCAAGTGCAATTTTTTTTTCTGCATAATATTAAAGGCCCCTGTATCCCCCACTTAAAACAGTCACTAAGAATGAGGTCCCTGAAGGGGCTCTGGGAACATGGGAAGGGGGAGAAATGGGAAAAGGTATGTGGAAAAGCTATAGTTTACATAAAAATAAAGGTTAGGAGAGCCAGGAGGAGGAAGGACTTGGCAGGATCCCTTGGCCTAATAAGCTGGATTTGATTCCTAACATTAAAGGGAACCAAGGAAAGCTGTGCGAGAGAGCAGGCCACAGGCCAAGGGGATAAGGGTTAACAACAGTCATTTTGAAGAGTCTGAAAACTAATGGGAGAAGCAGCAGGTGACTCACCTCTGGATAGGACCACTCTGGGGAGAAGTCTGTGATGGTGTTTAGCGAAGGAGAGAGCTGGGGGGTGGGGGCAGGGACACCTGGAGCTTCATCACTGATGAGTTCTCCCATAAGGTCTGGGAATGATGAAAGACTGAAGGGCTCGAGCTCACTGCTGCCGCCAGCAGAGCCTCCAAACAAGGCTTCTCCTCTTGTTGCCCTGCCTGATGGCGGCAAGGCGGCTGGGGAGGACGGGGATGAAGGAGGAGATGAAGGTACAGGCGGCACTGTTCCCGGACCCTTGAGTTCCTCCCCACTATCATCATCTTGGATAAAGAATTTGTTTCCTCTTCTCCCGCTTGCTCCCAACTGTGGAGGGAGACCTCGAGCAGCTGCCTGGGGCTCCAGGGCGGCAGCAGGTTCCAGGGCAGGACAGGGAGTGTGAGTGCCCTCTGCCTCAGGGAAGTCTGGGTTTACTCCTTGGCCCCCTCCATATGTCTGGCCCCTTTGGGGGCTGTTGAGAAAACGATCAGGGTCAAAGGCAGGGCTGGGGGGAGCTGGTGGGGCAGAAGGCTCAGAACCTACAACCACGGCCAAGCTCACAGGGGGTCTAGGTTCAGCCTGTGGAGCCAAGTGCCTGGTGGGTGTCAGGCCTGCAGCGCGCTGCTCTAGTCCTGTTAGGAGAAGGATGGCCGTGCCTCCTCTTGATGAACCCCCTCGAGAGGTAGGAGGGCTCGGTCTGATTTCTAGGGGTTCTGCAAACCCTGAGGAGGAAGAGGAAGAAGAGGAGGAAGATGGGGAGGTGTGTGCCTTGGGGAGCTCTGGAGGAAGTGGAGCTATCAGTGGTGGGGGCTCGGGGGGCTTGGAGTGGGATATAGAAGCCAGGGTTAAAGCTCGGGGCTCCACTTTGGGAGAGATGATTCGGTGTTTCGTGCTACTGCATTTGTGGGTAAGGCTCCCCGAACCTGGAGTGGAGACAGTAGGGAGAAGAAAAGGGATGACACATTTTTTTTTTTCCCCAGCAGTCCCTTCCTGGAAACACCCCCTGACTCCCACCCTTTAACTTCCCACTTCCATTCCACCCCACCCCCAGACTCTGCGTGCATGAGACACAGACAGACAGACACACACACACACACACACACACACACACACACACACACACACACACACACACACACACACACACACACTCTAAGCCTACAGTGTAATACTGATTATGACCACTGGGAGGCATCAAAAGTGGTCTCCCCCTCTGGGGCCTGGGCTCCCAGATCAGGAGTTCTTTGCTCATCCGGCCATGCAAAGACTTGCAAATTAGTATGCAAATTTCATCCAGGCAGTTACTAAGCAATGTGGCTAAGTGGGAAAAGAGTTCCAGAGTTTGAGGGTCACTCACCAAGGCCCCCACTGCAGAGACAAGCATGGGTTCTGGGTGCTGGCTTGGTTGGGTGGGTGTCCAAGATCTGTTGCACCAACTGTTCCACGGAGAACTCCTCTGCCCCATTCCCACAGCTCCACTTGATGCCATGAACTAGAAGAGATTTGGGGAAAAGTCAGTGAGACCTCCAAAGCACCTCCATGGTTCCTCCAGACCTCTGACTTGCTGAACTTAAACCTGCTCAGACATACAGCCCACAGCTGTCTTTCACTCCCCTCTCCATATTCCACATCTTAAGACTGCACAGGCTCAGTATCCAGTATCCAAACAGGAAAGTGCCCTCCTGGCTTAGAGAGAGAGATACCCGTGGGGTTTGGGCACAGAACCCCAGTACTTTGGGAAGTTCCACTCTCACTCTCCCTTAGAGTGCATCCCTGCTTGCTTCTTACACATGGGCTTCAGTTGTCCCAATAGCTCCTCACGTGACCACTTCAGCCATTCTCGCCGGTCGCTACTGATGGAACAAAAGATGGGGCTACAGCCTTTTCCACAATCCTCCAGGGCTGGGACGTTCAGGTAGTGCACAAGGACGATGTCGGGGTTCTGGGGGCACAAAGGCACACAGAGAGCCATGGGGTCTAGGACTCAGGGGCTTAGCCTCCTAGTCCTCGCTTTCTTCTGAGCATCACCCCAATTCTAGTCACCCCCAATTTCTATCATGTTCTATCCCTAATTTCCTTTCTGCTTTTCCCACTCAGAATCTATTTCACTTCATCTTTTGAGAACCCATTTTCCTCAAAGAACCAGAAATCTGGCTGGCTTTGCGGTTCTTACCTGGAGCAGCCAATAGCAGCGCCGGTGGAATGTGGGGACGATGGAAGAGTGAACGTAGCAGCCATAGAGACACTGCCAGGAGACAGGCTGGGGTGGGGGGAGGGCTAGTCTGCTCCCCAACTCTTCCTCTGTTCAGTTCCTTTGCAGGAACCCCAGTCTTTCCACCAGTCCCCTCCAGTCCTCTCCCTACCCCCACCTTCTTCCCATCCCTTCCAAATTCCAGCAGGCTTTAAGTCATGGTTAAGGGACAGAGAGAAGGGAACAGAGGAACTGGGGGTGGGAGTGGGGTCTTACAAAAAGGGCCCA
Source organism: Mus pahari (assembly GCF_900095145.1). Lineage (NCBI taxonomy): Eukaryota > Metazoa > Chordata > Mammalia > Rodentia > Muridae > Mus > Mus pahari. The sequence continues at coordinate 38,516,876 of NC_034603.1, forward strand.
AGTTGAGGTGTGGGAAAGAAATCTAAGGGCAGAGAGGAAGTGCAGAGAAGCAAGGCCTTGGGGAGAGAAGCCTGTGTTTAGAATGTCACCACTTGGATCCCTGAGGGAAACGCAAGGGAAGTAAGGGGACTCTCCATCATGTCAAAAGGCTGGGTCATAAAGGGCAAATGGGAAGTTGAGGGTGAGCTCAGCCGTCAGTCAGCTGATCAGTCAGACTGATGAGAGAAGAGGCAGACAACGGCCCACACCCTGACAGGCTGGAGTGTGGGCAAGGGCAAGGGCTCTCACCTCCATGCCCTGGACCTTGAGTTTCATGTGGTCCTCTCGGGTAGTCTTCCCATCCTTCCGTTTCTTCCAAAGGTAACCATCCTTCCGGTATTTCACCTTCTTACGATTGTAGAGGATAATGGAGCCATTCTGAGGCCTGGAAGTGGGGGTGGGGGCTTGAGTTTTGTGCACACAGCCCAGGATTTGTTACTCTTCATACTGGAGAGCTTTCTCACCTTGTCTTTGGGGCACAAGACAGCCACTCATCGTGTTTCTCAAAGGTGATCAGGTAGGATGCAATCTCCTGTAGGAGAGGAAGCACTTGGGTAGGTGGCCCCACTTGGTCACAGTCTCAGGGCCTCCGCAGAGGTATGCCGCCTACTGGAAGAGTCTTCCAGGTATCTGGGCCTAGCCTCGTAGCCCTCAGAGCCCTCGTAGGAGCAGCAGGTTCTATCTCAAACCTGACCTTGGGCTGGGGATGCAGCTGAGTAACAGAAAAGGGCAGTGCTTGTTTAGCATGTGCAAGGCCCCAGGAGGAGGAAAACACCAATGCAACCTCTTAGCTCTTTCCCTACTGGAGCCTATACTGTGGGCCAGCTTCAAGTTGATCCTTTGCTCACATTAGGTACTTTCTCTGTGAGACCATCAATCATATGACACTGACAAGAACTCCAGGTTCTCAGTCTTACTCCAAGGCTTTCAGATGAAGTACCACACAGTTATTCCCACGGTTTCCTCAAATCCAGCCCGACGGTCCCGGCAGATGCACTCGCTCACTGACTGCTTTCCCTAAGCAGACCTCCAATAATCACCTTTCACCATAGTGCCCCACACACCTCAGGACCATTTAGAATCTCTATGTCTGGAAATTCCAAGTATCTATGATACTTCCCTGTTGTTACTCTGAACTTCATGAAGGCTTTATAGCACTTACAATGGCCATATGCAAACACACCCATTTTTATTGACAATACAGTCTCACTACATAACCTTGGCCTGCCCTGTGCTCGATATGTAGGCCAGGATGGTCACATTTCTGTGATAATCCCCCTGCCTCTGGCTCCTGGGTGCTAAGACTGTAGGTGTGAACCACTATCCCCCAGCTTTACAGACAATCCTGGTACTGAATCAACAATCACCAGTCCCCAACTACATACAAGGGAACATGCACACAGAATACAGGAGCTGTGACAAGAATTCTGTGCCCTCTAGAGGTGGTAAAAAGCAGGGAGTCTGAGACAGGCATGTGGGTATACACCTGTAATCCCAGCACTTGGCAGGAGGATCAGGAGCTCCAGGCCACATGAGCCCTTGTCTCAAAAAGGCCAACTTAGGGCACGGAAGTGACTCCATCAGTAAAGTACTTGCTGTCTAAGTGTGGACATAAATTCAGATCCTCATACCCCACATAAAAAGCTCAGCACAGCTGCTCATGCCTGGAGCCTGCAATCTTAGTGCTGGGGAAAGAGAGACAAGATGATCCTGGGGCTGGCTGGCCAACAGGTCCAGCAAATCAGTGAGCGCCAAGTTCATCTAAAGACCCTGTCTCAAAAAATAAGGCAGAATGACTGAGGAAGACATCTGACACAGACCTCTCTGGTCGTCACAAGCATATGCACCTGAGCAGGGACATGGAAGCAGGAGGATCGAGAGTTCAAAGCCAGGGCATGAGAGCAGCTCAGTCAATAGAGGGCTTGCCTAGCATGCACAAGGCCTCGGGTTCATGCCCCAGCACTTCATTAACTACGTTTTGTGGCACACATTTAGAATCCAAGCACTCAAGCAGTAGAGGCAGGAGGACTGGATATTTAAGGTCATCCTTGGCTATGTAGCAAGTGCAAGTGCATCCTTGGCTATGTAGCAAGACTAGCCTGGACTACATGATACCCTATCCAAAACCAAGCATTTAACACAGAGAAACAACACTGATCACCTTCTCTTCATTAACATCTAGAGTGACATGAGCTAATACAGGTCAAATACACAGCATGGTACTCAATATGAAGAAATATTACGCTGTTGCTTTATATGGATGGATTATATCAAAGAGAAATGGACTCCCATAAGGTCCAAGACTTTGCGATTCTATAATCTCCAAAAGGCCTAGACTAGTGCTCAGCGTGTCCACAGACACAGCACTCCACCGCCTCCAGTCCACCAGGGTTTGCTGGGTCCCAATCCCCCAAGATCCCTAGAAAACCTCATTTGTATTCCACCGGAGCCGCTCTGGAGGCAGCAGTGGGCATCGAGGAAGACACTCCAGCAGTTTCTTGGGAAGGAAGATCTTCAGGTGGTGGCTATTCTCTAGAGGGGACCAGAGGAAGAGCCTTGTTAGAGGCAAGACAGAGGAAGGGAGCCAAATATGATCCAGAGCCCTGGGGAAACTGTAACCAGGACACAAGACAAGGGGAGCAAAGACTCAGAGGACCAGAGATAGCAAAACAAGGCTGTGTCCAAACTGAGAACCCATTTTGTGAACTTACCAGCAACCTCAGTGGTGTCCTTGGTATTCATGGTGAAGGTTCCAGGGGGCAAGGTCACCCCCGGCCTGAGGGGCCGGGGGGAGGGGGAGTCTGTGCTGGAAAAGGAGAGAACAAAGTCACGGAAGAAGCCCCCACATTAATCCAAGATGAGGAGCTTGGTGTGATAAAAGGGGTTTAGAACTCAGTGCTGACATCTGGGAAATATGAAGAAAATGTGGAACTAGGATGCGACAGACAACAGAACCAGAGAACAGAGATGAAAGAACATAGTACCAGGAACCAGCATGAGTGGGGAGACAAGACAGAACAGGGTGATCAGGAAGAAAGGGATGAGTGGGGGATGCTCACAGCGCTGGAGCGTTCCCTAGGGCAGGAAGCTGGATCCTGCATGTCTAACCCAGATTCTCCCAGGCTGACCAACCTGAGAGAGAGTAGGTGAGCTCAGCTAGTAGATCTAGTTCTCCACGGAAAAAATAAACAGAAAAAAGAACTCAGGGTACATTTAGGAAGGGAGAGCAAGGCTAGAGGGAAGGGTGGGCAAGTTGTGAGAGCTGAGGCTCTGGTCCTAAGAGGAGGATGGCGTGGCAGGAAAACCTGGATGCTGAAGGAAAGCAGATCTAAGTCCAAGGCCGGTAACAAGCTGGACCTTTGAAGACACACCCCAATTTCCTCCTCTCTCTGACTTTTTCTAAGGGGAAGGGTAGATCTGATAACTGACCTCACCCGTGTTCTCTCTCAGGTTGGTCAGGGCCTGGGAGAATTTGGAATAAACATGTTGGTGTAAGCTTCCGGGTGGGACATGCCGGCTTCCTCTTTGCAGCTAGAATTTCACTTCACCCTAACACTCCCATTTCCCCAACCTCTGCTTCTTCTCTGGCTCCCAGCCTACCATATCCCCTCTACTGCTCTGGCTCCAGCCTGAGCCTCCGCCCTCTTGAGGAACAGATGGGAGCTGGAGGAGGCTCTCTGCGCGGGTTCTGCCAGGTGTCCGGGGATGGAGAGGGGGTGGAAGCCCATTCGGGATCGGATCGGAGGTGTGCAGAGAGGCTAGGGCTGGGATAAGAAGTCCACCCCAGGGTGCAGATGCGCAGCTCTGGCTAGGCAGTTTGCCAGGGTGCAGAGCTGGAGCCGGATGAGACTGCGGGCCTGAGAGCGGTGGTCTATGACACGACTGTCGCCGGGGGTGGGATGCTCTCCCCAAAGGGCGCGGGGGTCCTGGGAGGTGGGAGGGGGTCCCGCCCGTAAACCCGGATGTTCTGGAGAAGCAGCTGAGCAGAGTTCATGAACACCTGGCAGCAAGGGGCAGTGCGGGAGCCCGGTGAGGGGGTCTGGGGACTCTCCCCGCACTCTGATCCGTGAAGGGGCCCTGCGCCTAGCGGCGCCCCCTGGCGCGGGGAAAGAGGACGGAAGCGGTGAAGTGGGGGCAAACGGGAAGGAGAGACGGTGGTCCCCAGCGCCGCGCTCCATACCCGGGCCGCGTGGAGCTGCGCCCCCTGGCGCGGGGGCAGAGAGGCGGGCTAGAGGCCCTGGCTCTTACCTCCCGGGGTCCCGCGGGTGACGGCGGCAGCGGCCATTCTACCCCAAACCGACCCCCCCTAGCGCCGGCTGACAGCAGCGTTCGACGTCAGTGCGCACGGGGCGGGGCCTCCCAATTAAGGGAACGGGGGTCGGGAAGGGAACCTGGGGTCAGCACACTTGGGGCTCTGGGCCAGTCTACGAGACGCGCTGCTGGACCGTCCCTAAAGAGGCAATAGCTCCGAGGAGAACCGTGATCCCGAGGCGGAAGCTCGGCCGATTGACGTGACTGTGGGCGCAGGAGGATGGGGCGTGGGCAGAGGTCCAGGGCCAGAGCCCTGGAGGCAAAGGAGAGTGCTTGAGAATGCAGAATTCTTCTGGCCTTGAGCGAGACTCGGCAAATTTAGGGGCCTAGCTTGACTTCATTGTACTGAATCCTCAAGAAAATCAATGGAGTCCGCCTTTTCGTTCCCCTTCCATCACTACCTCGCGCAGAAACAAGACTACTTGGGGCTCTTTAATAACAGAACAGAGAGAACACAAGACCAGGGTCTGGCCTAGAGAAAAACCTGGCCGCGAGTGGACTGGGCAGTTGGATAGGAACTCAAGTGGGCTGTGAATGCCTATGCTATGGGATGGAGACAACAGTTAGGGTTAGGAGAGAGAAAACATCTGCTCTGAAGCCAGCACTGGGGAGTCTTGATGTTTGAATTGGTCTTGGGTCCCGTAGCTTGGGCCTGGATGATTTCCCACTACTCCTCAGACTCCAACTCCATCCTCTGGGGATTGTAAACGGGGTTCTTTCTGGCTGTAGCAGTGCTGTAGGCCAGAGAGCTTAGTCGCCCAGAGGCATAAGTCCCCTGCTGGCCTACAGGAGTCCAGGGAGACCAAAGCAGCTGTAGGTGAGAGAAATTGAGAGCAAGGGGGTAAGAAAAGCAAGAATGGAAAAATAGGTCTCTCTCCAGATTTCTTTTTTTTTTTTCTTTTTCTTTTTTCTTTTTGGTTTTTTCGAGACAGGGTTTCTCTGTATAGCCCTGGCTGTCCCGGAACTCACTTTGTAGACCAGGCTGGCCTCGAACTCAGAAATCTGCCTGCCTCTGCCTCCCAAGTGCTGGGATTAAAGGCGTGCGCCACCACCGCCCGGCTCTCTCCAGATTTCTTAATTGCCAAATTCAGGCACATACCCTCAAAAGCTCAGTTTCTCCACCACTTTTTGACCTTAAACCAGCTATCCTACTTGGCTTCTGCCACATCCTCGTTTGATTATGAATTGGCATTCCTCTCCAGTCTTACCTGATCCCTGGGAGTGACAGAATAAGTCTCTTCCTGTGGATAGGTTGCCCTCTCTTCTTCCACACCAAAGTATTTTGCAGTGCTTAGGAGTTCGAAGCCCTCTGCAAGCGCTGGAAGTTCAGGTGTAGCATCAGAGTTGCCCCACTGGGCCTTCTTCAGTCTGTGGAGACATTAGATGGAGGAGAACAGTGTCTGGAGGTCAGGCTTCAGTCTCTTCATCCTTCACCCCCTGGTCTGAAGCACTTCTTGCTGAGACTCACAGGTGCTACCACTGACCTTCAATTCACCCCAACTTTTTGTTCTTCACAGACAAGAATTTTCAGTCCAGGGACCAAACAGTGACCCCCAATTAACCCTAGTTCAACGATGTGCTTTCTTGTAATCATGGGCCATGTCACTCCTTCCAGCTTAGAATGACTTCCATCCCTCAGTTGCTTCTTTCCATACTATAGAAATCATGTTTGAGGGTCAGCAAAATGACTTAGCAGGTAAAGGTATTGGCCACCAAGCCTGATGACCTAAGTCAGGACCCAGATGATGGAAGAAGAGAGCTAGTTCCCATAAATTGTCTTCTGACCTCTGCACACACGTTGTGGCATGCACACTATACATGTATACACATAATTAAATGCAAAAAATTAAAGAAATTATATTTCAGTTACATGAAGGACATGGTTCTTTTCTAAGTGCCAATGAACTCTCTTAAAGCTCTTAACTATGCTGCCTCTGACCCCTGCTTGACTCACAGAGGCCCAATGCCATGCCTCCTTACTCGTTGATGATTCCCTGGCGCCTTCTCAGGTCCTCCAGATGATAAGTAACTGCTCTAACTCGGGCTGGAATGCTTCCAGGTCCCTTCTGCATTCTTTCCAAATGCAGCTTCTTTCTCTTTCTTCTCCAAAGCTTCTCAGGAGGAGGAAGCCCCTCAAGAGGGTGCAGGCCAGGCTGGGAGCAACCAGCGGCCCTCTGTGTCAAGAAGGAAGAATAGTTGCTAAATGGGTAGGTAGATGTCAGTTTCAGGGGAACTTGGGCTGGAGAATCTGGGGTCTTTGGAAGCTTAGGTATGACCTAGGAAACAGGATGCTTGATTTACAATAAAAACAGGGCCTGGGCCAGGCGGTTGTGGCACATGCCTTTAATTCCAGCACTTGGGAGGCAGAGGCAGGCAGATTTCTGAGTTCGAGGCCAGCCTGGTCTACAGAGTGAGATCCAGGACAGCCAGGGCTACACAGAGAAACCCTGTCTTGAAAAACTAAAAACAAACAAACAAACAAACAAACAGGGCCTGGTTAGTACACTGGTTGGGAAATACCAGAGAGAAATGGTAAAAAGGATAGAAGGCACTGGGTACAATTTTAACAGAAGGCTGAGAAGCAGTTTGTCCTACCAGAATTGGTGGAATGTACTGTTCTACCATCCAGTTGGAGCTGAGAAGAACAAAAACAGGAGCTGGAGTCAGAAAGGACACCCTGATAAATATAATTTCTCTTATAAACTCTCATAACGACCTGTTGGAGCTACAGTTTCCACCAAGTAGTATGAAATGACTTCCAAATGAGAGCTCGTTGCTGTAAGGATTTATGATCGTTAAAAACAGCACAGTCTCCACCTTCTACCTCCAGTTCCTGGCTTCTCCCTACTCACCTAGACCTATGGCTAAGATTCTCCCAGAAGCCATCTCCATAAGGTTGAGGCATTGGTCTGCTATTCTGGGGAGGCAGGCTGCAGGGTGAAAATCGGCTGACCACTCTGGAACACCTGAAAGAGAATAAGGTAGACTCTTGCCTGCATCATCCCTTAAAGCAGTGGCTCTCAACCTATAGGTCTCTATCCTTTTGGTGGGGCATCAATGGTTCTTTCACAAGTCTCTTAAGACCATCCGCAAACATAGAAAAATATCACTGTGATTAATAACAGTAGCAAATTTACAGTAATGAGGTACCAATGAAAATAATTTTATGGTTGGGGGCTCACCACAAATGAGGAGCTGTATAAATGGTTGCAGCATTAGGGAGATTGAGAACTACTGCCTTAGAGAATCTACTCACCCACTGGATTCAGGGGTGGTTCTTTCCATGGGACCATACAGCTTTCCACATGCTTGCAAGCCATGTCTTCTCATTCATCCTCTCCATCTCTTTTCCTTTCCTCCCTCCCTCCCTTACACTCTCTTCCACTTCTCTTTTGAGACAGGGTCTCACTATGAAGCTCTGGCTGGCCTGGTACTTGCCATATAGACTAGGCTAGCTCTAAACTTAGAGATCTGCCTGTTTCTTTCTTCTGAGTGCTGAGATTAAAAACATGAATCATAATGCTTTTTCTCTCCCCTCCTTAAGACAGGGTCTCATGTATCCTAGGCTGGCCTCAAATTTGCTCTGTCACAGAGGATGACCTTGTATTTAAGATCCTCCTGCCTTGCCGGGTGTGGTGACACACGCCTTTAATCCCAGCACATGGGAGGCAGAGGCAGGCAGATTTCTGAGTTCAAGGCTAGCCTGGTCTACAGAGTGAGTTCCAGGACAGCCAGGACTATACAGAGAAACCCTGTCTCGAAAAAAACAACAAAAAAAAAGATCCTTCTGCCTCACAGGGGTGGAGAGATGGTTCAGAGGTTAAGAACACATGCTGCTTTTACAGGGGACCCAAGTTCAAATCCCAGAACCTAGGCTGGGTGACTCACAACTGCCTGTAACTCCAGATCTGTGGGATCCAACCCTCTTCTGGCTTCTGCAGGTACCCATATACATGTGCACATACACATGCAGATATAGACATAAATTAATAAAAAAAAGTTTTAAAAAGATCTTCCTACCTCTACATCCTGAATGCTGGGATCACAGGCATGTGCCACTACACCTAGTTTTTAATGCAGTGCTAGGAATAATACAGATACCTAAGCTGTATCTAGCTGAGCTACAGCCATAGAGAGCCTTTTGCACACCGTAGCTAAAGATGTTAACAAAACTGATTTGATTGGAGAGAGGAGCTAGGGCAAGGGTAGAGATGGGCTGTGGTTAAAGCCTTAGAACTCACCGGATCTCAGCTGCTTCTAGTTCTCGCTCTCCCTCTTCCCCTGCCCCTTTCTCTTTCCCTCTCCTCTTCCCCCTTTTTTTCAGACATACCGTCTGTTCTGGAACTCACTATGTAGACCAGGCTGACCTTAAACTCACTGTGATCTGTCTACCTCTGCTTCCTGAGTGCTGGGATTAAAGGACAAGGGGACACCATGCCCAGTCTGAATCTCAGCTTCTATATTTCATAATCAGAGAACATAATATTTAACAAGCAAAGTTGTTAAGAGTAAGGCTTTGATGGACAAGGTTCCCTTAAGTCAATGCAAGGGGTCCAAGAAAGAGAATCTATGTTTACCCTAATGTGCCTTCTGTATCTCAGAATACAGAATGTCCTTGTATGTAGGAAGGGTATATAGAGCTGTTTGAGAACAGTGGTCATTACTTTCTTGTTCCCAGATTGAATGATACTTACTCTTCTGATTTTTTTGTTATTATTGTTTTTGTTTATTTTTATTTTTTAAATATTTATTTATTATATGTAAGTACACTGTAGCTGTCGTCAGACACTCTAGAAGAGGGCATCACATCTCATTATGGATGGTTGTGAGCCATCATGTGGTTGCTGGGATTTGAACTCAGAACCTTCAGAAGAGCAGTCGGTGCTCTTAACCACTGAGCCATCTCTCCAGGCTCCGTTTTCGTTTATTTTTTAGTCATGATCTTACTATGTAGCTCTGGCTGCCCTGGAACTTGCTATATAGACCAGGCTGGCTCTGAATTCATAAAAATCTGTCTACTTCTGTGTTCTGAGTGCTGGAATTAAAGGCATGAGCCATCATGTCTGGCCCAACCTCCTGGCCATTAAGAAGTGAAATGTTGCCGGGCAATGGTGGCGCATGCCTTTAATCCCAGCACTTGGGAGGCAGAGGCAGGCAGATTTCTGAGTTCGAGGCCAGCCTGGTCTACAGAGTGAGTTCCAGG
>NC_034603.1:38527323-38555157 GCF_900095145.1 Mus pahari
CCCTGGCTGTCCTGGAACTCACTTTGTAGACCAGGCTGGCCTCGAACTCAGAAATCCGCCTGCCTCTGCCTCCCACCACGCCCAGCTAAGAATGTATTTTTAATTTAATGTGTATTGATATGCTGCCTGCATGTATGTCTGAGCACCACATTTGTACAGTGCCCACAGACAATGGAAGAGGACATTGGATCCTCTAGACTGGAGTGACAGATGGTTTTTAGCTGCCATGTGGGTATTGGGAACTGAACCCAGATTCTCTGCAAGAACAAGTGCTCTTAACTGCTGAGCCTTCTCTCCAGCCCACGCTTCTATTCTTATTTCCTCCCCAGATGCTACTACACAGAGGAGGAGAAAGTGATCTGCTCTTTTCTTTGTCTCTGCCTCTGAGTCCACGGAGACTTCTCAAGTTGTATCACATTGGCTCAGTGGTTAAGAGCATTTACTGCCTTTTTAGAGAACTGAGGTTCAGTTCCCTGAACCCACATCAGGCAGCATACAACTGCCTGTTGACTTCAGCTTTAGGAGATCCAACACCCTCTGGTACATGTGTGTAAATTAAGCACTTGGGAGATAATGACAGGATCAGAAGTGGGAAGTCATCCTTGTCTGCTTAGTAAGTTTGAGGCTAGCCTAAACTGTGTAAGACCCCACTTCAAAAACAAGCAAACAAAGGGGCTGGAGTTAGTACTTGCTGTTCAATCATGAGGACTGGGATTCAGATCCCAGTACCCATGTCACAAGCTAAGTGTCCTTCATGAATCTGTAACCCTATCTACTCTGAGAAAATATGAACTCTAGTCTGAGAGAGAGAGAGAGAGAGAGAGAGAGAGAGACCCTGCTTCAAAAAAAATGGTTTGGCTAGAGAGACAGCTCAGCAGTTAAAAGCACGGTTGCTCCTGCAAAGGACCCAGATTAAGTTCCCAGGACTCATATGGTACACATATACTGTCAAAATACTCACACACATAAAATAAGATAAATAAATTAAAAAAAAGATAAATAAAATCTTTAAAAAATTTTCCCCAGTGGTAGCACACACGTTTATTTCCAGCAGTCAGGAGGCAGAGGCAGGTAGATCTCTGTGAGTTCAAGGCTAGCCTGGTCTACATAGTGAGTTCCAGAGATATACAGTAACACCTTTTGAAAAGAACAAAACAAAACAAAACACAAAATAACCAAAAAGCCAAATAAGCCAACAAGCAAACAAACAAACCAAATGAACAAAAACCCCCAACCAAACAACCCTTTTTAAAGAACAGGCGGTGAGTGCCAGAGGCTACCCTCACCTTCCCCCACCAACACGTGCAACCGGAGCACACACCTGCATGTGTGTGTGCGCATAAAGCCACAGACACATACAATAAAAAAGTCTTAAAAAATTGAGAATTAGGGGGCTGGAGAGATGGCTCAGTGATTAAGAGCACTGATTGCTCTTCTGAAAGTCCTGAGTTCAAATCCCAGCAACCACATGGTGGCTCACGACCATCTGTTCAGCTATAGTGTAAACATATACATAAAATAAATAAGTAAATCTTTTTTAAAAAATTGAAAATTAGGGGGATAGGTAAAAAACAATCCCTATAATGAAAATTATTGAATCTTCCTGAAAAGAATACACCAATTCATAACACTTTCTCTAGTGTATTTATTAGAAATTTTCTATAATAAAAGAGGTTGAAGGAAACAGGTGTGCTTGTTCACTGCCTAGCTTAAACTTTTTATCCATTCCCACCATCTTTAGAATAAAAATACAAAAGTTTGTCTATGGCCTATAAGGTTTTTCTATGAACTGGCTTTAACTCTCTTAACTTTGTTCACATTTTCTTCAGTTAGTAAGTTTTAATTACATTGGCCTAACCTGTTACTAGAGCATACCCAGTTTATTTCATTTTGAATCCACTTCTACACACTTGTTTTCTACAATGAGCCTAACCTTTTTTTTTTTTTTTTTTTTTGGTTTTTTCGAGACAGTGTTTCTCTGTATAGCCCTGGCTGTCCTGGAACTCACTTTGTAGACCAGGCTGGCCTCGAACTCAGAAATCCGCCTGCCTCTGCCTCCCGAGTGCTGGGATTAAAGGCGTGGGCCACCACGTCTGGCTGAGCCTAACCTTTTATTTCCTGTTTTCCATCACTCTATACTTATGTATCTTTTTGTGTAGTTCTCCTAACTAGCTGTAATGATACTTGTCTATACATTGTTTATACATTCTGTTCTACCACTAGCTCTGTGAGAGGAGGACCACGATCTTACTAACTGTTGAGTCCTTGATACCTAATACAGTTCCTAGACCATTACCGTGTTCAAAACTGGTTTGCTGGGGCTAGAGAGCTGACTTGTGGTTAAGAGCACCATGCTGCTCCTGAGTTTGTTTCTCCCACCATGTCAGCTGGCTCACACATCCCTTTACTCTAGCTCTATGGCCTCACAATCCTTCTGGTCTCCATCAACAATTTAAAACAAAGTAATAATAGGAAGATGTTTATTGAACAAATGAACCTCAATTCCCTAAACGCAGGCGCTGAAAGTTCCTGCTCTTTTGTACTCCTTCCTGAGAAGAATTCAAACATCTTCCTTCCATCCCGTCCTTGTCCTTCCCACCCAGTAGGGAGGACTCACTTGGCAAAAGGAAGGATGCTGTCTCCATCTTCCTGACCCTGCATGACTGAACTTGGCTAGGTAGCAAGACTGGATCTCCTTGGTGCTGGGAGGATAATGGATAATGAGTCACTCACTCGTATAATGGCTGTGGGGACCAGACCATCAACAAATCTAGAGACTGGAAGGGGACTGAACATCCTGAAAAAAAAAAAAAGGAGAGCTTAATAATTCTAAGAGAGTCAGTAGTGCTGTACTGTTAACTAAACATGAAAAGTTGGAGATAAACATCAGGAAAGGTGGATGGTGTCGAGGAGAAACATTTCTGGAGTTCAAGGTATAGAGTAAGTGAAGACTACAGATGCAAGATAAGTTCATTGTAATACAAGATGATGAAACAAAAAGCTGACAGGTAGAGACTAGATGTGCAAAGGCCTTTGGCAATAGTTGGAACAGAACTGGTGACTGAGGACAGAGAAGTGGAGGAAGTCAGGGTTGGTAATATATTGGGAATGAAAAGTTAGTGAAACTGTGGAAAAAATAACAACAAAGGAGAAGGCAGCTGAGACTGTCTACAATTTCAGCGGTGGTTCTCAGCCTGTGGGCTGCAATCTCACGGGGTCTTAGGGGATTGAGTGGCCCTTCACAGGGGTCACCTAAGATCATGGGGAAACACAGAAATTTACGATTTATAATGAAAGCAAAATTATAGTTATGCAGTAGCAATAAAAATAATGTTATGGTTGGGGGTCACCATACTATGAGGAACTGCATTAGAGGGTCACAGCTTAGGAAGGCTGAGGAGCACTGCTCTATAGTAAAGTGAAAAGAGAAGTTGCACAGACACTTTCTTGAGAAGGTTGCACTCATGCTTGGATGTACGCAGTCCTCCTCCTAAGCTCTTCACTTCTTCATTTTAAGATTTACTTACTTACGGGCTGGTGAGAAGGCTCAGTGGGTAAGAGCACCCGACTGCTCTTCTGAAGGTCTGGAGTTCAAATCCCAGCAACCACATGGTGGCTCACAATCACAACCATCTTTAACAAGATCTGACGTCTTCTTCTGGAGTGTCTGAGGACAGCTACAGTGTATTACATATAATAAATAAATCTTTAACAAAACAAAAAAAAGAAAAAGAAAAAAAGAAAAGAAAAAAAAAAACTTGTTGTCTTGTGGAGTGTGGAGGACCTGAGCTTGACTCCCAGCACCCACACAGTAGTTCCCAATCATCAGTAACTTTTCTTTTAAGATTTATTTATTATTATACATAAGTACACTGTAGCTATCTTCAGATGTGCCAGAAGAGGGCATCAGATCTCATTACAGATGGTTGTGAGCCACCATGTGGTTGCTGGGATTTGAACTCAGGACCTTCAGAAGAGTAGTCAGTGCTCTTCCCCGATGAGCCATCTAGTCAGCCTCATCATCTGTAACTTTATCTGACAAGCTCTTCTGACCTCTGTGGGCACCAGGAACACATATGTGCACACAAGAAAAACACATAAAAATGAAATGAATCAATCTAAAATAAAATAAAATAAAATAAAAAACAGGCTGGAGAGATGGCTCAGTCGTTAAGAGCACTGACTGCTCTTTCAAACGTCCTGAGTTCAATTCCCAGCAAACACATGGTGGCTCACAACCATTTGTAATGGAATCTGATGTCCTTTTCTGATGTGTCTGAAGACAGTGACAGGACAGTGTACTCACATACATAAAACAAATAATCTTTAAAAAAAGCCGGGCGGTGGCACACGCCTTTAATCCCAGCACTTAGGAGGCAGAGGCAGGCAGATTTCTGAGTTCAAGGCCAGCCTGGTCTACAGAGTGAGTTCCAGGACAGCCAGGGCTACACAGAGAAACCCTGTCTCAAAAAACCAAAAAAAAAAAAAAAAAAGAATGCTAGATATGGAGAAAGGCAGGGGTGTATAATTGTATTATTAAAAATGTTAGCTATGAGAGCTGGAGAGCTGGCTCAGTGGTTAAGAGTGCTTGCTGCTCTTGGAGAAGACCTGAGTTAGGTTCCCAGCATCCATGTCAGATGGCTTACACGTGTAACTCCTAACTCCCCTCTAGAGGCTCTGATACCCTCTTCTGACCTCCACAGGCACCCATACCGGCACACACCCACATGCACAAATATGAGCACATATGTAATTAATTATGACTAATTCTTTTCTTTTTTTGAGACAGGGTTTCTCTGTGTAGCCCTGTCTGTCCTGGAACTGGCTCTGAGATCAGGCTGTCCTCAAACTCACAGAGATCCACCTGCCTCTACCTCCCAAGTGCTGGGATTAAAGGCATGTGCCACCACTGCCCAGCTTAAAAATAAAATCTTAAAAAGTATATACTAGATGGACAAACAGATAAAACTGCTTGTTGCCCCAGCCTGATGACCTAAATTCAATCTCTGGATCTGACCTTTACACACATGCACATGTGCACATGCATACACATGAAACACAAAAATACTTAATTATTTTTTAAAGAATTCTAGAAAAGTCCAAAAAATAAAATTAAATAAATGAGCAAATACTAGGTAAAAAGCCAGGAGTGATGTACAGACTTGTAATCCCAAAGGCTCAGGAGACTTAATGTTTGAGTTTTGACTCCAGACTTGTTTAAAACAACAAGATTTTTTGTCCAAAATGAAACAAAACATATTGGGGAAGCAATATGACTGTAGTTAAGTGGTAGAGCAGCTTGCCGGCATGCCCCAAGTCCCTGGGACCCTAAACAATAAACTTCCGGGTAAGTTAGGAGTGCGTGTTGGCTGGCCTAAAGGACAAAGCAATCAGAAAATGTTACAAGCAAAGGTTATCCAAAGAGTGAGCCAGGCATAGTTTTGCAATCCTGTGACCCCAGCATTCAGGAGGCGAACACAGGATTGAGTGTTTAAGGCCAGCCTGGGGTAGGGGTTACAAAGAGAGACCCAGTCCATCACAAAACAAAACCAAGGGCAGCTAAACTGAGCTGAGGAAGATTAAAAGCAAGAGGAGTATCTTGAAGTGGCAGATGGTATAGAGTTGGGCTGTTTAGTGTGAGATCTAAAAAATGGATATCCTGAACTCGTAGGGGGTCTAGAACTAAAGGCGCAGTTAGGAATTGAGAGGTCTTTGGGTGGCTGCGCCTGAGTGTGTGGCCTAGATCTAAGGGGCTGGGCCGGTTTAGGGCAGCCAGACAGAATCCATAGTTGACCAAGGGATAGTCAAGACCTTGGCAGCAAGACACAACTAAGAGGGTGGACGGGCATCTGAAAGGTGACGCCCTGGCTGAGGAGCCTGGTGTTGGGGTAACCTTACTAGGGTGGAAGAACTGGGCCGAAAGGGGCCAAGGCGACCCCTGGCAGGAAGACTGGGGTCTACAGCCAAATCTTTGGCAACAGACAGGAAGACAAAACTGGGGTGGGTGGTGAGGTAATAGTAGCCCATGTTTAGGGCCATGGGCAGACCAGGCTGGGCGGGCTGGGGTCCCCTTCCCCAGCCCTGAGAAGGCAACAGCGGCCTAAGAGGCCACCTGAGCCTGAGGGGCTGACTGACTGGGGCTGACGGGCTGAGGCGGCGGTCCGGGAGTCAAACGAGAAGGCTATCAGAGAAGAAAGCGTCCGGGCGGCTATGTCGGCGACGTCTCTGCATTTGGCCCCATCACCTGAGGCAACTGCGAAGCCAGTTCTGGAACCTCAGGTCGGGCAGGAAGGAGCAGCTCCGTAGTGAGCCCGGTCGCCCCACTTGCCTGGCTCGCCTGAAGGCTGGGCCTGAGGGGCCCGCCTCCTGGGCGTGGCCTGCCATCAAGTCCCGCCCCCTAGGCGCGCCTCTGACGGCGGCGACGTGCGCGGCTCAGGCCTCAGTCCCCTCCGGCGTCCGCCCCCGCCTTTCCCGGCTCCCCAGGAGCGCTAGTTTTCCCACGTTCTGGTGATTTGCTTTCCCTGAGTGTCCGCAACTCAGTTTCCCCGTCTCTGCCCGGCGAGCCCTACTGTCAGAGTGCACTGCCCCTTTAACTAGAGTGACCCGGGAGGCTCCTTCCCGGGACAGCGCGTGCCCGCTCGCTCGCCCGCGCGCGGGCGCGCGCGCCCGTCCGTCCGTCCCCCGCCCCTCGCTCCCGCCCCAGCTCGCGCTGCCCGGGCGGGCGCCGGCCGCTGGCGCCGCTTCTGCTGCCGCCCCCGGGGCGCGATCCGCCGCCCGCCGCCCGGGGACCTGGCGGAGGGGCGGGGGCAGCCCCGAACTGGCCCCCGGTCTCTCCCTCTCCGGTCTTAGGCATCTCAGAAAGTTTGTCCCTTTGCTCTCCGCCGGGGAGTCCTGCCGCGACGAGGTGAGAGCCGGTGGGGGGCAGGGAGGGGACGCCCGCGGAGGAATGCGCTGTGGGGCGGGGAGCCGGGGTTCCGAGGTCCCGATGGCACGACCCGACCGGGCGGGCTAGGCGCGAGAGCTCGGATCATGTGCTATTTATCCCGCGGAGGCGCGGAGAGGTGCCAGGCCCCGGGCAGCCGTCGGTTGGCTGGACTGGAGGACCGGGAACTCATGGCCGCCCAGAGAGGACAGGCGGGGGCCTATTGGAGACCTGCCAGTGGGCAAGGTGCAGGTGACCCGAGACCCCCTTTGGAGTCGGTCTGCCCCACCTAGCCTCGGCCTCCTCCCCAGTGCGCCTTCCAAGCAGTATCTGCAGACCCTGCACCTACTCCTTATTTCTTCACTCCGCTATACCCTATTCTTGCCACCTAATTCCTTGTTTTCTTAGCTTCGGACGGAGTCACATTGCCTGTCCACCCTGGTGTCCTTCCCTCCCCTAGTCAGGGTTTTGGGGGTCAGGGCTAGTCTTCCTGAGCCAGACTCTGTGATTTCGGCTACTCCCTTCCTGTGGTGGGATAAACCAGCCCCTTCACTCCTCCCCTGCTCTGACTAGCATGACAGAAATTGGCGGTCTTTGGGGGCTACAGGTGGGAGTGCAGCGTCGTTGATCTCTCTCTCTTTTTTTTTTTTTTTTTTTTTAAGTCTTCACCCTGCCATCCGTGGGCGTGGGCTGCTTAGACTCTCCTCCCAGGGTGTGGGCACCCGGATCACCCACATTCCGAGGCTACAGCCTGGCACTTTCCCCAGGCTAGTGGACCCGACGCCATAGCACTAGCCCCAGGTTGGGTTTAGGACCAACCTGCTTCCTTTTGCCTTGGCTTTCCTTTCAGGAAGCTCCCCTCCTTGTGCACAGTCCCCCCCACCCCCTGAAGATACAGGTATTCTAGGTCTCCCTGCGTGGAGTCCTGGGGGGATTGATATTATGCATACAGGATGACCCCACCCTCCCCTACCCATTGTCCTGGATCCTGAGGAGGAAATACTGGGGGCTGGGCAAGGGGTTTGGGGATCACCAGCAGGCCCTGGGAGTCCTTGTTATGGGCTGTTCCTCTAGCCCTTGGACTTTGCCCACCAGTAGCGGGCCCCTGCCTCATGTGTGGGGGTTGTCAGCTCTATGTGAGAATTTCGGACCCTGGGATTCGAGTTTTATGATTGGGTTTTTCTGTCTCCTTACCTGTCTTCTGGGTTTCCAGTTTGTGCTGTGGTCCCAGAGCCCTCACTCCCTGTCTTCTCAGGATCTCTGTCTGTCTTTCCTTTTCTTCTGTCATTCTTTTCTTTATAGCCTGACCTCAATCTTGTCTCTTGTCTGATTCCTCTCCTTTTCTTGGTGTCTGTAACTTTCTGTCCCTCCTCTTCCCTTCCTGCCACCCTCAGCATCTCTGCCCATGTGTTCATCACTCTGAATCACCCTCTGTCCAATCTGTGTTTCATTCTCTCTCTCTCTCTCCTCTAACTGAACGCTCAGTACACTTGCAAGTGACTAGGAATAAAAATATCACTGTCTCTGCCCTTGGATTCACATTGCGTTCAGCCACTCCAGAGGGGCAGCTTATCCTTAACTTTCCTAACACATCCCTCTCCCTTGCCCTCTAAACACAGAACCCCAGACAGACCTTTGGAGCTACAGGTGCCTCCTGACTACTCTTCCCCCACAATCAGGGTTTCCCTTACAGCCCTGCTGCTGTGGCCAGGCCCCAAGTGTAGGATGGGGCTTCCCATACGCGGGCCGGTGGCAGCCAGAACTGATACAGCCCCGCTGATCTGGGGCCAGGACACCAGGTAACTCTGGGGTGATGGCCCAAGTCCCTGCAAACTGGGATCTGGTTGGGGAGAGAGAGGCAGGAATGTTTTTGGGAATGACGGTTTGGGAGGAAGGCCGGAAGAGCAGCAAGTGAGGGGCTGGGTACCCTAACTGGGATGGAGCGTGGACTCCAGAAGCAGGAGGCAGTGTCGAGTTTTCCCAGTGGCTTTGACCACCCCTCTTTTTTTTCTGTCCTCCAGCTGAGGAGGGCAGGAGATTCTGGAAGCTATGGCTGGAGCCTCCGTGAAAGTGGCAGTGAGGGTTCGGCCCTTTAATGCCCGTGAGACCAGCCAGGATGCCAAGTGTGTGGTCAGCATGCAGGGCAACACCACCTGTGAGTGAATCCAGAGGCCTGGCCGGGACAGCAGAGGGGAGGCCAGGCCTCTCTGCTGGGCATAGAGCATGTGCTAGCTGTAAGGGGGGCAGGCTGGCCTTTCCATGTTCCTGTCCCGGGGAGGGGGAATGTTGGCCGGCAGCCCTCCATTGCCCAATCCAGGGAGGCAGCTCAGTGGGGGCGGGTCCTGTGAAGCCAAAATTAGCTTTGGTGGCTGGAGGGGGTGGGGATTATTAAAGGGAAGAAATGAGTTAGGACAGAGGTGGGCAGTGGGACCCTGAGTCCTTAGGGCTTATGGGTGAATGGGGAGGTTGAGAGTGCTTGACTGTGGCTTTTCTTTCTTTGTATTTCCAGCCATCATTAATCCCAAACAGAGCAAGGATGCCCCCAAAAGCTTCACCTTCGACTATTCTTACTGGTCGCATACTTCGGTGAGGTGACTGGGGCTAGAGAAAGAGCTTAGCCCTAGGAGACGGGGTTTGGGTCCTGAGAAGTGGGGATATTGCTGGGAAATAGGAATGCCCAGGAGACTGGATTGGGAGGAGTACCTCTGGGTGGAGTGTGCACTCTTGAGTTGTGTTTAGAACCCAGAGGGGGAACATTGGGTCTGTCCAGGTAATCAGGACCAGCATTGGGCTGGATCAGAACGTCGGTTCTGATGGGAATGGTGGAGTCAGGGTGAGGGCACACAGGACCTTTGGGCAGTCAGAGCGGTTGGGATGTTTCGGCCATAGACACAGACTCATCCAGGGCTCCTGCTGTCTTTTCTCTGCCCTCCTTCCACCTAGGTGGAGGATCCGCAGTTTGCATCTCAGCAGCAGGTGTACCGAGACATAGGAGAAGAGATGCTGCTGCACGCCTTTGAAGGCTACAACGTGTGCATCTTTGCCTACGGGCAGACGGGGGCTGGGAAGTCCTACACCATGATGGGGCGGCAGGAGCCGGGGCAGCAGGGGATCGTACCTCAGGTACATGCTGGGACCCAACTGGGCAGCCAGGGGAGGAACGTCATCAGTTGTCACAGGGAAGAAGGCTATCTGGGGCTGTTTGTGACTGGAAACAGAGATGGATCTAAGGCTTGGCTGCAACCTAATACCTAGGGCCCTTTTGGGAGAGAGGCTTTGCACCCACCAGGACAGCAAGGCTACCTGAGAAGAGCCAAGGCGTTAACACTGGAGGGGCCGTGGCTTTATTGCTCACTCCTGTTTTACTTTGTTTTATACTGTTTTTAGTACGTTCTCCGAGGACTTCTGTATTGCAGACGGTGCCAACTGTAGCTGTGGATAACTGAGAGTTGTCCATAATTCTCTGTGGCTATGAACTGTAGTGGGTTTGCATCCTAGTGTGATGAATACCAGCTCGTGACTCTTAGGCATATGTGAAATTTGAGAGACTGTTTTCCTATCTATAAAATGGAACTGACCGCTCCCTTGGGGCTGTGGAAAGGGTCATTTGGGACCAGGTCTGGCCTAAGGCTGGGAGCTGCAGGTGTGCCCTGACCAGGAGCTTTTCTGTGGCCCCTTCCAGCTCTGTGAGGACCTCTTCTCTCGAGTCAATGTGAACCAGAGTGCCCAGCTTTCCTACTCGGTGGAGGTAAGCCCCAGTCTGGGTGCAGGCAGGCAGGAAGCCTGGTGCCCCTGGGCAAGAACGAAGGTAATAGTGATTAAGACCGAGGTCTGCCTCTGGAGTCAGCTTGGGACCTCATTCTGGTTCTGCTGGTGACTGACTTGTGGCTTTAGGCGGTGATTTCAGCTCGTAGCTCCTGAGTATGTTCCTCTATGGGATGCTAATGATTAGACTCACCTCCCCGGGCTGGAGAGAGAAGGCACTGGGCCAGCGCATTCAGTCTTAGCACCACGAGATATCTGAGTTGCAGTTAACTTTGTCCTGTCTAGTAGAGCCTAGGGTTAGTTTCTCCAGTGGTGTCACTAATGGCTCCCTCACTTCCTATTTGCTTTTCCCCCCCGCTCAGGTCAGCTATATGGAGATCTATTGTGAGCGAGTACGAGACCTCTTGAACCCTAAAAGTCGGGGCTCTCTGCGGGTCCGGGAGCACCCCATCCTGGGCCCGTATGTGCAAGACCTGTCTAAATTGGCTGTGACTTCCTATGCAGACATTGCCGACCTCATGGACTGTGGAAATAAGGCAAGGTGAGGCGGACTTACCTGGGAATGGGAAGGAAGGGAGGCAGAATTGTGAGGCCGAGGGGCTGGAAGCCTCTGACTTTGCCTTTCAACTCCAGAACCGTGGCTGCCACCAACATGAACGAGACCAGCAGCCGCTCCCATGCTGTCTTTACTATTGTCTTTACCCAGCGGTCCCATGACCAGCTTACTGGCCTGGATTCAGAAAAGGTAGCGATGTCTCTCAAATGGGGACCTTAAGGCAACAGAAGGGGCTTGTGCATTCCCCTGCTCCTAAGGTGGCGCCTCTTCGGGGCCTCTACAGTCCCCTCTACCCTCCTGCCAGATAGTGTGTTATAACCTGTTAGCTTGTTTGTCCTTAAAGGTTCTCAGGGCAGGGCTCCGGTGCCACTGTGTCCCCTGTCGTGGAACGCAGTGAACCTATAAATATTTGTAAGTGAATTAAATGAAGCCATGGATGAGAAACCAAACTCCTCACTCTCCTGTCATCCGTCTTCCTTTGTCTCCCCCTGAGTTTCTCTAGCCTGTGCTAAAGACCCAGATTTCCTCTGCCTAGTCCCCTAATTTGCCTTCCCGTCCCCTAACCACCCCAGCTACAACCTGCTTCTTTCTTCCAACCACAGGTCAGTAAGATCAGCTTGGTGGACCTCGCTGGGAGTGAGCGGGCTGACTCCTCGGGGGCCCGGGGAATGCGTCTAAAGGTGAGGATGGTGGAAGCCTTAGGGGCTTTGTTGGGAAGGAGGTTGCTGATCATCCCCTAGGACCCTTGCCAGCAAAGCAGAGGGCACGTGGATCCAATTGATAGGGGAAGGTCTCAATTCCACATCCCTGTCCTTTCCCAGGAAGGTGCCAACATCAATAAGTCCCTGACTACGCTTGGGAAGGTGATCTCCGCCCTGGCAGACTTGGTGAGCCCTGAGGGTTGGGAAGGAGAAGCCTGAGGAGGAGAAGGCTTGACTGACTCATCCTGATTACCATCCCCTTTTATCCCTCAGCAATCGAAGAAGCGGAAGTCGGATTTCATCCCCTATAGAGACTCCGTGCTTACCTGGCTGCTCAAGGAGAATTTGGGTGAGGGGTGGCTCCCACTCTTTGCTAACCCCATCGGGTAGAATCCTTTGCCCCCCTTAGAATCTCCAAAGTAGTCAGTGTTGTCCCGCTGTTCCTCTCCCATCCTGTAAGGAAGTTAGCTGTGCTGATGTCATGGCTACACACTGCTAGACCAGAGGCCTCCCTGACCTGTTTACCCCTGACCCCAAGTACTGCAGAGTTCCTCTCCCTCCCCCAGGCCCTGAGTGCTCACAGCTCCCTGACAGTTCCCTGACCTCACCTTTCCCTACATTTCTGGATTTCATGATGGGCTCCATAATTCTCAACTTTAGTGTACCTCAGACGCTGGCTCCTCAGACCTTTCTACTGGGGCACTCTTGCTTCAGTTAATAATCTGAATATATTTGTTTGTTTGTTAAATATAGTTAATTAATTGAGACAGGTATCCCAGGCTGGCCCTCCCGCGTCCTGAGGAAATAGCCTCACAGACTCTCACCCAGTCCAATATGATTTTCCTTAGGCTCCGGCTCACCTATAGTTTTCCCATCCTTTCCATTCGTAGGTGGGAACTCGCGCACAGCAATGATTGCAGCCCTGAGTCCTGCTGACATCAATTATGAGGAGACACTCAGCACTCTCAGGTGGGGTTTCAGCTTTGGTAGCATAGCAGAGGTGCCAGGAGCTCTGAGGCTGGTTAGTCACAGTGTCTTGAGATCTGGGAGGGAGCAGGGAAAAGGTAGACGGCAAGGTTCTCCCAGGCCTGCCTTCATCACTTTGACCTTTCCTTGCCCAGGTATGCAGACCGCACCAAGCAGATCCGATGCAATGCTGTCATCAACGAGGACCCCAATGCCCGGCTTATCCGGGAGCTGCAAGAGGAGGTGGCCCGGCTGCGGGACCTGCTGATGGCTCAGGGGCTATCAGCCTCTGCTCTAGGAGGTTGGGCTCACACACTCGCTGTCCTCCCGCCGAGAAGGCCTGTTTGCTCACCCTGTCTCCCGTTCTTCCCCTTTAGCCTGTCCTGGAGTGTGTGAAGGTCCACTCTCCACTAAACCCTTTGGTGTTCAGTGACATGGACACATCTGGAGAAGGCACTTATATTTTTGGAAATGTTGGAGCTGGGACAGACTTAGTTTCTCAGGGAGACTCAAGACAGGCTTCTGAACTAACCAGTACCCCCAGAGCTCGTGTCTCTAGCTGCATATGTAGCAGAAGATGGCCTACTTGGCCATCATTGGGAAGAGAGGCCCCTAGGTCTTGCAAACTTTATATGCTCCAGCACAGGGGAATGCCAGGGCCAAGAAGTGGGAGTGGGTGGGTAGGGGAGCAGGGGCAGGGGGAGGGTATAGGGAACTTTCGGGATAGCATTTGAAATGTAAATAAAGAAAAATATCTAATTAAAAAAAAAAGGCTTCTGGAACTAATAAAATGGCAGGCGCAAGGAATATAGAGCAAGTCACGATTGTATGAATCACATAAATTTAGAAGACACTGAAGGGTATATGTCTTAGAGAAATTCTCGTAAATTGACAGGTTTTTCTTTTCTTTTGTCATTTTGGTTTTGAGTGACCCTGTATGAAGCCTTGACCCTTCTGTAGTTTAGTGGTTCTCAACTTTGCTGATGCTGCGACCCCTTAATACAGCTCCTCGTGTTGTGGTGACCTCCAACCATAAAATTATTTCATTGCTACTTCATAACTATAATTTTCCTACTGCTATGGATTGTAATGTAAATATCTGATATACAGGATGTCTGATGTGCAACTCCAAAGGGTCACAACCTACAGGTTGAGAGCCACCGCTGCTGTCGTCCCTCCTGCCACAGGCTGTAAAGTGCTGGAATTATAGGTTGTTTTGAGACAAGGTCTCATGTAGTTAAGGTTACCACACACCCCCTATCCTCTTGCCTCAGACTTGCAAGCGTTAGGATTATAGGCATTTGTCCCTGTGCCTGCAAACAGAGCATTTTAATTAACTACAGCTTAATCCTCAACAACAGGATGGTCTTTAAATGTAGTGCTCAGCCTCACTGTGAGAAGTAATGCCCTGTGCAAGGATGGCACTCTAATTCATGCAGCATTTCATATTTTTAATAAGAAAACAAAACAAAAGTATCAAAAAAAAAAAAAAAAAGGAATTAATGGCCGTGTGGGAAGATACATAGTCCATGTTAACTGGATCAAGTTCACAGTCTGTTCAGTGTCGAGGTCTGTGGTGCTGAGCATAGAGTGCTGAGGGGCACCGTGGAGAGAATGCGAGCCTTCTAGGGAAGAGTGGATGAGGTAGATACGTTGTCTTGCTGAAGGAAAAGTGTATGGCATCTTAACCTAGGAACAGAACTAAAAAAGCTAGGCGCACATGACCAGCAGTTTCACTTCAAGCAAGAGTGAGGCTCTCTATCCCTGGGGTCACAGCTTCTGTCGTCACTGCTTAGGAGGGCCATCTCCCTTGGTGGCAAGTTGCCCAGATGTCCTCTGCAGTTCTCTGTGACTCTCTTAGCCTTCTCTTGTCCCTGATCAGTTCTGTCTCAGCCTCCTTTTCTCCCTTTCCCGTTTCCAGGTCTAAAGGTGGAAGAGGGGAGTCCTGGAGGTGTTCTGCCAGCCGCATCATCTCCCCCTGCCCCAGCTTCACCCTCATCTCCTCCGCCTCATAATGGGGAGCTGGAGCCCTCATTCTCATCCAGTGCCGAGCCCCAGATTGGGCCTGAGGAGGCCATGGAGAGGCTGCAGGTGGGAAAGGAAGCTAGAACTGGCAAGGGGTGGCAGTCTGGGTTGCTGCTCCAACTTTAAGGCTGAAGTGGAGGAAGGAGTCTCAAGCGTCCGTCCGGCGGTCTCTGGTCGGTGTTGGTTCTGACCTTTGCTTTCCTTCTACCCTGATGCCCTCAGGAAACAGAGAAGATTATAGCTGAGCTGAATGAGACATGGGAGGAGAAGCTTCGTAAGACAGAAGCTCTGAGGATGGAGAGGTATGAGGGCCAGGGTGGACAGCTGCTACCTTTGCAGGGAAAGATCACGGGTGGCAATGAGAAGGTTGACATTCACCTTTCCCTTGCTTGCAGAGAAGCATTGCTGGCTGAGATGGGCGTGGCTGTCCGGGAGGATGGCGGTACTGTGGGTGTCTTCTCTCCAAAAAAGGTGTGTGAGGGGTTGGGCAAAGAGGCCTACAGAGCTCTCTGGATGCCTGGAGAAGAGGGTTGGATGTGGTATGATGGAAGCCCTGACCTAATCCTTGACTTCTGTACCTCTGATTTGTCCCTTTGTCATCTCTTTTCCATTCCTCACACCAGTCTGTCACGTGGCCATCTCAGGCAGTCAGTCAGCTAGAGGGTTCAATGCTTGGTAAATGCTTGTAGCCAACTACTGTAGGGCCCATTGAAAACGACAGTCCCTATCCTTTAGGGACTGCAAAGCTCTGGCAGACCTAGCTCTGCATACATGTGTGTAAGGGTACTCTCAGACTTAGTCTCAGGATTCACTGGGAGAGTGGCTTCTTCAGGAGAGGGGGAGCTGGGAAGCACTGGTGCATAAGCTGTCTGCTTGAAAAGTTAACTTAAAAAGCTAACTAGGAGGCCGGGCATGGTGGCGCACGCCTTTAATCCCAGCACTTGGGAGGCAGAGGCAGGCAGATTTCTGAGTTCGAGGCCAGCCTGGTCTACAGAGTGAGTTCCAGGACAGCCAGGGCTAGACAGAGAAACCCTGTCTCGAAAAAAACAAAACAAAACAAAACAAAAAGCTAACTAGGGAAGATGGCTGGGAAAAGATGGAGGACTAAATCTGACAGAGATAACAGCTGCAGGAGGGTTGGTCTTCAGCATCCCTGAGGCCTACCCTAGTGTTGCAGCAGCTGAATTTCTTAGGAAGATCGCTTGCAAAATGGACCGTGAGGAATAGACATGACTTGGGTAGAGAGAGGTCGTGATATCGTGAGGCTAAACAAGCGTAAAGATTGTTAGGCAGCATGGGGCATGCTGCTAGATAGCTAGTAGGTGCTCCGTAGAGCTTCACTGAGGAGGAGGGAAGCAAGTGTCATGGCACCTGCCTAAAATCCCAGTGCCTGAGCATCGGGTGCTGAGGTAGGAGGAACTCTAGGTCGGGGCAGTCTGGGCTACATGGTGAATATAAAGTTAGTGTGAGCTTTATAGTGAGATTCTGTCTCAAAAGATAAAGGTTGGCAGGACGTGGTGGTGTATGTCTTTAGTTCCAGCACTCAAAAGTGTGAGTTCAAAGATAGTCTGGTTTACCTAGTGAATTTCAGAGACCATGTCTCCAAAAAGGAAGTTCTAGTTCAGTGCTAGAGTGTTCACTCAATTCTCAAGGTCCAATGGAAGAGTGTTGCCCATTCTCAAGGCCTTGGGTTAAATTCTCAGCAGGAAAGAAGAGAGAGGTAGAGATTCAGAGGCTGGGGGTGGGAGACTTAAAACCGAAACAAAGCTGGCTCAGCTGGGGTGTACACAGATGGAAGGATGGTGCAGACGCCAGTCTGAGCAGAGCAGGAACTTCCAGTCCCACCAGGAACCCAGGCTGGCCTGTCTGGTACATAGTACAGAACAGACGAGGATCAGGCGCTAAGTCAGACATACAGCTTTGGCTAGTCAGTTAGGAGAGGTTCCACAAAGAGAATGGGAAAGAGGTTTACTTTATTTTGTGATGTCAAGATCGTCTAGAAAATTCAGCAAGCAGCAATCACTGAGTCTTTAATTACAAATTTGTATGCACACATCGCTCTCCAGTCTTTGAGATTTATTTATTTATTTTATGTGTTGCCGATGTCTCACCTGCATGGCACTCAGTGCCTCAAGGGTTCAGAACAGGATGTGGGGTCCCTGTGGAACAGGAGTTACAGGAGGTTGTGTAGCTACGTGGCCCTGGGAATGGAGCCCTGAAGAACAGCCAGTTCTCTTAACAGTTGAGCCATCTCTTTAGCCTGAACTTATTACCTCATTCTTTTTTCTTTGTCCTTTTTTTTAAAATTCAATTTACATCCCGATTACTGTCCCCACCTCTCTGTCTTCCCTCCCTTTCTCCTCTAAGAGCATAGAGCCCCCCCCCCCATTTTTTTTTTCTTACATTATCTGCGTCTGTGTGTCTGCACATGCACATCCATGGGCGACGTGCAGAGATCAGAGGACAGCTTGCAGGAGTCGAGTCTCACCTTCCACCATGTGGGCTCTGGGAATGGAATTTAGATTGTCAGGCTGGCAGCAAGCATCTTTACTTACTGAGCCATCTGATGCTCCCACACCACCCCTTAAATTAAAAACTTTTTATTATTGTGTGTGGCTGTGTACAAAGTGTGTGTCAGCGCATGTGTGCCGCTGCACTCATGTGCAGGTCAGGGATGGCTTTGTGTTATTTGTTCTCTCCTCCCAGCTTTATGGGGTGCTCTTGTTTCATTTCTGTTGGTGTCCTGAGACACCCTGACCAAAAGCCACATAGGCAAGGGAAGGGTTAGTCCAGCTTACACTTTCAGGTTCTAATCCATCATTGTGGTAAGTCAAGCAGGAGCCCACGGTCCACACATCCCATCTACAGTGAGGGTCAGAGAGGCCACAGAGCCTCTCTCATGTCGCTGCTTGCATCTGGCTTGCTTCTTTCTCACTTCAGGATTGGCGGCCTAGAGAATGGAGCCGCAGTGAGCCAGAACTCCCTACCTCAGCTAACAATCAAGATCGTCCCTCACAGACATGTCAGCAGGCCATCTGCTCTGAATAACCCTCATCAGA
Source organism: Mus pahari (assembly GCF_900095145.1). Classification (NCBI taxonomy): domain Eukaryota; kingdom Metazoa; phylum Chordata; class Mammalia; order Rodentia; family Muridae; genus Mus; species Mus pahari. The sequence continues at coordinate 38,545,318 of NC_034603.1, forward strand.
TTCTCTTCATAGGATTCTAGGTTGTATCAAACGACAGTTAGCAACCAGTACACCTGGGTTCAGAGGATGGAACTCAAGTGGCCAGACTTGGGTGGCAAGCAGCTTTACCCACTGAGCCATCTTGCCGGTCCTAGCTTCAATCCTTTAGCAGTAGTGTTTTCATACCTTTCCATTTCAAACGTTATCTTGCTTTTTTTTTTCATGATCCAGAATATTGTGTTGGATGAGGTCAATTTATTTTTAGTAAGCTTTCTATTGATGGGCATTTAATATTTTTTTCACATTCTCTGATACTGTAAGTGGTGGTACAATGAATAATCTTATAAATAGATGCTAAAAATTAGGCATGGTGGTACATGCCCATAATCTCAGCAATCCGAAGGCCAACATGGGAGAATTGTCAGAAGTTTCAGATCAGCTAGGGCCACATAGACCTCACCCCTCACCCCCAAAACAAAAGATTGTTATCTGTAAGAGTAAACTCTTAGAAGTAGATGGTTAGAGTAAAACAATAGCCTTTCATCTTTATTTATTTATTTATTTTTTGGTTTTTTTGAGACAGGGTTTCTCTGTCTAGCCCTGGCTGTCCTGGAACTCACTTTGTAGACCAGGCTGTCCTGGAACTCAGAAATCCTCCTGCCTCTGCCTCCCAAGTGCTGGGATTAAAGGCGTGCGCCACCACACCCAGCACCTTTCATCTTTCTTAATTAATTTTTTTTTTCAACACCAAGTTTCTCTATGTAGCCCTGGCTGTCTTAGAACTCACTATGTAGACCAGGTTGGTCTTGAACTTAGAGATCTGCCCCTTCTGCCTTCCAAGTGCTTGGAATTAAGGTGCCCCACTTGATTTTATTTTTTCAGGTAGGGTTTCCTTGGCTAGCCTGAGGCTTCTCATTCAGGTCAGGTTGGCTGTGAAGTCACAGAAATCCACTTGCCTCTCTCCTGGGGACTGGGGTTAAAAACGGGTGCCACTGTCCTGGCTCGTTATTTTTGTTTATTCTTGTTGTGAAGGGCCAGGGACTGAACCTATGACTCGTGTGTGTGTGTGTGTGTGTGTGTGTGTGTGTGTGTGTACACATTTGTGCATGCAGGTACTCGGGTGGAGTGGAGGCCAGACATTGCTGTCTTTCTCAATCTCTTCTCCACCTTTATTTTTTCAGACAGGGCCTCTGGGTAAGTGTGAGCTCACTGATTGCTTAGCTGTCTGGCCAGGCATCCCAGGAATCCCCCTGTCTCTACCTCAGTGGTGCTAGCATCGTGGGCACAGGCTGCTGGCCCTGGTTTTCCATGGTTGGAGATCCTTGTGCCTGCGTGGCAGGCAGTTTACTGATTAAGCCATGACTATGTAGTCCAGGCTGCCCGAAGCTCAAATTTACAATAGTCCACTTCCTTGGTCTCCCTAATTCTGGGATTACAGACATTCACTACCACACCCAGCTGTGGTTCTAAAGTTCATCTAGAGACTGGCTATGTTGCTCAGCAGGTAAGGGCACTTGCCACCACGCCTGAGGCTCTGACCTCAATCCCTGTGACCCACAAGGTAGAAGGAGAGAACTGACCCCTGAAAGTTGTCCTCTGCCTTTCACATGCACACTGGGGCACTAGGACACCCTTGCATGGTTAGTTAATTAATTAATTAATAACCATGAATAAATAAAAACAAGAACTTGATCTATTACCTGAAGTGCCCTCTGATGGTTCTTTTCAGGCCAATTTATACTCCCCCGGGCGACCTGTAGGAGAACCCATTTGTCTTCACCACTCGGTGCCCCCAACCCTTACTTTTTGTTGTTGTTGATTTTAGTTTGTTTTTGTTTGCTTGTTTGTTGTTTTGAGGTATGGTTTCATGTAGCTCAGGCTGGCCTTAAACTTGCTGTAGCTCAGCTTGATCTTGAACTCACTGTGGAGTTAATATTGGTTTCAACTTCTGATCCTTCTGCTTGCATCTCCCAGGTGTGACAGATAGAGCCATGTGCCATCATCCCTGGCTTCCTTCGTCTCTTTCAATACCCTTTGTTGGCCAGAATTTATCAATGTGATTGGTGAACAGGAGTCTTGGGATAGTTTGTACTTCCCTATGGTGCTGGGGATGAACATTTCTCAGATGTTTGAAAGACAGGAGAGCTGATAGGCTTACTGGCCAAACAGGTTTGGTAGAGCTAGCTATGACATAGGGATGGTAGGGTGCGAAGTTGGGCAAAGCTGCAGTCCGTCCTGGAAAGAGTAAAGACTCTACGGGAAGACTCCTCTTGCTAGGACCCCTCTTATCAAGTCCAAAGACTTCCTAAATCAGTGATTTCCAAGTCTGAGCTTCCTTCCCAAGGGCGGATGTTGGGAGCGGGGAGCAGGGCCTCCCCACCTCAGCCTGGGCTGATTGGCTCCTCGCTTATCTGCTTGATATCCTAGACGTCTAGATAAGGTTTCATTTGAACAAAGAGTTCCTGGGCTGAGCAGAAATTGAAAAGCACTGCCCCAAATCATGTCCCCTCTCCCTAGGGATAGATCACTTTCTGCTTCCAGAGCCCATCAGTGTCTGACAGTCTCAGGACAGGTCTGACACCGTAATGTAGGAAGGAGAGGTGAGTGTCCCTCGAGGCAGCTCTGGCAGCAGCCGCTCTGAGATGCCTCGGGAGAAGCAGGCAGGTGTCGGGGACCCAGCCTGGGCTCGCACCGCACAGCGGATCCCAGAGGAGCCTTGGGCCTCTCCTCCTAGCTGTTTTGCCTCTATGCCCTGTGCTTTTTGACACTTCTGCCAGTCTTTCCCCCTCTGAAACCTCTTCCTTCTGCATGTCAGTGCCTTCACTGTCCCCCAAGGCACATCCCATCCTGCCTTTCCCACAAGGTCCTGCACAGCTCGAGCTCCCTGGTTGTCCTTTGTCTCCCTTGCATGTGAGTTGCTGCAGAATAGTGAACTGCTCAGCTCCCTGGGAGCAAATCAAAGGACAAATAATCCAAGCAAGGGTGTGGGAAAGTCAGCAGTCTCTAGAGCCACTCAAACCTCTTTTTTTTTCTTTTTTTTCTTTTTTTTTTTTTCTTACATAGGTCTCACTATGTAGCTCTAGATGGCCTGGAACTCACTGTATAAACCAGGCTGGTCTCTGGGTCAGAAATCCACCTGCCTCTTTCTCTTGAGTGCTGAGATTAAAGGCGTGCCCAGGCCCAGGTCATTTTCCCCATTGGTAATGAGTGGTGTTTCCACACCAAGTCTTGCCTTCCCATGTTGGCTCTGATTGCCTGATAGGCCAGCCAGCCAGCCATGACTGTATCTGACTCATCTCTGTCGTGCCCAGAACCACCCTAGGTGAATTAGAAAGCTGAAGCAAATCCTTGTATAGAATGGAGGCTTCGTTGGTTGAAGGGCTTAGGAAAGCTTTATGGAAGGGGCATTTGAGACAGACTCTGAGGGACATGAAGTGAATGATTTTGGTGGTGTTGGTTGAAATGGTAAATAGTCTGTGCTGGGCGTGGGAACACGGTGAGGCTAGCAGCTCCCTCAGCAGTCAGGCTCCCAAGACCTGTTTCTGAGCAGTACACTGGACAAGAGCACAGAGTTGGGGAAAAGACCCTCAAAAGAGCTTGGACATGTGGACTGAGGCTCTCATAGGGAGGAGGCCCAGGGAAGCCAGAATGTGGAGCGGAGCTCTAGACAGATGGGAGTGTCCATCGCTGTCTCTGGCCATCAGGTGGTGTGGGTGGGAGGCTGGGACCCCAAAACTCCCGCAGGTCTGAAGAAGGATGGTACAGGGGGTGTGGGCCCAGGCAGCAACCATAGGGAAAAAATTCAGTGTGCTACCCAGAGGTACATACTTGGGGAGGGTGGGGGTGACATAAGACAGACAGATGATAACGTGCAGTGGAGGCAGGGAGTGGGTTACATGCTCACCGCAAAGCAGCCTAGTGATCAGCTGTGTGTGAGGCCGTGGGCAGGGACAGCAGCTGGAGTAAGTGCCCCTGGCCTTAGGTGACGAGGCTTAGGAAAGGGATGGAGTCTGCTGCAAGAAACAGCAGAGCCTTGCTACGTATCCCAGGCTGTCCTTGAACTTGTAACCCTTTGGCCTCTGTGCCTGAATTATAGATATACACATCATGTTCAACTTCTGTTTGATTTTAAAATGGGGGGGGGGTGACACTTGGTTTTTCAATTATTAAAAGTAATCCATGCTCATAGAAGTTCAGGGTGTAGTGGAGGGTGGGATGTACCCATCTCTTGACTGCGCCCTTCTCTTCCTTCCCAGAAGTTACAAGGCAGATTTGTGGGATTCAGAAGCCATGGGGCTGGGGGCATAGAAAGGACACAAAGAAAACAGCGCTGGTGCAGGTGGAATCCAAGGCTTCCAGCCGGGGAGTCTGCAGTGTTGCGGCACTAACAGAGACAGGCTCCAGGGCAGGCTACGGGGTGGGGGTGGGGGTGGGGGATGCCTAGTCATGGGTGAAGATGCTTGAGAGTTGGGAACCAGAGGTGCTTGGAGAAGGGTGGAGGGTGGAAAGTGCCCCGCCAGTAAGAGCAGGATGAGCAGTGGGCAGTACCAAAACTAGAGAGACGTCCACTCCTACTCCCCGCTCCCCTCTTCTCTGTGGCCATGCTTACTGATTATCATGAACCTTTAGCCCTGACCACCTCTGCCTCTTTACCTGCAGACTCCCCACCTGGTAAATCTGAATGAGGACCCCTTGATGTCTGAATGTCTTCTCTACCACATCAAAGATGGCATCACCAGGTAAACACAGGTGGTGTATGACTGCAGAAGGACTGACACCCTTCGGGGTGGAGTGTGACTGCAGAAGGACTGACACACTGACCGTTGTGACCCTCTTTGGTGGCCACTGCAGATTGTCCAGGTCCCTGGACAGCTGCTTCCCTGATTGCCCCTTCAGCTGTTCTTCTTTCAAAGACTTTATGTTTATTTATGTGCGTGTGTGTGTCAGGGAAGGCCACATGTGTGCAGGTGTCCACAGAGGCCAAAGGAGGCACTGGATCCCCTGGAGCTGAGTTATGGCTTGTTGTGAGCTGCCTGACGTGGGTCCTGGGAACCAAACTTAGGTCCTCTTTAAGAGCAACACATGTGGCTGTGTGGCTGGGCATGGTGGTGCGTGCCTTTAATTTCAGTATTTGGGAGGCAGAGGCAGATGTATTTAGAGAATGAGTCCAGGATGGCCAGGGCTACACACAGAGAAACCCTGTGTCCAAAAGGGGGGGAAAGTAGCATAAGTACATGCTCTGTGCTCCTTTTTGGCCAAGTTGGAGCCATCTCTCCCACCCTGCGTCCCTCCCCCGTTCCCCTACTGCTGCCTCCTGGGTTTTTTTTTTTNGGGGGGGGGTGGTTCGAGACAGGGTTTCTCTATGTAGCCCTGGCTGTCCTGGAACTCACTCTGTAGACCAGGCTGGCCTCGAACTCAGAAATCTGCCTGCCTCTGCCTCCCAAGTACTGGGATTAAAGGCGTGTGCCACAACCGCCTGGCCCCCACCCTGGACCCCAGTGTCCTTGTTTGTAAAATGAGATTAACATTTGACTCACAGAGCTGAATGAGCTGGTACTCCTGGTACTTAGGAGGCAGTTGGCAAATATTGAACATGTTTAGAAAATGTTGGCCATTGCTCCCCCAGGGTTGGCCAGGTAGATGTGGACATCAAGTTGACTGGCCAGTTCATCCGGGAGCAGCACTGTCTCTTCCGCAGCATCCCTCAGCCTGATGGAGAAGGTAATGGTGGGGGGGGGGGAGTGGAATGGCTAAGATAGAGAGGGGGCCTATGTACCACACAGAAGAGGGGTGCTTCCTCTCCCTCTGCAGCGCTGAGCTCATGGGTAAGCAGTGTGGTGATGGGGCTGTATGCGTGGCTGTGGACAGCTGGGGTCTTGAGGCACAAGTAGCACATTGCTGAACCTTGGAGAGTGGGGTCTGGGGAATGAGGAAATAGAAATACTGCCTTCTTCATTCCTTTTTTCCCTTAGCACTATGGTAATTATATTTGAAACCCATCTTTGTTTCAGTGGGATATCTGAATTTGTCTCTGTGGGAAACTTGGGTTAATGTAGCTGTGGCGACAAGGTTTCTGAGAGCTAGATGACCTCGGTATCTCTGTGGTTCCAAAGCTCTTGGGCCCTTTAGGTCTTACTGTAACTGTAAAGCTTGTAAGAATCCCAGGCTCTGGGCTGGAGAGATGGCTCAGCATTTAAGAGCACTGACTGCTCTTCTAAAGGTCTGTGAGCAACCACATGGTGGCTCACAACCATCCATAATAAGATCTGATGCCTTCTTCTGGGGTGTCTGAAGACAGCTACAGTGTACTTACATATAATCAATCAATCAATCAATCAATCAATCTAAAAAAAAAAAAGAATCCCAGGTTCTAGCCAGGCATGATGGCACATGGCTTTAATCTCAGCACTTAGGAAGCAGAGGCTGAAGAATCTGAGTTCGAGGCCAGCCTGGTCTATACAGCAAGTTCCAGGACAGCCAGGGCTACACAGAGAAACCCTGTCTTGAAAAACCAACCAAACAGAAAGAATTCCAGGTTCGGAGGGTGACGGCTTATTTGACACATCAAAGCCTTACACAGCTTAGAGTGTGCTGTTGGGGATTGAACCTGGAGCTTCAGTCACGTGCCTGCTGGACAAGCACTCTAACACTGAGCTCTGTGCACTACCACTGAGTCTTTCACCCCAACACACTTTCTGTTTGCTTTGGGTTCTCTCTGTGTAGATCAGACTGACCTTACACTCTTCGTCCTATTGCCTCAGCGTCTCTAAGACTAGGAATACAGGCTTCATACCTGGCTTTCAGCACTTTTATGTGTATGATATGTGTCTATGTGGGTATGTGTGTGTGGTGTGTTCATATCAAGGCCAGAGATTGACATCAATTGTCCTCTGTAAACATTTCCCTGGATTCTTTTTTGCTGACTCCATCTTTCTGAGAACCTAAAAGCCTGAGGATTCAGTAAGACTGGGTGGCGAGGGAGCTCCAAAAAGCCACCTTCTCCACGCCCCTCAGCTCTCTGGTGACATTGTGCTTTACCACAGCCAGCTTGTACTGGCAATAGAAAACTCGGGTCCACATGCTGGTGCAGCAGGCACTAAGAATTAGCCAGGATGTGCACTTGGAGGTAGAGGCAGGAGGTTCACTTGAGCCCAGGAGTTGGGTGCCTGCCTAGGCAGTGTGTAGAGACCATTAAGAAAGAAAAAGAAGGGCTGGGGAGATGGCTCAGCAGTTAAGAGCACTGACTGCTCTTCTGGAGGTCATGAGTTCAAATCCCAGCAACCACATGGTGGTTCACAACCATCCGTAATAAGGAAACAAATAAAAAAACCTATGGGCTGGAGCAAGCAGGGCCTGGAGCAGGAAAGAAAAAAAAAAAAAAGAAAAAAGAAAGAAAGAAAAAGAAGAAAAAGATTATCAAGTGGCTTACAGCTTAGGTTAAGACATTCGGTTTCAGTTTGGTTCAGGGTTAGCAGATTGGTGCAGTCAGTCTGGTCCCCATGGTGAACAAGTGCTTCCTCTTTGGGGGGCTGGAAGCTGTTGAATCAGTTCAGAACAGTGAGCCAAGTTCCTGTTCTGTGGTTACCTCGGGCAATAGGCTTGAGAAGGGAGATATTACAGTCTGTGAAGCCCTTCTCAGGATGGCAATGTTCCAGTAGTCCATAGTGTGTCAGAGGAGGTGACACACAGGCCTGTGGCTCTGTGACGCCTGTGGGGCAAGCCCATGCTCCAGAGCGCATAGTGTGTCAGAGGAGGTGTGCAAGACTGTCGCAATAAAAAATATGTCACAAGCCAGATGTGGTGGTGCATGCCTTTAATCCCAGCACTTGGGAGGCAGAGGCAGGCAGATTTCTGAGCTTGAGGCCAGCCTGGTCTACAAAGTGAGTTCCAGGACAGTCAGGGCTACACAGAGAAACCCTGTCTCGAAAAAACCAAAAAAAAAAAAAAAATTCACAATAAAAAACAGTCAATATATCTGTGCTCCAGAGACAGCCGGGCGTGGAGGCGCACACCTTTAATCCCAGCACTCGGGAGACAGAGGCAGGAGGATTTCTGAGTTCGAGGCCAGCCTGGTCTACAGAGTGAGTTCAGGACAGCCAGGGCTATATAGAGAAACCCTGTTTCGAACAACAACAACAACAGCAACAAAAGACTTACCAGAGACAGGTAGAGAAGGTGTAGGCGTTGGGGACATGCAGTAGTTATAGACTGACCGACTATTGAGTTGTCTCACTCGGCTCACAGGAGACAGAGCTGAGGTGTCCAGGTTAGGTAATCTGCCCTAGAGAACAGCAGACCTGGATCGCATCACAGACTGACAGTTTCAGGGGCTTGTGCCCTTGGCTGTGTCCATGGCTACTGGATTCCTGAGGGTTCTAGGACCAGGAAATGAGGGCTGGGAAGGGGCCGGCGTGGTAGAGTGCTCCTGTAGCTTGTATGAAGCCATGAGTTTGCCCTTCAGTACTGCACACAGCTAACTGTGCTGTGGCTGTGATATCAACCCCTCAGGGGAAGGGGGTAGGGGTGTGAGGGTGAGGAGCAGAGAACCAGGAGTTCAAGGCCATCCTCCCTGTCTCAAGAAAGGGTAGCAAGGCATCTGCTCTGGTCTGGAGCTGTCACCTCACCTGGTCCCACTTTCTTTCTGTAACACCACACCTGTTTCATCCTTTAGATAATCTTTAGATTATCTGCTTTTAAACATTGTTAGAATTCCCAGGCAGTGGTGACACATGCCTTTAGTCCCAGGACTCAGGAGGCTAAGGCAGGAGGATCTCTGTGAGTTCAAAGGCAGCTTGGACTACAGAGTGAGTTCCAAGACAGCCAGAACAAACAAACAGAAGTTACAATCATGCTGTTGAAATAGGTTCTTATTTAGTGTCTATGCATGCGTGTGGAGGTCAGAGGACAACTTCCAGGGGTCAGTCCTCTCCGTTTGCCATGTGCATTGGGAGGTTGAACTCATCAGGCATGGCAGCAAATGCCCGTACCTGCTAAGTCACCTTCCCTGGCTTTGAATTATCCTGGTTTTCGTCTGCCTTACCAGCCAGGTCAAGGGTTGGGAGAGCAGGGATTAGCGGTCTTTAACCTTGTACTGGGGCAGGTGGGAAATAAATGAAGGTAAGATAGACTACCCCAGCCAATCCTCTTGCTGTTCTCAGTCATACAGTGGTGCCGTTAGATGTGTCTTTCCCAGTCACTCACCCATCACACCTCAGCTGGGAATCTCCTCCCTCACATAAGCTGGGACCATTTGTGCTGCCTTGGTCCTCCCTGTGGATCACTAGTAGGCCCAGTATCTGTTTCTGTCTAATGGTGGAGTCTATCCTAGTTCCATGGGTTTCTGTTACTTGTAGTGTAGATTAAAAAAAAGGGGGGGGGCTGAGAGCCAAATTGGTGGCACATGCCTTTAATCCCAGCACTTGGGCAGGTGGATTTCTATGAGTTTGAAGCCAGTCTGTTATACAGAATGAGCTCCAAAATAGCCCAGAGCTACACAGTGAGACCATATTTAAAAAAATAAAAAAGTTGTGCTGGAGAGATGGCTCAGTGGTTAAGAGCACTGATTGTTCTTCCAGAGGTCCTGAGTTCAATTCCCAGCAACCACATGGTGACTCACAACCATCTGATGCCCTCTTCTGGTGTGTCTGAAGACAGCTACAGTGTACTCATAAACAAACAAACAAACAAACAAACAAATAAATAAATAAATCTTTTTTAAAAAGTTAGGCTGAGGATATAGCTCAGTGGTAAATCCTTAAGTTTAATCTCTGTCTGTCTGTTTTTGTTTCTCATACTCTTTTTTGTTTCTCATATTCTCTCTCTCTCTCTCTCTCTCTCTCTCTCTCTCTCTCTCTCTCTCTC
>NC_034603.1:38555172-38556737 GCF_900095145.1 Mus pahari
CACACACACACACACACACACACATATACAAAGAAAATAAATAGGAAAAGTCTAGACATGGTAGCACACAGCTTTAATCACAGCATTTGGAAGGCAGAGGCAGGCAGATCTCTGAGTTTGAGGCTAGCCTGGTCTACATAGTAAGAGTTCCAGGACTACACAATGAGACCCTTACTCAACAAATAAAGGAATAGATAAATAAATATGTCATGTTTGTATATTATCATTATATTTTCAACTACTCTGTGAATAAAGACTTCATTATCCCAATTTATAGATGATCCCAAAGCCTAGACAGTTTGTTGAGTATCGCTGGTTGAGCAGTCATAGATCTTGGGTCTTTGGAACTTGAGGGTCCCTCAGTGAAAATAAGATACCACTTCTTAATGGGGCAGCTTTGTGTATCTTTGTGCTCCTGCAAGCAGTGGGCTCAGAGATAGGTGTTTGGGTTGGGATTTATTCTATTTGTTTTCTGAGGTAGGGTCTTAACCATGTATTGAGGCTGAGCTCAAATCAGTATGTGGCTAAACTCAGATTTGCAGCAGTCCTTCTGCTTCAGTCTCCTAAATAATGGGCATTCAGCTATGTGGTACCATGTCCAGCTCAAGTTGGGCTGACTTTATTTATCCTATGTTGGCTGTGACTTGAGAAGATTAACCAGATGGCAGCCTTTTGCAAGATACAGTAGACTGAGTGCCTACTGGAGGCATCCAGATCTGGGTGGGGACAAGTGGGAATGGACTCCTGGAAGGCAGCAGGGCTGGGCCTTCTTCTGTCTGGTCGACTGTAGCGTCTGACGATGATAACTTCTAAGCTGTGGTTAGGGAGCGTGGTGGTGGGTCCATATAAGCTGCTGCAGAGGCTTCTGGGAGTCACAGTAGGGTCTCTAACCCTCCTTCTGCTCTTCTTTTCCTGTGCTGCCTGCCACCAGAGGGGCTGTGGCACCCCTGCAGGTACTGGGGTGGACCTGGTGGTGCATGTGTGCTTTGGGGGTGAGACAAGGTGGGACTCTAACCACAGTACAGCGTTCTGAGAGTCTAATTTTTCCCTGTGCTTCCCTTATCCCCGCACTCAGTGATGGTCACACTGGAGCCTTGTGAAGGAGCTGAGACATATGTCAATGGGAAGCTCGTGACGGAGCCGCTGGTGCTGAAGTCAGGTAGAAGACGTGTCGCCGAGGCTGGGGACATAGCTCAGAGGTAGAGCGCTTGCCCAGCATGCGCAAGACCCTGCGTTCAACTTCCAGTACCATACACACATACAAGCTGTGTTACAGAGTACAGGTCCAGGACATGGCCTTCCTAGGAAGTGCCAGGCAGGGCTTTCTGGATATCCTCTAGGAGGAGACCTTGGGATAGACCAGAACGGTCAGAAAGAGTGGGGGCAGGAAGGAGCTGGGAGAAGAGATGAAGATGTGGAGTCTTGCTTTCTCTTGCTTCTCTGGGACATGGGAAGAGGATGCCTTTGCTTCCAGCAGCTCACCTGAGGAATCAGGTGCTCCCTGGGGTCCTCACCTGGATAAGCAGGTGCTCCCTGGGGTCCTCACCTGGATAAGCAGGTGCTCC
>NC_034603.1:38556747-38558969 GCF_900095145.1 Mus pahari
CAGGTGCTCCCTGGGGTCCTCACCTGGATAAGCAGGTGCTCCCTGGGGTCCTCACCTGGATAAGCAGGTGCTCCTGGATCAGTGAGAGGAGCATTGACTCTTGACTGTTTCAGCTTTGGGGTGGTAGGACAGGGTGGCAGGTCCCCTAGAATCAAGGGCAAGATCTGGGCCTGGGCGTGGTTTTGCTGCTGCAGGTGAGCAAGTCTACTCTTCCCATTTCCAGGAAACAGGATTGTAATGGGCAAGAACCATGTTTTCCGCTTCAATCACCCGGAGCAGGCGCGGCTGGAACGAGAACGCGGGGTCCCCCCACCCCCAGGACCTCCCTCGGAGCCTGTGGACTGGAACTTTGCTCAGAAGGAGTTGCTGGAGCAGCAAGGCATAGACATCAAGCTGGAGATGGAGAAGAGGTGCGGAGCTCCCATGGGTCTCTCCAACCTCTGGGAGCCTAGCGCTCTCCTGTGGGTGACACTCACAGCTTCTCCTTCCTATCTGACCCCAGGCTGCAGGACTTGGAGAATCAGTACCGGAAAGAGAAGGAGGAGGCTGACCTTCTGCTGGAACAGCAGCGGCTGGTGAGGGACACATAGGGGGCCAACAGAGCCTGGGCAAGTGGGCAGACCAACAGTGAAGCTGGAATCAGCTCAGCCTAGCTTTGCTGTTGTTGTCCTGGGTGGCACCTAGCAGGACAAGTCAGGAGAGGAAGGGGAAGGGGAAGGGAAAAGGGAAGGGGAATGGGGAGGAAACCATTGCCCTGTACAGTGGGCGAGCATTGGGCCCCACTGATGACGCTGTCTGGACTGCAGCCGTCCTGGCCCCTTGAGATCACTTCCGAGAGCCATCCTTCATGGAAGATTGTTCCTTAAATGGACCTCATCCCGAGAGTAATACACAGTCATTTGCTGCATAATGACAGTACTGTCAATGACAGACCATGTGTACAGGGGTGGTCCTGTACGATGCTATCAGCTGATAATGTGTAGCTGCCTTGACTTACTCAATGCAGTCTGTAATGCTCACACAATGATACAATCATTTTAGGACACATTTCTCAGAGCATATGTCTGTAGTTACGTGGCACATGACATATATGTTCAAAACCCCAGACTCAATGAACTGCTACTGTTACATAGACTCGCCAGCTGCTGTTGTAAGTGGTTAATCATCAGACTTAGCTTTGCGGTCCAGACCAGTCCCTGCCAGGTACACAGTCCCTGAGAGGAGGAACAGGTCTTGGGTCCAGGTATACTCACTGAGTGGTTCCCTGTGTCCTCTGACACAGGGTGGTCTCTGAGGTGGCCTCAGTTCTCTTCTCTCTGGCCCTAGTATGCAGACTCTGACAGCGGGGAAGACTCTGACAAACGCTCTTGTGAAGAAAGCTGGCGGCTGATTTCCTCCTTGCGGGAGCAGCTGCCCCCAACCACAGTACAGACCATTGTCAAGCGCTGTGGCCTGCCCAGCAGTGGCAAGCGCAGGGCCCCTAGAAGAGTTTATCAGATCCCTCAGCGACGGCGGCTCCAGGGCAAAGACCCCCGATGGGCCACCATGGCTGACCTGAAGATGCAAGCAGTTAAGGAGATATGCTATGAGGTGGCCCTGGCCGACTTCCGCCACGGACGAGCAGAAATCGAAGCACTGGCTGCTCTCAAGATGAGGGAGCTGTGCCGAACCTACGGCAAGCCGGAGGGTCCTGGAGATGCCTGGAGAGCCGTGGCCAGGGATGTCTGGGATACTGTGGGTGAAGAAGAAGGATGTGGAGGTGGCGGAGGTGGCGGTGAGGAAGGAGCCCGTGGGGCGGAGGTGGAGGACCTCCGGGCTCACATCGACAAGCTGACAGGAATCCTGCAGGAAGTGAAGCTTCAGAACAGCAGCAAGGACCGCGAGCTGCAGGCCCTGCGGGACCGCATGCTCCGCATGGAGAGGGTCATCCCACTGACCCAGGTAGGAAGCCTCCTGGCTGCTTCTTCCCGCCCCTTCCTCCCAGCTTCTCTGTCCTTTGAAAAGGCTTATTGAAGTTCAGTAGGCTTTTTTTTTCTTTTCTTTTTGAGTTTATGAATCACATAATTCACAATCTCCAGAACAACACTGACAGTAGATTGTACACGACACTGACAGTAGATTGTACACGACTCTGACAGTAGATTGTACATGACTCTGATAGTAGATTGTACATGACATGGACAGTAGATTGTACACGACACTGACAGTAGATTGTACACGAC
>NC_034603.1:38559184-38593781 GCF_900095145.1 Mus pahari
CTACAAAGTGAGTTCCAGGACAGCCAGGGCTGCACAGAGAAACCCTGTCTCAAAAAAAAAAAAAAAAAAAAAGAGAAGAGCACATGGTGGTTACTTGGAGCCCGTTCCTGTGTGTACACATAACTGCCCCCCCCCAATCACTCTGGAGAGTGAATGGGGATACTCACCTTTCTCCCTCCTTTGTATGTATTCACTCAGATATACACACTTGAGTATCTGCCATGTGCCCGGTAATATGCCGACCCTGGGGTTATGTTATCTTCTGCTCTGTTCCAGCCACCCTTTAAGGGACACCACAGATGGTTACAGTTATGGCTCGAGGTTACTCAAGGCTTCCTCTCCAGTGGGGCATCTAGTCCTGTCCCCTCACCTACCCCACTCCAGCCTCTCTGTGCCCAGCGTGCTCACATCTCGAGGCCTTGGGACCTGTTGGTCTGTTTGCCTCCCTGGTTTCCCCTGCAGTCACATTGCTGGCTTCTCACTTCCTCCAGGCCTTGATTGAAGTACCGACCTCATTGAATTCATGGTGGCTGCCCTTTCTGTCCTTCCTTACTGTTCTCCGCCTGAAGTGGAGCACACTTAGCTTACAGTACTAGATGGCAAATTCTGTTATTACTGACATCATTACACACACGGGCTGCAGAGGAAGAGAGGAGTGACAAGCAAAGATGGCCCACAGAGCTAAGAGTGGCAGACAGGCTTGAGCTCATACCGTTTAGTGGGTGGCCCATGCTCCTAGCGTCATTATCTCCAAACCATACTCTACACCCCATTAGTCACTCCGGGCTCTTCTCATGTGCTCCTTGAATTACATGCACTCGGGGCGCGACTCTCCCCACATCCCTCTTCTCCTATTCTCTCTCCCAGGATCTTGAGGATGATAATGAAGATGCTGGTTTGGTCACCTGGGCCCCACCGGAAGGGTCAGAAGCAGTAGAGGAGACAGTGCCCAACGACCACTCACCGGCTGTCCGTCCCACCTCACCACCTCTGTCCAGCTGGGAGAGGGTGTCAAGGTTGATGGAAGAGGACCCTGCCTTCCGTCGCGGCCGCCTTCGCTGGCTCAAGCAGGAGCAGCTGCGGCTGCAGGGACTGCAGGGCGCTGGGGGCCGGGGTGGGGGACTGCGCAGGCCTCCAGCCCGCTTTGTGCCCCCACATGATTGCAAGCTGCGCTTCCCCTTCAAAAGCAACCCTCAGCACAGGGAGTCCTGGCCAGGAATGGGGAGTGGAGAGGCCCCGGCTCCCCAGCCCCCTGAAGAGGTCACTGCCCCCCCAGCTCCCCCTAACCGTAGGCCTCCAAGTCCCCGAAGACCCCACCGTCCTCGCAGGAATTCCCTAGATGGAGGGAGCCGATCTCGGGGAGGGGGTTCTACACAGCCAGAACCCCAGCACTTACGGCCCCAAAAGCACAACTGTTATCCCCAACAGCCCCAACCTTACCCAGCCCAGCGGCCAGGGCCCCGCTACCCACCATACACTACCCCTCCGCGAATGCGACGGCAGCGCTCAGCCCCTGACCTCAAAGAGAGTGGGGCAGCTGTGTGAGCCCCACATGCTGGGCAGACAGGGCCTAGTGGGGTCCTTGCTAGGAGGAAGGTGCCCGCTGCTTCCCCAAGAAGCCCTGGGGCAGGGAGGCCAGAAAGCAGAGAGCAAGAGAGAGGGAAGGTCCGAGTAGGTGGTAGAAGATGCCAGAGTGCGCTGGAGGCTGAGGGAAGGAAGAGGGCGCCGAGTTGCCTGGAGCAAACCAAAGTCAAGGAGGGTCCGTGGGAAGTTGTCATGGGGCTGCCCGTTGCAGGGGGGAGTCCCACAAACGCTGCTATGGGTGGGTGGGTGGGCTGGGTCTGCATAGCCAGTGTTTGACTTTCTTTTTGAGTGGGTGCAAAGGGGAGAGAGCCGAGAGTGAAGTGGGTTCTCCTCCCCAGCTCTTGTCTGTCCGTCTATCCGTCTGTCTGTGGTGGATTTCCATTTCCAGGGAGGTGTGGTGGGATCCTAAGTCATTCCCTTCCCCTTCCAGGCCTCCTGCTATATTTAGGGGACCTGTCTGGTTTGGCTGGAGTCCCACCAAAATGTGGGACCTCTTAATAAAAGATAGCAAACAGCTTGTGGCTGGTGGGTTTTAGTAGAGGTTCAGGCTGTGCAAGTAAAGTGTATCGTTTTACTAAGCGTGTCATCTCACGTCATTTCTGCACATGCGTGTCCACCTCATCAGCACTCCAAGCAGGCAAATGCTGCCGTCCTGTTTTCTTGAATTGGAAACCTCCTGTTCTCTTCGGGGTACACAGCCTGTTCTTTCATTTCTGTTTGCTCTGGGTCTCTGCCCAGGTCCTATACCCTCAGTGTCCTTGACAAAGGAGGGAGGGCTGTGAGGGGCAGTGGGGTCTGTCAGTCTGTCCGTGCCTAGGTGGAGGATTGGGGTTCTACCTCATTGGCTCACCTCACTCGTTAGAAAGGTGTCTGCTCGGGGAGTGTTGATCGGGCTTCCTGCACTGCTTGTGTAGTCTCACGTCACCCCTCTTACTTACCCTTAGCGGGCCACAGTCAACCTCCTGAGCAGCACTTCAGACTTGCTTTCTAAGCCAGGCGTTGTGTGCACACTTTGAATCCCCATAGAACTAGGCAGATCTCTGAGTTGGAGGCCAGCCAGGTCTACAGAGTTAGTTCCAGGGTAGCCTGGGCTACACAGAGAAACCCTGTCTCCAAAAACAAAATCACTTTCTAGCTAGGCGGGTGTTGCGTTGCCCTTCTTCGAGTGAAGCATTGGGATGCTGAGACAAGGAAATTGACACAGGTTCAAGACCAACGTAAACTACACAGGACCTTGTTTTAAATGATCACACCTCCCACAACCCAAAATGGTTAAAACTTTTTAAAATAATTTAGAGTGTGAGTGTGGGTTTGTGTGTGAGTGCCAAGCCTGTGGTGGACAGGACAGTGTCATCTACATGGTGCTGTGCTGGTATCGAACTCGGGTTCTCTTCAAGAAGAGTATGTACCTTTAATCACTGAACTATCTGCCCACCCTAGAGTTTTAAAAAAATCAATAATAAAAATCCAGAAAAGTATGCTGCGTTTGTTTTTAACTCTAGTTTGAGTAGCAAGCATAGGGATGCCACGTGATCAGTTTGCAGGCTCGCTTGTATGGAACATAGCCCTGAGCTTGCTGAGTCCCTGAGCCACTGTGTTTTTATCTTGTTACTTAAATATGGGCTGCTGCTTTGCAGCTTCCTGAAGTCAGTCAGACTTGTGCAAGCACACAGATTGACCCAGATCCTCCAGACTGACCCAGGGCTCTGAGCAGGGCTAGCATGCAGGTTTGCAGCTGGTTTCCTGGCTACCTTGATTTTGACACTTTTGATTGCTGGGTTTCCAGAAACCTGTTGACTGTGATTTAGGACCTGGAGTGTAATGGCTCGTTTGGTGGTAGTGTTTACTTGAGCGGGTTTATGATGTGGTTGGGGAGAATAAGTGTAAGCAAGAAAATGATAGAGTCCAAAGGTCTCTGCAGTCAAGGTGAGCTGTGTGGTGCAACGTAGGAGTCCAGATGGGGGGTGGCGGGGAATGCCAGTCTCAGCTACAACTCGGTGCCTTTTCTCTAAGGACTGCATCATGTAAATAGGTATTGCCTTTAAAAAATTGAACTCAGTCGTCCACATCTGTCTCTAACAATGTGAAGAGACGGGATTTTATTCAGAGACTTGCCCATGAGTCTCACGTACATATGCCAGCCTGCGCTCTGCATCCCACTTCATCCTTAACCCTGTTCCCATTTCAGATGGGGGAGACAGGTTTGATTGGAGAGTTGCCTAAGTAGTTCTTCAGTGGTGAAGTTAGGGTTCTAACCCAGGCTAACCTGGACTTCATCCAGCCCTCCAGGACATGGATATTGTTCCCTCCAGGGGCCACACTGCCCTGTCCCTTGTATCCTTCCAAGTGTGTCATAAGCCTGCCCCTAGCTTCTGGTTTCTCTTTGTGCTATGAATGAGTGAGAGCCGCTATTTCAGGAGCCTGCTCTAAAATCATGGGATGTTGCCTGAGCAGTTCTCAGGCTTTCTGGCCCTCTCAGTTTTGGCACTGCGACAATGTCTCCCTTGGTTTCCCTGGCAATTCAGTTTGCTTTTCCCTCTGCTTCTTCAGAGGTTTCTTCTGGTTAGTTGTACAGACTCAGGTGTCACCTGAGCTTTTTGTATCGTGAATACATTTAGAGATCTTCCACTTCTTTTTGTCCCTCATATTTTCCATTCCTTTATACACTAGGTTTGGTTTGAAATTCTTCTTTTCCCTTTCTTTCTTTCTTTCTTTCTTTCTTTCTTTCTTTCTTTCTTTCTTTCTTTCTTCCTTTCCTTTTTTAAAATGGGGTTTGGCTGTGTTTTAGGTAGGAGACATTTATACAGTCCAGATTGGCTTCAAATTTGTGGATTTCCTACCCCAGCCTCACAAATTCAGGGATTACAGAGGGTCACTACCACGTCTAGCATTCTTTGCTGATGTTGTTTGTTTGTTTGTTTGTTTTTGAGACAGAGCCTTTCTGTATAGCCCTGGCTGACCTGGAATCAGCTGTGTAGACCAAGCTAGTCTCCAATTTTCTTGTCTTCTGAAGGAAACCAAGATTAAAGGCATGTGTCATTACTCCTGGATGCTTTGCCCATTATTATTATTATTATTATTATTATTATTATTATTATTATTAATTTATTTTTAGTGGGATAGGGTCTCACTATGTATCCCTGGTACTGGCCTAGAACTCTTTATGTATACCATGCTGTCCTTGACCTCATACAAGTTCACATACATCTGTCTCTCAAGTTCTGGGTTAAAGTATGAACCACCATGCTCAGACCGACTCTATTTTATCTGTCTGTCTGTCTGTCTGTCTATCTATCTATCTATCTATCTTGGTTTTTCGAGACAGGATTTCTCTGTGTTCCCTTGGCTGTCCTGAAACTCACCTTGAAATCAGAGATTCCCCACCACCACCACCACACACACACACACACACCTCTGCCTCCTGAGTGCTGGGATTAAAGCATGAGCCACCATTCCCTGGATCTCTGATTTGTTTTCTTTCTTTCTTTCTTTCTTTCTTTCTTTCTTTCTTTCTTTCTTTCTTTCTTTCTTTCTTTCTTTCTTTCTCTCTTTTTTGTTTCTTGAGACAGGGTTTCTCTGTGTAGCCCTGGCTGTCCTAGAACTCACTCTGTAGACCAGGCTGGCCTCGAACTCAGAAATCTGCCTGCCTCTGCTTCCCGAGTGCTGGGATTAACCCTGCCTGGCCCCAGATTTTAGCATCTGTCCTGGCTCGGCCTCCTGAGCTTGTACAGTTGTGCAGCCACTGCCTCAAGCCAGAGGTATTAATGAGGCCACAGAGTGCCTAGGGTACCAAATCCATGCTAGTGAGTCATGCTCTAAGTAGGAAACTGAAAACCAGCCTGCCTTGGGTAGGGCTCCCTATAGTTTTATGGGTGTATGAAGAAGACACCATGGACTCGGGTTTCCAGAGTCTGTGTGAAGGAATGAGGTGATAATACTGATGTGATTGGCCAGAAAGGGTGGCACTCAGGATGGTAAGAATATACCCATAGTTCTGAAGCAAAATAGTACCAGGTAGCTGGTGACGTTAACTCTTTAAAAGGGCAGGGCAGGGGCCAGCGAAATGCTCAGTAGGTAAAGGAACTTGTCTCTCAAGTCTGATGACTTTCATCCCAGGAACCTCATGCACACAAAATAAAATGATTTAATTGTCCTGCTTGCTTTTCAAGACAGGGTTTCTTTGTGTAGTCTTGGCTGTCCTTGAACTAACTTTGAAGACCGGGTTGGCCTCGAACTCACGTCTGCCTCTGCCTCCCTAGTGCTTTGATCTGGAGTGCAATTAAAGGTGTTCACCACCACTGCCCGGCTCAAAATAAAATTTTACTGTAATAAAAATAGCTGGGCAGTAGTGGTGCACGCCTTTCATCCCAGCACTCAGGAAGCAGAGGCAGAGCAATCTCTGAGTTTGAGGCCAGCCTGATCTACAGGATGAATTTCCAGACAGCCAGGTCTACACAGAGAAACCCTGTCTCAAAACCACCACCACCACCACCTCAACATAAACAAAGAAGATAACTCTGGTTACTTGGTTAAAGATGGCTTGGTGCTTGGTTAAAGATGGCTTGGTGCTTGGTTAAAGATGGCTTGGTGCTTGGTTAAAGATGGCTTGGTNCTTGGTTAAAGATGGCTTGGTGCTTGGTTAAAGATGGCTTGGTGCTTGGTTAAAGATGGCTTGGTGCTTGGTTAAAGATGGCTTGGTACTTGGTTAAAGATGGCTTGGTGCTTGGTTAAAGATGGCTTGGTGCTTGGTTAAAGATGGCTTGGTGCTTGGTTAAAGATTGCTTGGTGCTTGGTTAAAGATGGCTTGGTGCTTGCCTCTTCATATCAAAAGGCAGCACTTTCCAACTCCCTGATTCTCACTCTTTGTCACCTCTGTCACCCTTCTTTTGTTTGCTACTGGGACAGCATCCGTAGCTCTGCCTGGCCTGGACCTTGCTATGTTGACCAGCTGTGTCTTGAACTCACAAACATTCGCCTACCTCTCTGTGCTGAGATTAAAGGTACAAGCCACCAGCTCGTGACCCACACCTGTCGTTCTTGAACGGCAGGAGGAGGCTGTGGTATTGTCCATCTGCTGGGGTGTCTTGTGAAGTGTCTGGTCACCAGAGATGTGGGTTTCAGAAGCTGCGTCTCTCACCCCTAAGCAATTCCACACATGTGGGACTGCGCTGTTCCTGATCGTCTCCTCGGAACTGCCACCTCGGCTCCAGTTCCTTTCTGTCCTCCTCTTCCTCCTGGAGAAGGAATTTTTTTTTTTTTTTTTCGAGACAGGGTTTCTCTGTATAGCCCTGGCTGTCCCGGAACTCACTCTGTAGACCAGGCTGGCCTCGAACTCAGATATCCACCTGCCTCTGCCTCCCGAGTGCTGGGAATGGTTTCAGATATGAGGAAAATCTTGCTGTGAGCACTGGTAGCCTGTAGGCTGTAGCTGCTTTCTGGCCTGCTGCCATTGGACATGGTGCCTAGACTGAGAAGTCACAGGCTGTATTAGGGAGTGACCCCCCCACCCCGCGGTCGCTATAGTGACCTCTGCTAAAACCCAATGACGCTTTGTTTTTAAGTTTTTATTTTCTTGTAAATGACCAGGAGACAGACTCTTGCAAAGCTGGAGAGACCAGGGTCTCCTTCCCTGGAGTTTAGGCCCCATCCCTATAGATGAGAAACTTGCATACAGTAAGGAACTTCAGAGCTCACCAGCCTGGGCTCTAGCCTCCCTAATTACCTGTGTGCTCTGGGTGCATCCCTGGGCCTCAATTTTCTCCTTCTCAGTCCAAAAGCTCTAGTAACTCAGTGGAGCAGTTGGGAGAAGCCTGGGGAAAGCAGGGAGGTGTTGCAAAACAAGGTGACTCTTAAAGGATGCCAAAGCCTCCCTCCAGCTCAGCCCTCATCAAACAGGCATCTCTCCCTGTACCCTTCCCCTACCCCCACCCCCGCCCACTTCTCCCAGGGTTGTGATTGTCTGCTGGGGAGAGAAAAGCCACACATTCCTTGGAGTGACAGCTGTGCTTTGACAGAGCTGTCTCTGTGAGTGTACCTGTCGCTACAGTGACGCCGCCTCTTCTGCTAGAGGACAGAAAGTGCTTGTGCAAAGAGGCGGGCTGATGTTTCTGCTTCTGGCGGGTCTGTACCTGGGACTGGGGATGAACGACCAGTGAAGGGAAGTTCTTCCTCTTGGACTAGCCTTCATCTTTGTTGTTCTGGAAGGGAAAACCTGGCCTCCTTTGGAGTTTCAATTCTGTCTCCTTAATGGATGCTCTTTAGACGAGAAGGAACATCTTGTGCTATGTGAAGTTTGTAAGATCAACCAATTTAGGAAAAATGGTGCCTCTCTACTAGAAGAGGTTTGGACTGAGTTTTGCTGTGTTTGAAATCTAACAAATAGAGAGGCTGGAGATGGCCCAGAGTGGTTTAAGAGCACTTCAAGAGGACCAGAGTTCCGTTTTCAACTCCCTATACCGGAATACTCAAAACAACCTCCAACTACAGCTCCATGGGATCTGGCGCCCTCTTCTGGCTTCCACAGGCATCTGCAAACACACACACAACACACTACACCACTACACTACACTACACTACATTACACTTTTTTAAAAAATAAGAAATGTAGGAGAAACTGAAGTAATCTCCTCTCTGCCCAGTAGGTATTGCACTCTTCTGAAAATGAATCTTAAAAGTGTTCCTTCAGCAAGTACTAAGTTAGCAGGTGTTTTTTTGTTTTCTTTGTTTTTGAGACAAGGTCTCATGTAATCTGTTCTTGAACTCACTGTGTACCTGACGCTGGCCTTGAGCTGATTCTTCCACTGTCATCTTCTGAGTGTTGGGATTATGGGCCTGCACCCCCACGCCTGTCAATAAGCACTTGTTGGACCCCACTTTATCCCAGCGCTGTGAAGTTGTCAGGGGACTGCAGAGGGCTGAATGAAGAGGAGGAAACAGGAAATCTATGTAAATGAATGCGAGCTAGGGTATCTTTTTAATTAGTTATTGTATGTGTGTGTGTGTTTCATCTGTCTATATATCTGTGCACCACACATGTGTGGTGCCTAAGGAGCCCATGAGAGGAGGTCAGATCCCCTGAGCCTGGGATTACAGTCAGCTGTGAACCTCCGTGTGGGTCCTGGGAATGGAACCAGGGTCCTGTAGAAGAACAACAGCTAGTGCTCTTAAATGCTGAGCTCCCTCTCTAGCCCTGGTGTTCCAGTGTCTGTAAAGAACAATCCAGGGCTGAGGATGCAGCTTGCCTAGTGTGAGCGAAGCACTGGGTTTGATTCCAAGCACTTTGTAAGCCTGGCACGGTGGTATATGCTTATAATCTCAGCACTTGGAAGGCTGGGGCAGGAGGAAAATGAGTTTAATGTCAGCCTGGGCTACACAATGAGCTTTTGTCTCAAAAAAGAAAAAAAAAACACAATAAATAAATGAATAATTATGCATTTATATCTCTATATACACATGTGAAATTTGGGGCTGAAAGTTTAGTTTAGTGAAAGCTTGCCTGGCATAAGGACCTTGGTTCAATTCCTAGGACTACTAAAAAACACTTAATAAGTTGGGCATGGTTGTGCATGCCTTTAATCACAGCACTCAGGAGGCAGAAGCAGGTGAATCTTTAGTAGTTCAAGGCCAGCCTGGTCTACAGAGTGAGTTCTAGGATAGCCAAGGGCTATCTGTCTGGGAAAAAAATTCACTTAGTATGCATACGTATATGAAATTAATTATCTGGAATATAGTTTTAAAGTGCATAATCTCATTTTATGTGTGCTTCTTTACAAAGATACCTTGTTCAGTGCACAATGGTGAGTCATTAACTTTGTTTTCATGGGAACTGGAGAGTTGCTCAGAGGTTAGGCACACTTGCTGTTCTTACAGAGAACCCAGGCTCAGTTCCTAGCACTCACATGGTGTCAACAACCATCTGTCACTCCAGTGCAGGAGACCCCATACCCCCCTTCCGACCCCCGAAAGTATCAGTCATACACAAGGTGTGCATTCAAACACGCAAGCAAACACTCATGCACAGAATAATGAATAAATAAATCTTTAAAAAATATGTACTTTTGCTGGGCATGGTGGTGCACGCCTTTAATCCCAGCACTCGGGAGGCAGAGGCAGGCAGATTTCTGAGTTTGAGGCCAGCCTGGTCTACAAAGTGAGTTCCAGGACAGCCAGAGCTACACAAAGAAACCCTGAATCGAAAAGATTTTAAAGATTTATTTATTATATGTAAGTAAATTATAGCTGTCTTCAGATACACCAGAAGAGGACATCAGATCTCATTACGGATGGTTGTGAGCCACCATGTGGTTGCTGGGATTTGAACTCAGGACCTTCGGAAGAACAATCAGTGCTCTTAACCGCTGAGCCATCTCTCCAGCCCCAGGACTGGAATTTTAAAATATTATTTCTCTGACATGTCTTTTCATTGTTCTACATATCTCAAAACTATGTGCAAACTTAATTCTAGCAGTCCAGTGAATGGGACTACTGTTAGTTGCTCTGTTTATACATATAATGATTAAGTTCCTCACCGAAGTGTGCACAGGAAGTAAGTGGAGCCTGGGTTTGAGTTTTGGTAATGACATAACGCCAAAGCCTGTGTCTTCACCTTAAATAGCGTCTCCCTTCGGTCAGCAACTGCCCCCCTGCCTATTTGAGACCAGTTAGTTATCAGCACATTAGAGACCCAGTTGTGGCTCTGCACTGAGCTTTGCAGAGGAGGGAGAGGAAAACGATAAAGTTCAGGTGCACCCCTTGAGAGGGCCGTGAGTCAAGAGACCCCTGTGTTGTTGGAGCTGAGCTGTGTGGCTGCGGAGGGGCAGAGTCCTAGGACAACTGCGTTTGAAGCAAGAGAGACCAGCGTCACAAGAAGAGAGTGATGAGCAGGCTGTGAAGGCTCATTGTTAGAAGAGTGCCTGGGGCGGGGTGGCTGCGGCTTGTTGGACTCTAAGAGCCCCTTGTATGTGGGGGCTACTGGAGGGTGGATACTGGAGGAAGAACCTTTATGAAGGCATCTCTGGGGCCTGCCACGTGGTTCATAGGTGTGAGAGCGGAAGGCTGAAAAGGAGAAGCTAGCAGCTCACTGTAGCTTTCAGTGACAAGCACCTAAAGCTATGACTTTCCCCAGAGCAGAGGATGGGATGGGGTGGGAGAGGCAGAGAGGCATGGAACGTACCCGGAGGGGACTTGAGGAGGGTTGGAATCCTTACCTAGAGGGTCCCTGGGCTTCTCGGTGGGCAGGAGTCTGGCCTCCTCCACAGAGCTAAATAGACCTAAAGTTATCACTTGCAACTGAGCCCACCCTAATTCCATAGGATCATTTGTCCCTAAGAGCATAGCACCCTCTAGAAAAGGTATAGGAGAGTTTAGGAATTGAGGAGTATCCCCACTTAGCCTCCAAGAAGGCAGCAGCTCATTTGCTCCCTCCTGTTGTGTGGGCGGGTAGTGTGGCAACAGGAGGGCCTTTTCCCAAGTGTCCCACTCCGGATCACTTGGTTTCTCTGCTTGCTCACCTCTTAGCCTAGACCAGCTTTCCTCAACCTGTGGGTCAGAACCCCCACACATCAGATATCCTGCATATCATATTTACCTTACGATTCATAACAGTAGCAAAACTATGAGGTTATGAAGCAAAGTTATGAAGTAGCAACAATTTGCGGGGTGGTGGTGTTTCTGAGACAGGGTTTCTCTGTGTATCCCTGGCTGTCCTAGAATTCACTCTGTAGGTCAGACTGGCCTGAACTCAGAGATTAAAGGAATGATTAGAGGCTGGGATTAAAGGCATGAACCACCACCTGGCCCACAGTGAAATAAATTTATGGTTGGAGATCACCACAGCATGAGGAACTGTATTGAAGGGTCACAGTGTTAGGAAGGTTGAGAACAGCTGGCCTAGATAGTCACTGGGGCTCTGGGTTTTCAGAAGCCTTGAACACTGGGGTGCTGAGGATGGGCAGAGTCGGTGACATCCTTCGCTTTCCTACCGTTGGGAGTGATGGAGTCTTCTCCCTGGCTTCAGGGACTCGCCTGTCCCAGGACTGGGAAGTCAACCCGGATGGACTTTGCAGCCTAAGCCTCTGCCCTCACTCTGGCAGCTTCACCCTCCCCTCTCCCGGAACACCTGGTGCAAGAGGCAGAAGCAGGAAGCAGCCGCCTGAGCCCTTATCTCTGCTGTTCCTGCTTCCACCTGCTTCCTGCTGGCTCTGCTCTCTCTCCCTGGGGGTAGCTGGAAAGGGGCTCGGTTCTTAACTCTTCTGTTTCCAGGTCTGTTCTGCAAACCTGCGGGGGAGTGAAAACCTACACCTTCAATCTCAGCCTCCCACACCATCAAAAAGAGACCTTCAAGGGACCAGCTTTCTAGAACATAAACCCAGACATGAAGTTTATTCTTGCCCATTACTGACTTTGTAACATTGTTTCTTGAACCAATCTCTCTCTCTTCCTCTGGGTGTGTGTATGTGTGTGTGTGTGTGTGTGTGTGTGTGAAAGAGAGAGACAGAGAGACAGAGATATGCAAGGGAAACTTAAAAGTAGTAAGACCGATGGTATAAAGGATTTACTAATTAACTTGATTAGGAAATACTGGGTTACACAAAGTTGAATTTAGCCAAAGGTTTGCTGCCTTCTATTGGACTGACTGGAAGATAAGCAATGGATTAACCAGGCCTGTTAGAAACCGGGAGAAAGAAAAATTTGAGCCATCATTGAAGTTTCAGAGTTCCGAGAAAGTTTTTTTTTTTTTTTTTTCAATTATTTATTATTTATTTTATGTATGGGGATGTTTTGTCTGCATGTATTTTTGTGCACAGTGTGTATGTGTGTGTGTGTGTGTGTGTGTGTGTGTGTGTCTGATGCCTGCAGAGGCATCAGAAAAGGGAGTTAGATCTCTGGGATTGGAGTTACCAACCATTGTGAGTGATCACGTCGGTGCTGGGAATTGACCAGGTCCTCTGGAAGAGCAGCCAGTGTTCTTAACCACTGAGCCATCTCTCCAGCCTCATGATTTTCTTTTTCCTGGAAGTTCTTGATGCCGCATTGCCTCCTTGGCTGAGCTGTTCCTCTTTACCTGCAAGTCTCAGCTTACCAGCCATCATCACAGGAAACTGTGACCCCTCGATGTGATTAAATACGCTTTTTTTCAATCTTCCCCCGGGCTCATGTGCATTACTGAGCTCATTATACGACCACAGAGATACTTTGTGCTTTCGAGCTCCTTGACCTTATGCTATGCTCATGGGGGTTATAGAATGGGTTCACCTTTTGACACAGAACCATCAGCCTGTCAGGAGAGAAGCCATCTTGAGATCTTGAGGCTAGGAAGCCATCTTTTTTTTTTTTTTTTTTAGGTTTTCGAGACAGGGTTTCTCTGTATAGCCCTGGCTGTCCTGGAACTCACTTTGTAGACCAGGCTGGCCTCGAACTCAGAAATTTGCCTGCCTCTGCCTCCCGAGTGCTGGGATTAAAGGCACGTGCCACACCGCCCGGCTAGGAAGCCATCTATTAAGGCGGGTGTGCTAAGTGCCAGAAAGCCAGGTTAAAGGACACCTCAGGCTCTGATTTACCAAAAGCCACTCTTGACTTCCTGGCAGCTGGCCAGGGATGGATGCCTGTCTGCCTCCAGCTGAAGGAAGTACCCTGAGAAGGAGTCTAAGATCAAGCCAGCCCAAGGGCTCTGGGCTCAAGGGCCCTAGGGGATGCTTAAAGGAGCCATGCTTCCACAACCAGGCAGATGTCCCTGCTGACAGGAAGGACAGTTGTCCCAGAGTGGATGGAACCTGAGTCTGGGTAGTGGAAGACTGAATTACTGCTTTATTCTATTTGAGTTGGTTTCTGTTTGTTTAATTATCTTTTTATTTATTTGTTGACATTTTCACACATATACACAATGTATTTGTTCACACTCACACCCATTCCCTGCTTGCAGACCCATCCCAAAATCCTCCTCTTCCCAACTTCATGTCTCCTCTCCTCTTCTTCCTCTTCCTCCTCTTCTTCCTTCTTCCTTCTTTCCTCCTCCTCCTCCTCTTCCTCCTCCTTTCTCTTCTTCCTCACCGGATGCAGTTAGTGCTGTGCCTGTCTATGAATGGGTGTGGAGCTATCTATTAGAGCAGCGACATTCCCAAAAACACATAAATGATTCTCCTTTCTCCAAGTGCCGTAAACTGCAAAAAGCTCCTGAGTCTGGAGTGGGCCTCGCGGCCCTACACACACACATCTGCCAGGATTTGGAGTGGCTTGATCTTGCACAGGTCTTGTACAAGTAAGTTCAGTTAGTATGAGTATATGAATGCAGCAGCCATTGCCATGCCCAGAACACAGCACTTCACAGCTCTCCTCCCTGGCTGCCAGCTCTTGTGGGTTTTTTTTTTTTTTCCTTCTTCTTTTGCAATATTCCCTGAGCCTTGGTTGGGGACACTACAGATGTCTCATTTAGGGCTGAGCACACACAGCCACTTCTCAGCCCGTGGGACAGTTATGAGTCTCTGCGTTATCCACTGTCCACTGCAGAGACGCTCTTCTGACCAAGATAAAACGTCGCACAAATCTATGCTATATATAAATGCAAATATTTTTTTTTAAGATTTATTTATTTATTATATGTAAGTACACTGTAGCTGTCTTCAGACACTCCAGAAGAGGGAGTCAGATCTTGTTAAGGATGGTTGTGAGCCACCTTGTGGTTGCTGGGATTTGAACTCTGTACCTTTGGAAGAGCAGTCGGGTGCTCTTACTTGCTGAGCCATCTCACCAGCCCCAAACGCAAATATTTTGAAGGCTGTTTGACAACATAAACATTTAGCAACATAATAGTGGGCTCCCTGCTAGGACCTATGATTTCCTAGCTCTGGGCTTTTGACCATGTTTATAGTATCAGGCATGAACTCCCTCCTGTGAAGCTGACCCTAAACTGCTTTCATATCCAGTCTGAGAGCAGTTGGTGACCCCAGGACCGTCAAGCCACAGTTGCACCAATGGGCATATGTAGTGACCAGTGCCAGGTAAAACCCTAGAGATCTTTTTTCTACCTGCAGCCTGCATAGTAGCTTCTGGCAGGGAGTGCAGGGAGGAATATCCAGGTTGGTTTCAGATTGGTTTTCCTTTGTCCTGAAAACAAAGTGTATGGTGTGTTCAGCAATACTATCTATCGCAATACTATTTAGCAATGGTGGACAACCAAGAGAAGTGGCAGTAGCCTGAGTTGTTGGAGGGATTAAGGAGAATGTTAAATTTTTATCTGTTTTGCTGTTGTTGTTATTTTAATTTTTTTCTTTTGAGACAGGATCTTCCTGTGGCACAGGCTATCTAAAACTTTGTGGCAACCCTCCT
Organism: Mus pahari; assembly: GCF_900095145.1. Classification (NCBI taxonomy): domain Eukaryota; kingdom Metazoa; phylum Chordata; class Mammalia; order Rodentia; family Muridae; genus Mus; species Mus pahari. The sequence continues at coordinate 38,574,092 of NC_034603.1, forward strand.
GCCTCAGCTTCACAAAGGCTGGAATTATAGGTGTGACACAACGTACGCCTTCCTCACCTGCATTTTTGTCTTGTTTTCTTTCTTCATTCCATAGTAAAACCTCACTGGACAAGTGGACCCTTTGCCAGTCAGTCTTCCCCTGAGCCTAGAGTGACTCGCATTTGTTCTCTGACAGAGCCTTCCTTGAAGTCCTCTCACATCCCAGTATCTAAGTGAAGCCTTCTTCATCATCATTAGCAGATATGGGTGACAGTTCTCTTTCCTCCTCTGAACTCCCACAGAAAGAATTCCTAGGCCTCTCGTAGGAAGCCATATTGTTCGGCTTTGCTGTTTACATATGAGCTGTTGGCTGTCCTAGGAGAGCAAAGACCATATTTACTTGTGTAGTGCCCTTATTACCTAACCTATGGCAGATGTTCAACTGTCTGTTGACTGAGAGAATGACTCCCTCTGTATCAGCAAAGGACAGTGGCCAGGGGCATGGACTCTGGGTCTCTTGCTAGCACTGTGACTGTGGACAAATTACTTGAATTTTCTGTAACAACGTTTCCAAAATGGTAAATGGAGATATGGGGACCTGCCTCAAGGTAGCAGTGGTCACTTAGCCCTGAGCTTAGCGCTTAAGCGTTTCATGTGCTCCACGGACAGAATGTGTTTGAGTAGCAATCGCTGTCCTCAGCCCTGAGACACTGCAGGTCCCGGGATCCTTTTCCTCTCTGAATTAGATGTCGTCCTCCTCGTCTGAATCTTCCTTGACAGAGCCAGGACTGCTGAAATCCTTCCAGAAAGCTTTTATTATCTTCAATATTTTTGTGTGTGTATGTGCGAGTGCCTGCGTGCGCGCGTGCCTGCGTGAACGTCCTGGTGTCCACAGAGACCAGAAGCCTGTGCCGTTGGCTTCCCTGGAGCTAGAGTGACAGATGGTTATGAGCCACCGTGTGGTTGCTGGGAATTCAATCCGGGTCCTCTGGAAGAGCAGTCGGTGCTCTTAACCACAAAGCTACCTCTCCAGCCTTGCTAGGTTGTTTCTGAGACAGGGTCTTACTACGTAGCCCAGGCTGGCCAATAGCTCGTGATCTTCCTGTCTCAGTGTCCAAAGTGCTAGGATTACAAGTGTTAAGCCACCAAGTCTATGGGGGTCATACATTTTTAAATTCCACAGGGTGAGATGAATTAGCTTCATATGAAAGCACATGAGGGGCTGATGAGAGAGGAAAGGGAAGGGAAGGGAAACAGAGGCAGGGCCACAGGCAGCACACTTTCCTCTAAGGCTGTCACCCGCACTAGGCCTCTGAAGTTCCGAGGCTGTGGAATTTCTCCTTCGGTTTCCCCTGTTTCAAGGTTGCCAGCTACAACTGCATCTCTTTCTGATTCCACACAGGCCTGCAGGGACAGACAGGGAGCACTCCTCAATGCTTCCTTTCACAGCGGGGATGAGCTACAGGCACCCATCTTGAGTGTCTTCCCAGGCACAGGCCCCTGAGGTGGGTCACCCTTCTGTGTGGGCCAGGACAGGATGGAGAGGAGGCTGCTGGAGCAAGCAGTGCATGCCATTTAAGGGCATGTATGTTGTTTCTGTTCTGACAAGCAAACAGTATAATTTTCTGGTGATGACTGGATACTTAGGCGGTTTTAAGGGGGGGTGTATTCCCACTTTCTACTAAACTGTACAGTGCTGAGACACTGCAGGTGTCTCGCACGTGGAAGGAGCAGGGGAAAGAGGGACTTGGAAAATGTCCCTGAGCATCCATGAGCTGTTCTCATGTTACACTCCAGCCTTGGCACATCCAGTATGCTTCGCAGATGAACGGCAGTTCCAAACGGTAACCACGGAGACCGCATGCAGATCCCGTGGCAGTGCTGAGCCACACAGGGAGTTGCGAAGAAGTCAGACAGACAGCCTGAGATTCAGAGCTTACACTGCTTTTCCCTTCAGGGCACTGGACTAAATCATTGAAAAGACACAGAAGGAGTTTTTTTTCTGAGCTAGGCATGGTGACACATGCTTAGTTCGGGCATTTAGGAGTCCGAGGTAAGAGAGCTATGGCAAATTCCAAGCCATCCTAGAACACTGAGCGAATCTGAGGTCGGTGTAGGTAAGCAAGAGCCAGTCTCAAACCAAGGAAGGGGGAGCTGGAGGCGAGACTCCGTGGTTCAGGGCACTTGTTGCTCTTGCTGAGGACCCGGGTTGGGTTCCCAGCACCCGCATAGTGGCTCACAAACACCTGAAACTCATGTTCCAAGGGATCTGATACCCTCCTCTGACCTTAGTGGGTCCACAAAGATACAAGCAAAACACTCACACATAAAAATCAAATTAATAAGTCTAATAATAATGAAAGAAACAATTCCAATATAATGTGTATCCCAGTTTTCAGGAGAAATCTAGAGATTTTTTCTTTTCAGTCTTCAGTCTGAAGGTAGAGCGGGGTCGGGGGTGGACAGAGACTGAAGCTGGGCTCAGTTTCCCCAGGCAATGACAAGAATACTCTGAAACTGGAGTATAGTTGTGATTGCACAATTCTCAAAGAGTGAGAAGTGTTTTAAACATAAAAGCTCCCTTCTGAAGTGAAGCCAGAAGTGTAATGAAGGAGGAGAATTCTCCATCGCAGGATGGGTGGAGAAAAGACTGGGAGGGTTTGACTCGTAAAAAATGCAGGTGATGGGCGCGGGCGCGGCCGAATTCTTCTCCACTTTGTAAATACCGTCAACTGTTTCCCATCATAACAAGCTAAGTGGGTTTTAAAAACAAATCAAAACAAACAAAACCAACCCTAAAGCACACATGAGAAATGAAAGAACAGAAAATAGACAATGGCAAAAGCTGAAGCAAATTCAGCCATTCCATCAGAGAGCGCGAGCCCTGTTTCAGGAGCACATGTAAAGAGCTGGTCTGACTTAGGGCGTTTAGGACCGGACAACAACACAGAGGAATCTAGAACACCCATAGCTGGTCTTTTACAGCCTTGGCGATGCTTTCCCCTCCTAAGGTCATGGAGGTGGCTTGACAGGTAAGACTCTTGCTGTGCAAGCTTGAAGGCCTGAGCAACTCTGGAATTAAAGCCAGATGGGGTGGCGAGTGTCTACAGCAGACTGGAAGGCAGATACGAGAGAACTTCCCCGAAGCTTGCAGGCCGGTTCTCTAGGGATACACTGTGCAGTGGCAAACACCTAGAAAGACCCTGGGCACAGGAGGATTTCCTCTGACCTCATGCTCAACATGGCGTGCCTACCGCCTCGCCCCCCACCCCAAATATGCTCACATATGCACACACACATACAAGCACACAAACACACACACACACACACACACACACAACATGATCACACCCTCACACACAAACATGCTCACACATGCACACATATATGCAAACTTACCAACATGCTCACACCCTCATACACATACATGCACACGTACATGCACACACCCTCACACACAAACATGCACACACACACACACACACACACACACACAAATGAAGTCAAAATAAAAAGAGCAAATCAAAGGACAGTGATGCCGTCTATCATGTACAATGAGGAAGTAAAGCGCTTGACAAACACTTCAGCTAGAACTCAGTGAATCTTAAAGTCTTCTGGTACAAGTTGTAAAAGCAAGTGCTGCTGTTGGAGAGGCGCCAAGTTCTGTTCCCAGCACCCACTTCGGGTGGCTTACAACTGCCTGTACCTTCCGTTCCAGGGGCTGTCTGTTGTCTCTGGCATCCATGGGTTCCCTCCATAATTAAAAAAAATAAGCCTTTTTTTTTTTTTTTTAAAGTAAAAAGAGGGCAGGAGTTGTAACTCAGTGGTAGAACACTTGCTTAGTGTGTGTGAAGTCCTAGGTTCAGTCCCTGTGCCCCCAAATCAATAAATAAATGAGTAAAAGAAAAAGAAGGAAGGAAAAAAGCCAGGTGCCCTCCAGAAGATACAGGCCAAGAACACCAGGGCCGTGAGGCTTGGGCTAGCCCACCAGAAGATATGGGCCAAGAACACCAGGGCCGTGAGGCTTGGGCTAGCCCACCAGAAGATACGGGCCAAGAACACCAGGGCCGTGAGGCTTGGGCTAGCCCACCAGAAGATACGGGCCAAGAGCACCAGGGCCGTGAGGCGTAGGCTAACCCTATGGAAGCTCTTCCTCACACAGTCCAGGAGGTTAAGCCCAAGATCCTAAGGTGCACTGGCCACACTCCATCAGCTGTACTGTATCATTTGTCCTAACCTTGGGAGGAATCCTCACGTTCTCACCGTCCTGGGTCTCAGATGTGCTGGCTCATTCTGGAGCCCCACATTCAATTCTCTCTCTGGGTCAGGTTCACATCGGTACCGGCTCACACAAAGACCCCAAAATGTCCTTTCTCCTTTGCTTTAACCTTCCCTTCCCATTTCTCCGTCCACCCCAAAACTTTCTCTAGTTAAATGTTTGTGTTGAAATAAGTAAGGAACAACAACTGTTTAGGATTATTAAAACTAAGAAATCGAATCCTGGACTGCAGTTTCCCTTCAAGGGCTGGATTGCCCGCACCGCCACGCCCTGTTCCTGCGATGACAAGCTCCCCTGTCCCAGATCACCTGTCTGGGCTCATCTCACAGTCCTTTCCAGTAAGAACAGATCAGATGGGGAAAGATAAGAGCCCATCACATACCTAGAAGTGTGGAGGGGGTAAAGGTCACCGTGCAGCAAAATGAGGCTGTGTGTGTGCCTAGGGAAGGTTTATTTAATAAATAAGAGTTACTGGGAATACATGTGCCTGATAACACTTGGAGAAGTGCTGTCCCTGACATGTGACCAAAGAAAGGCACATGGGCCACCGAGATGCCTCTGCAGGTAAAGGCACTTAGGAACTGAGTTCTAGCTCCAGGACCCACGTGGTAGAGAAAGCTAATGAACTTTTTCTTTTTTTTCTGTTAAAAGTACTGTCGCTGTCTTCAGACAGATTAGAAGAGGACACCAGATCTCATTACAGATGGTTGTGAGCTACCATGTGGTTGCTGGGATTTGAAATCAGAACCTCTGGAAGAGCAGTCAGTGTTCTTAACCGCTGAGCCAGCTCTCCAGCCCAAATGAACTTTTTCAAGTTGTCCCCTGACCTCTACATGGAGACACACACACACATTTAAAAATGAAATTAAAACACTGATGTGATACCATGTATGCGCTACAATGAAGAAAAAAGTATTTGACAACTATTTTAGTTGGCTCAGTGACTCTAATTCTGCTGCTCCATGTGGTGAACAACAGACGGCTAAGCTCCAGGAAGAACAAGAACAAGTCCTGTTACGAAGCCATCCTGATCGTGGCTGTTTTCTTCCTTGGGTAATAGGAGCTCAGTTTTTTCCCCAAGAACAGCCAGTGCTCTGAACTGCTGAGCTATCTCTCTAGCCTCTCTTTCTTAACTTTTTGTTTTTAGTGGGCTGGCTCAGGGGCTGGCTCAGCAGTTGAGAGCCCAGGTTGCTCTTCTAGAGAATCTGAGTTTGATTCCTGTAACCCACATGGTGGCTGACAACCATCTTTAACTCCAGTTTCAGAAGATTCAATCTCCTGGCCTCCATGGGCGACAGGCAGGCAAGTGGTATGCAGACACACATTCAGACAGAATACCCATAACCGTAATATATATATATATATATATATATATATATATATATATATATATATATAGTATGTAGATGTCCATGCAGTGCACATGTGGTCAGAAAACAAGTTTCAGGAGTTGGTTCTCTCCTTCCACTAGGTGAAGCAGGATCTCTCTCTCTCTCTTTCTTTTTGTTGTTTGTTTGTTTGTTTGTTTGTTTGTTGAGACAGGCTTTCTGAGTGCTGGGATTGAAGTGCCACCAGTCCAGGTCCTCTATTATTCTTTCTACAGTTGTGCTATGTAAAGCAGGCTAGCTGACCTATGAGCTTCTGGGTCATCCTCTCGGCTCCACCCCTCCTCTTGTTCTGGATTACATCTGAATAAGGGATTACAGATGCATGCCACCTCATCCAGTTTCTTACTGAGTAAAAGGGATCCAAGCTCAGGTTGTCAGGTATACCACTAGTGCCTCTACGGCCTGAGCTCAGAGTCACTTATTTTTAACGAATGATATTTACTGCATGTGTAGGTGGGTGCCGGCGCTTGACCCCAAGGTTTCACTCCTGGGGCAACTTTAACAGTAGCACTAGTACTTTATAATTTTATGATGAGAGCTTCTCTATAGCTTTAAAAAGTTTGGGGCATTTACTGTAAGAATAGTAGTTGGCAGTCATCTGTTACCAGGAACCCTAAGACAGGAGTCCGGAGGAAGAAAACACAATGCAGAAAAACAGCGAGTGTGAGTGAGCCAGAGTTGCTCACTAATACATGTGCAATATCCTTTGATGACTCATAAACATACTTGGGGGTGGCCGTGCCTGGCTCTGTAGATCTTTGACCTGCATTGGATTTTGCCAGTCAGGGCTGGGCCTTTTGTTTGTGGGCCAGGGGTCAGGGAAACCTGGGCTATGCCAACATGCCCAGCTGAAGTCTTCTCACCCAGTCGCCCCTTTTCCCCTGTCAGCTGGATCACCAACCCTGGCCTTAGCCTTCGTGTCATTTTGACTTCTTGCCTCCTCTACCTGGCTATAGCAGCCCAAGCAACTCCTTACAGTCTGCTGAGTAAGAACTTGACAGATGTCCTCTGGCACCCGTTCCTGCTAAACCATCAGTAGAGTCAACTTAGTGTTGGTTTCTATAGAAAGGATCTTTATGTACCGTGTGGAAGCATCACCTGCCAATAAAAAGCCTATGCCAATGAGCTGAGTCAGGATTAGAAGGTGGGACATCCGGCAGAGAGAGAGAGAGAGAGAGAGAGAGAGAGAGAGAGAGAGAGAGACAGAGACAGAGACAGAGACAGAGACAGAGACAGAGAGAGAGAGAGGATTCTGGGAAAGTCAGGCTGGGGAGGTTTGCCCCGAACGCTGAAGGAGATAGTTGCATGAAACCAAGGAGAGGTAACCAACCACGTGGGACTTAGAGAAGATAACCGGGTAATTAAGTTATGAGCTAGTCAGGGAACAAGCCAAAGCTTTTGGCTTTGGCATTTATTCATGACATATTAAGGCTCAGAGTCATTATTTCGGGGAACAAAGAGGCTGGGCGGGAAAGCCCTGTGGTTACAGATTACACTGCCCATCTGACATGGGTGCACCTATCTTGACTTAATGAGTGAGTGGTTTCTCTATGCAAAGATACCATTTCCTACCAGGTGGTGTCTTCCCAAGCACCTCCCTCCTCCCAGCCCCGTGGGCCGCCAGAGGCCCTGAGCGTCTGAGGTTAGGTGTATCTACTTGTGATGCATTGACTGAGAATGTGCCCCACAGGCGCAGCGGTTTGAACACTTGGTCTTCAGCTGGAGGAGCTGTTTGAGAAGGTTTGGGAGGTGTGGTCTTGCTGAAGGAATGATGTCACCAGGGGAAGACTCAGAGGTTCCAAAAGCCACATGTCATTCCGAGTTCGTTGTCTCTCTTCATTCCTGCAGCTCAGACGGTGAGCTCTGTGATCCATGTTCCTGCTCCTGCGCCTTTGCTCCTCTGTCAGGCATTCCAATCCTCCGGGACTCTAAGCCAAAGAAACTCTTCTTTCTGTAAGTTCCCTTGGTCTTGGTGTTTCGTTACAGCAAGTAGCTAATGCAATATTGTTCTAGTTTCTAGGGGCAGAGTGGTAAAAAAAAAAAAAAAAAAAAAAAAAGATAGGGTTAGGTTTGGGGTGGTTTCTGTGTATGTCTTCCTGCCAAGTAGTGTTTTCTGAAGCCTAATTTTAAAAAAAAAAAAAAAAAAAAAAAAAAAAGACAGTGGTTGATCGGGAAGTACATGGCTGTGCCAGACAAGGGGCCAAAGGGTTCCCGTTTTAACTTGGTTTGACCATAACTTCCCCTGCGTTATGCCTGCATTCTTCCCTTTCGGAATGTCTATGCCATGGTGCATTGGAAACGTGAGATGACGGGTTCGCATGTCCTACCATCGTAGCTGAGGCCACTTCTGCTATCATGTCTTCCCAACCATGTGGAGTACCTCAAAACACGAATCAAAATAAACCCTTCTTCTCTAAGAAAGAGAGAGAGAGAGAGAGAGAGAGAGAGAGAGAGAGAGAGAGAGGAAAGAAACAAAGAAAGAAAGAAAGAAAGAAAGAAAGAAAGAAAGAAAGAAAGAAAGAAAGAAAGAAAAGAAAAGAAAAGAAAATTTAGGGCCACTTGTGATGGCATACATCTTTAATCCCAGCACTCAGAAGCAGGGGCAGGCAGATCTCTGTGAGTTCAAGGCCAGCCTGGTCTATATACTAAATTCTTTTTTTTTGTTTTTTGTTTTTGTTTTTGTTTTTTTTGAGACAGGGTTTCTCTGTGTAGCCCTGGCTGTCCTGTCCTAGAACTCACTTTGTAGACCAGGCTGGCCTCGAACTCAGAAATCCACCTGCCTCTCCCTCACGAGTACTGGGATTAAAGTCATGCGTCACCACGCCCGGCTTATATACTAAATTCTTAGTCTGCTTGAGTTATACAGTGAGACTCTGTCTCAGGAAGAAAAAAGAAAAAAGAAAGAATGATTTATAATGGGAATTTAGGGCTCATTAAATATTGTTGAACTTACTGTGAATATGAAGAAAGTGGGACACACTTTGGGTGTCAGAGAATCATAGTGGTGAAGAGGAATGAGTGTGGAAAACTTTCTGGGGGAGGCTTATACATGTTCAATCGCAGAGGGTTCATTAGGGAGAAACCGTGGGAGCACACTGAGTGTGGAGGAGTCTTTAGCTATGGGTTTGATCTTCAGTGTCAGCAAACACGCCTGGGAAATCTCTGTGAATGGAAGACAGAGTTCAGCCTTGCTCAGCTTGTTGGGACCTCATGTTAGAAGAGGAACTCTGAAGCCGGGCGTGGTGGCACACACCTTTAATCCCAGCACTCAGGAGACAGAGGCAGGCAGATTTCTGAGTTCAAGGCCAGCCTGGTCTACAAAGTGAGTTCCAGGACAGCCAGGGCTACACAGAGAAACCCTGTCTTGAAAAAAACAAAAAAGAAGAAGAAGAAGAAGAAGAAGAAGAAGAAGAAGAAGAAGAAGAAGAAGAAGAAGAAGAAGAAGGAAGAAGAAGAAGAAGAAGAACTCTGACTTTAACAACCGCAAGAAAGACTTCTTCTGAGTGGCCTTATTCCACATCACTGTGTCCTTGGGAGAGAAACCCCATCACTTACCAACTATGGCAAGCCTTTCAGCAAAACATGGCTCTCATCCCACATCAGGGAATAACCATGGAGGTTAAACACTGAGTGTCATAAATGTTGGAAATCCGTCAGCTTTAGTTCATACTTTGTTTCCACCCCAGAGAATCTGTATTGTAAAGAAAATTTTTACATATAGTGAATGGAAATGCTGTCTGGCCTAGGGCAATCTATATGATAGATTGAAGAATTAATTTCAGAAAAGAATGGTGGAAATGTGATGAAAGTGAGGATGCCTTAGCCAAACTCCTTTTGATGATTACACACACACACACACACACACACACACACACACACACGTATCAACTCAAGTGACTCAAATGTACATATATAGATTTGTTGTGATGGGCCAGAAAGAAAACTCAGGAGTTAAGAAAACTTGCTGTTTTTCCAGAGGACCAGAATTTGGATCCCAACACCCACGTCGTCTGGCTTACATCCAGCTGTGACTTCAGTGTCAGTGAGTCTGACACTCTGTAGATATCTTCACACATCACACACACATGCACACGCGTACACACACATATACACCACATGCACATACACTCAACTACACACACATATACACACACATATATACCACATATATACATATACACACATACACATCACATACACACGTACTTATACTCACCCCTTACATACACTACACATACACACTGCACACACTCACACACATACACCACACATACATACCACATACTTACACATATACACTCACCCCCTCACACATAAACGTAGAGACACTCCCCTACACACACACACACACACTCATTCATACACACATATATACTCACACACATAGATACCATACCATACACAAATATATACATATACTCATATACAAACGCACACACACACCCCATTCTAGATAGAAAAGCAATAAGTGAATTTCTTAGAAAGAGATGGCAAAGGCTTCTTGTACCTCTGTTCCGGGACAATCCAGCTCTGGTGTGGGGACTGTCAACTTCACAGTGAAGCTAAAGCAAGAGGCAGACAGATCCAGCTCTGGTGTGGGGACTGTCAACTTCACAGTGAAGCAAGAGGCAGACAGATCCAGGACGACACAGAGCTCTCTGTACTAGGGGACTTGCTGACCACGATGCAGTTCTGGGTCGCAGCAAGATCGTTTGGATCCCTACAATTTGGGTCAGAATGAAGGACATTATTGGTCAGGTCAAACGTGACTTCATGGCTGGAGAGAGATGGCTCGGCAGTTAAGAGCAGTGGCTGCTCTTCCAGGGGACCAAGGTTCAATTCCCAGCATCCACATGGCAGCTCACAACCATCTATACCTCCAGTTCCAGAGGATCTGATGCCCTCTTCTGGATTCTTCAGGGCACCAGGCATGTGTGTGGCACAAAGACAAACAGAAAGACAATACACAATTATTCACATAAAATAAGCAAGCAAACAAAAAAGTGAGTTCATTGTAGTCACAATATACCTGGTTTATCTAGAACACTATCTAAATGCCAGCTGCCTCCCGGTCCGGGGTCTCATTGTAAGTCTCCATTTGCCACGCTCATTGCTTGCTTGCTTGCTTTCTTTCTTTCTTTCTTTCTTTCTTTCTTTCTTTCTTTCTTTCTTTCTTTCTTTCTTTCTTTTTTTTGTCACAGAAACTTTTATTGGAAACAAATGAGCTGCAGCAAAGTGACACTCAGTGCATGTGGCCCACCTGGTAAAGTGGGAGACAAAAGTGGGCACCAGGGGCTGGTCAAAGACCAGACCCCATAAACACTGGGCACCACTTATAGGGCTTCAAACTACTGGCCCTTAGAGCTGGAGTGTACAGGCCCAATAAGAAATACAAAAATAAACTCTGTGGTCCAGCTGTCCTGTCTGTGACAGACTGTTGGTGCAGAGCAGTCCCGTTTTCTATCAGACTCCGTGCTGTTTAATCCAGCCCCAGCATGGGCATCAGGAGCCTGCAGGGGTGAGTGGACATCCACAGGCTGAAACCAAAGGGATGCACAGGTATAGCCTTGGGCAGCGCCAGGATGGTGACAGTGCCAAGGCATAGCCGGCATCTGGGGAGGCTCTGGAGCTCCTCAGGGAGACAGGTCCAGGGATTGGTCGGAGCTGGATGAAGCTGAGCATTCTGCTGCTTCTCATCACATACAGATCACTGGAACCCTGTCTTCCTCCATGGTGCTGGTCTCCTCCGCCCTGCCCTCACCACCTCCTCCTCCACTCTCTTCATCAGCCTCCTCTGCCCCCAGTTCCAAGTCCAGTGCATTGCCTGCCTCTGAGGGTGTGTAGGTGGAGCCACTGATGGAGCGGCAGCTAAAGAAGACAATTCGCTTAAGTCGCTTATTGTAAAAGAAATAGTTGAATGACCAGAGGCTTCCATCTTCCCCAAAGGGGTCCGAGTCTAGATCTGGGTTATAGCTGTAGATGTCACATTCGGCTAAGCAGATCTTCTCATCCATTGCATTCCACAGCTGTGGCTTCAGGGCCTTGAAGTCTTCACGAACAGCTGAAAACAGGCTGCAGTTGACTGCATTTACCACCCAGCGGAGGCTTGGCTCTCGGCTGAATTCATGACTTCTGGCTGTGCTGAAGTCATAGTCTGGCCGGAAGGACTCATTGAGGGTGGCAATCAGATAGAAGAGGGTCTTGCGGCTGCGCTTGTCGCTTAGAGGACTCTCATCCTCACCACCCTGGCTCTTGCTCAGTCTGCTGGGACTGAGGCCTGAAGTTTGGGGTGGGGACAGTGCCTCCAACACATGGGGCTGGCCCTCCTGGCAGAACTGCTTGAACATATGTTTATCATCTCCCGCCATCTTACATGAGTAGCTTTCAATCCTGCCAATAATATGGGCATCTCCAGTCTCCACTGTCAACTGTGAGTTGATGGCCTCAAAGCTGGAGTTCTCCAATAGCTTCATGTCCTTTGGGAAGGGAGCTCCTTGTGCAGGTGGGACTAGGGCAGCACTACCTGTATGGGCGCTCTTCCCGGGTTCTATGGGTTGCTTCGCTGCTTCCTGCCAGAATTGGGCTAGATCAAGCCAGGCTAGACCGGTTGCTTAGTGTCGGTGCCGGTGCCGAGGTGACGGTGGTGGTGGTGGTGCGGGCTTTGCGCAGCGCGGGTTCCTCAGGACTGGAGGGCGGCGCCGCGGCCTCCACTCGGGCCGCACTGTATCCGGGGGAAGAAGCTTCACGGCGACGTCCCTGCCCATACGGGCTGCAGCCGCGACATAGCCTCGCCCCCCTGCAGCGCCCGCTTTCGCGACCGACCTGCCGCGGACCGCCCGCTGAGATCCTACCAGCCAGAGAACGAAACAGCCGCTCATCGCTTTCATCATTATTCTTTGCTGGGAAAATGCAGGAAAAACTGAATGGGGTTCTCTGGGGCAATCATGGTGGTTACAACTCAAAATGGCAGCAGTCGTGCCAAGCTAAATACAAAGCACTTGCATAAACCATAAACTGTTTAAATATCTGTTTGTGAGACTCTCTGAGATCCTCATATCTCTTAAAGCCACCTTTTACTCTCTGTAAAGGAAGTACAAGGTAACTGTGCAAGTTCTCCAGCTCTATTGAGGGCACTGGTAAATTTGCTACAACTAAGGCATGGCTTGTAAGTGGGAAGATGGAGTCTAAGATGCTGTGCAAAAGAGCCCTCCTGCCTCTGAAAGGCAAACGGATATTGGATCAAATCTGAGGAGTGAATGCTGTCTCTTGGGGTCCATTTCTATCACATCCTGGTATTTGGAAGTGGACTGAACCACCTACCCTTTAGGATGAAACATGTTAGACGGGTTTGTACAGACACAGCAGTGTTGCCTGAGTTAATACTCAGCTCCGTTCTAAGCCCCCCGTGAGCTTCTCACACCTTCCCACGCCCTCTTAACATGCACACAAATAAGGAGGATGAGCTGCCACTCAGACGTTCTGATTCAAGACAGAACATGAGTGGCACCGCACGAGGGAGGACAGTGTCGCAAGTGCAGCTTTCCAGAGGTGACTCTGAGAGGGAATGCCACCTCAGGGTTGTATTCCTGTGTCTCAGTTGTGCCTCACCTTCTGCAAGGACAGAAGCCCTGCGGCCTTGACCAGCTGCTTGGAAGGGACTTTTTAGAGATGGCCTCTGGTGCTTGGGAATTTTGGAAAAGCTGGATCATATAGGAATGGCTGGAAGGAGGTCAGGAGGCAAAAATGCTTGGGAGGGGGCTAGCCAAGGGGGGGGGAGAGAGAGAGGGGAGAGAGAGAGAGAGAGAGAGAGAGAGAGAGAGAGAGAGAGAGAGAGAGAGAGCGCTGCAGGGACTGACTTAGTCACAGTTCACAGACAGGGAAACTGGCATTTCTAACACACGGCTCTGTCTTCAGGTCTCCATGCATTCCTTCATAGACCAAATACCCATGATGCTGGACAAGGGCTAGGTGTGAGGACTATGGCTTGGTTGGACTCTATGTGAGAACGGAGGCCTTCAGAACCATCTCAGTTTATGGAGTTTGCAGTAGAGGACTTCCCCAGCAGGTCTACGCTGCCTAGTCCAAAGGTCTTCAGAACTAGCCCCTGGTTGGTTCCTGGGAGATAACCCCTAAGACCTTGTAATATTCTGCCTGATAAGAGAGACTCTGTATGGCTGATAAAGACGTTTATGAAAACAGTGTGCTATATCATAAATGGCTGTTTGTATATGACCAGCGATCGGGGGCCAGGCTGTACTAGTTGATTGTTTTTGACAAGTCTAGAGACTGGGGAGCCAAAGGTTCGTTTCTTGAACTTTCTATGCTTATGCAGCAAACCATGACCCCTCCTCTAAAAACACAAAACAGAAAACAAAGCATGAGTACCAAGGCTTGGGCGAGTTTTCGTCTGCATTGTCACACGCTGCTGCTGGGAGGAAAGGTGATGCTTGTGTGATTGTCCTGGGAAAAAGACAACCGGAAACTGGACCCTGGACTGCGCTGTGTGCAGGCAAGGCCTTTGATGATTCAGGGGTGATGTAATGTAATCATGAGGGTCGTATGAGCGCCAGGAACCCTAAGAACCTGAGGTTGGTTTTGGAATCCACATTATACGTAAGCAGACTGGGGAGCCCAGGATGAGCTGAACAGATGGACTCTGGATCCACCATAGCTCAAAGGGTGTCGACGGTAAGAACTTGTAGGTAGATGGGCTGGTGGCACAGCCCTGGAATTTCAGCACTCAGGAGGACTAGCCTGGGCTATATGATGAGACCTCATTTCAAAAACCAAAATTTATACTTTTTCCGATATTGTCAGTGTTTCCTTTTGTATTGAGCATATGATATGTGTGCGCAGGCACATGCGTGTCACAGAAGTCTGTGCATTGAGGCCAGAGGTCAACTTTTGGAAGCCACTCTGGGTCCTGGAGGTTGAACTCAGGTTACTGGGCTTGCCTGGCAAGTGGTTTAACCTGTGGCGCCATCTTGTTGGCCTTGGCCTGCTTCTCCTGTTTATGATTTAACCTGTATTTTAAGTTGAAAGTTGTCGTTGCGTTTGGCGGAGAAGGGGGGCCTTGTGGCGCATACCTTTAATCCCAGCATCCAGGAGGCAGAGGAAGGCATCTCTCTAAGTTTGAGGCCAGCCTGCTCTATTTACTGAGTTCCAGACCAGCCAAGGCTACATGGGCTCAAAAATAAAATAATACTAAATTGAAAATTTTAAAGTCATTTTTATATTTGGCGATCTCTTCCCTATTTAATCTTCAATTCTTTTCATCTACATTTTTTTCTACAAATCTTTTTTTCTTTTCTTTTTTTGGGGGGTGGGGGGGGCCTATTTTTGGAGACAAGATCTCATGAATCTCAGACTGGTCTCAGACTCAGTATATAGATGAGGAGGGTGGCCTCGAAAACTCAACTCCCTGCTCTGCCTCCCAGGCGTTGGTATCACTGCAGCTGTCCTGTGCCTCTACGCCTGTCTCTACAAACGTACTGTGTAAGAACTTAATAGAAGTTTCTAGAACACTGCAGCCATTTGATTGTTTGGCAACAAGCAGAAGAAACAGAAGTGACAGTTGTAAGGTTTATGTTTCTCTCATCTAAGAAGCTGCAGGAGACAGTTCAGGTTCCCAGGAAGCCCATACACACCACTAGCTTGCTACTCTGAAACACGTAAGAGTTCTAGCCCTGTCTTTAGGTCCCGTGTGGAGCCTCTGTTTCACCATCACCTTCTGACAGGAAGTAAAGGAAGGTCTTTGTCCCGTGGCTCTCCAGGAAGTCCCCTGAAGGGGGGACAAAAAGTCAGGATCCAAAAGTCACAAAGCCACCCTCGGCCCACAGAAGCTGGAAATTGTGCTAAGTTCAAATGCACTTTCCCCTCCTTTAAGAATACAAAAAGCAATCCTTAAAAATCAGAAAAAGTTACAGGAGAAACACAGCGACTTAAGAATTAAACATCTGTATGAAAAACTTGCAAAGTGTGGGAAACACGCCCACAGAACATTTGGTTATTTAAAACAAAACCAGGGGAACAGGTCCAAAACTCATCACATGGTTCTGTAGAATCAACAGTATGTCCCCACCAGGAGCAGGGAGCCAGGTGCCATTGGAAGGCATCTCCATACACAAAGCAAGCGCCAGTCTGCTGGGGAAATTGGTGACTTTTGTAGAAATTCCGTGAAGGCGACAAAACTCTGCCATGTGGTTCAGTTCATTACCCCGTCCCATCTCCAGTGCAAGCCCAGCAGGTGACAGAACCTGGGACCTGCCACCCTCCCGTTCTCATAACTTCTCTGTCCATTGTGTCATTTTAATTGATGCAAACACCCGCCACACTCTGAGCTCTAACAGTGGGCAGCAGCCTCGATGAAGCTACCACATAGCCACAGGGAGAGTCTTCTTAAGATAACTTTTAACTCCGTTGAAGCCGGCTTGAAAATTACTATTTTTCCAGTTAATGGAGGAGGGGCTCAACTCTGTTGCTCAGTTCAAATTCCTATGCAGGGGCAGCTGTGTGTCCTCCCTGGCTCCCCCTGGCCAGGTTGGGAATGGAGGTCAATTCCAACAGAGTTGGGACCAGCAAGGCTAGTCTCATACTCTGTCATTTTTGGTCTGGAGTCACAACTGTTGGAAGATGTATGTGACACCGTCACTTGAAGTGTAGTACCACTGTCTCATTGTGGATACTATGAGAATCATACTCTAAAAACATCTATGCATTTAACGTGTATATTTTTTGCGCCTGGATGTATGAATGCGCACCATGTGCGTGCAGTGATTGGAGAAGCCAGAAAAGGACATTGGATCACTCAAAGCTGGAGTTCCAGGCAGTTGTGAGCCATCGATGTATGTGCTGGAAACTGAACTCGGGCCTCTGCCAGAGCAGCAAGCACTCTAAACTCCTGAGTCAGGTCTCCAGACTCCGGAAACTATATTCTTCTTCTTAAAAAAATATTTATTTTATTTATATGAGTACACTATAGCTATACTGATGGTTGTGTGCCATCATGTGGTTGCTGGAAATGAAGGGTGGTCACTCCGGTCGGCCCCACTCGCTCTGGCCTAAAGATTTATATTATTATATCTAAGTACACGGTAGCTGTCTTCAGACACACCAGAAGAGAGCATCAGATCCCACTATAGGTGGTTGTGAGCCACCGTGTGGCTGCTGGAATTAGAACTCAGGACCTTCGGAAGAGCAGTCAGTGCTCTTAACCACTGAGCCATCTCTCCAGCCCAGAAATTGTATTCTTTACGGCGTGTCAGGGAGGGGTGGTCAATTACCAGATCCTACCCCTGCTGTTCATGGAAGCCACGCTCTACTGCTGTCTGCTGGCGGGATGGTCTGTCATGTTTTGGATGTCAGTTATGATTGTGTTTATCACGGGCAACTCATATATATACTGTTATAACACAGTTTGTGAATATTAGCTTTAACATGTCAATGAACACAAAGAAACACTTAAGAGGGCTGAAGTTGTGGTGGTAGCCTGCCTGCCTAGCACATGCAGGGTGCTGGGTTTATGCCCCAGCACTGCTTAAAAAAAAATCTCGTAGAGGTGTGGTATTCAGTTTACCATTGTTATAGCTGAGCTGTTGCTAAGGCTGGTCTTGAACTCCTGGACACCAGCTAGCCTCCTGAGGAACAGGAAGCAGGGATACCACTGTGCCTGGCTTATACACTGGATTTTTTTTTTTTTTCCGAGACAGGGTTTCTCTGTGTAGCCCCGGCTGTTCTGGAACTCACTCTGTAGACCAGGCTGGTCTCGAACTCAGAAATCTGCCTGCCTCTGCCTCCCGAGTGCTGGGATTAAAGGCGTGTGCCACCATTGCCCAGCTATACATTGGGTTTTATACACACATTGGTATGTTAAACCCTTGACTGGAAACATTTCATCTGTACAAAACAGCAGCTGCATCAGATTGACAAACGCCCTAAGACTCAGTTCCTTTTTAATCCATTTCTCCAGCCGCACAGTCGGAGTGATTCTTGCTCAGTCTCCTGCTGCCCCCTGGCGCCCAGCCAGGGAACTGTCTCATTGTTGAGGCACAAGGAGAAAACACCTCAATATGTACCGGTGTCTTTCTCTTTCAGGCAAGTTTCCTGAATTCCATACCAGATAATCTTTTCCACACGACATCCTTATCGCCGCTACACATTTCTTCAAACCCTTGCCTTCCACCTCCAGGAGATCTGTCTCCTTCTGGGGCGGCAAACCTCAGTGGTAACTGCCAGGATACACAGCCCAGTTTGGCAGGTGCTGTCTGTCAGTCGTGGAGCATTCTATGCTCTCTCATTCTTATTACTTTTCAGTAGAAGAAACCATAACTCTCTCCCTCCTCCCCACCCCCTCCCTAGAGACCCCCCCCATCCACCTCTTTCCAAGACAAGGTCATTTCTCTGAACCCACAAGATAGCTCAAAACTGTAACTCCAGTTCGAGGAGATCGGATGCCAGCTTCTGGACTCGTGGGAACTACACACACGTGATGCACATACAAACACACACGCAGGCAAAACACTCATACATACAAAATAAAAATAAAAATTTAAAAATAAGTTCTAGTGGAAAAAAAGAACTACCACAACCTGCTCCTGTTCCGATTCAATTAAATTTTAATTTTATTGAGCTAGATGAGGCATGGTGTTGTGAACTCAACTGGTCATTGTCTCTGTTGGGTCTGTATGTTGAAGGCCTCGTTCCCAATATGACTGTGTTTGGAATAAAGAAGAGAAGAAAGACCTGCTCTTCCTAGGTGGTCCCAACTCCCCACAGCTGGAATGACCTACCTGTAAGCCACAAGCACAGTGTACCTGGATGACAAGGGACATTCCTTCAAACCACCTCTCAAGCCAGACAGTCTGGTTATCGAAGCTCAGGAAAGACATGAGTTTTCTGGGTGTGGCTCAGAACTGGTCCCTCTGGTCTCCCTGGTCTGACAGTTAAGCAAGGAGAAGGAATTGCCCTTTGGGTGCATTCTTTACATCTTCACAGCTGGAGGTGGGGGTCGGGTACCAAAGACTCACTAAAGTCCGACTCAGCAGCACCTGCAGCTGCCTTAGTGTGCAAGGGTCAGACAGGAGTGCTACATTCAACACATTAGGATCCAACCCTGCCAATGGCCCGGGGGGGGGGGGGCTGGGTGACAAGTTACCCAGAGAGGGGTGCGCAAGGAAAGCCGCCTGTTCTCTTGGTGCTATCTGCCCTTAGGCGATGGTCACATCAGTTAAAGTGAGATGCATTTTGTGTCAACATCATGTAACATTGGGAGCCGAAGCTACGCTGAGGTCAGCCGAGCTGATAGGGGAGGCTCAGTTTATGGAGACATTGGATGGACAGGGGCAAGAAGTGTGTACGGGTGACGAGAGCAAGAGAGTAGCTAACAGGAAGAGAGCGCTGTCTGAAGCCGGGGGCCCTTCCGTTAGATAGAGCATCCCCTATCTGTGGCTATGGACCTGTGGGAGAAGTGACAAACAACCAGAGAGTCACAAGGCCACTCAAACCTTAAGATCATTCCTTTTAGCATCCCAGCAAAATAATGCCATTTAAGCCGGAGAGGCCACTGAAGCAAAATAAGACAGGCGATGTGGCCCATAGGTGACTGAAACTGCAATAGCACTAAATATGAAACAGCTGTCAACTAATTTGAGAAATGTGATTTTTTAAAACATGAGGAGCCAGATGTGATGGCCAACAGCTGTAATCCCTGCACTGTCAGCTGTTGCAGCAGGACCAGGGGCTCTCGGCCGGCCTAGGCTGCATAGATCTAATCTCAAAGACCCAAGGTAGGCAGCCTGGGCTTGAAGCTCTCTGTTCCAGATGTTTCACAGGTAAGAGGGAAAACAGGGGAAAAGGCAGCTGATATTTTATTTTATTTTATTTTATACCTGTCCCTCTGAGAATCTAGAAGTATGCTAGTCTTAGTCAGGGTTTCTATTCCTGCACAAACATCATGACCAAAAAGCAAACTGGGAGGAAAGGGTTTATTCAGCTTACACTTCCATACTGCTGCTCATTACCAAAGGAAGTCAGGACTGGAACTCAA
>NC_034603.1:38594030-38610151 GCF_900095145.1 Mus pahari
AAAGACTATCAGCCCAGGGATGGTCCTACCCACAAGGGGGCCTCCCCCCCTTGATCACTAACTGAGAAAATGCCTTACAGCTGGATCTCATGGAGGGAGGCATTTCAGACACTGTCCTGGTTAGTTTTTATGTCAGTTTGGCACAAACCAGGGTCAGCTGAGAAGAGGAAACTTCAGGGGACAGAAGGCTTCCATTGGATTGGCCTGTAGGCAAGTCTGTGGGACATTTTCCTGATTAGTGGTTGATGGCGGGGGGACCCAGTTCACTGTGGGTGGTGCCACCCCAGGCTGGTAGTCCTGGGTTGTATAGGTGACTTAGCTGAGTCTAAAAAAGGCGGTGAGCAGCGCTGCTCCCTGGCCTCTGCTGCAGTTCCTGCCTCCAGGTTCCTGCCCTGGCTTCCTTCTCTGTGGCGTGTGATGGAGATGAGTAAGCCAAATAAACTCTGTCCTCTCCATGTTACTTTTGGTCATGCTGTTTTATCACAGCAATAGAAAGCAAACGAACACAGAAACAGATATCAGGAGAAAGGACAGCGTGCAACGCCAAGGCTTCTCAAGGGAGAGCTATACTTAGGTGTCATCGGAGGTACATTACAGTCCAGTTGCTTCCCGAGTTACAATCTTGAAAGGATGTAACTTGCAATAGGGTGGATTTTTTTTTTTTGAGAGAGAGGGTCTCACTGTGTAGCCCTCTTCTGGAATTCCCTATGTAGATCAGGCTAGCCTCAAACTCAAGACATCCTTCTTCCTCTATCTCCTGGGTTTGGGGATTAAAGGAATGTACCACCACTTCTGGGAAATAAGGTTTAGAGATTCAGCAAAACTTAAGATTTAAGTAAAATTTAAAAACTAAATGCTTTGGAAGGATCCAACGGCTCTGGCCTGCTCTGGCGCCTGTCCTCATGTATGCACAGACCCAATGCACACATACATAGAATTTCACAATAATAAAAATAAATATTTTTAAAAGTTAAATAAAACCTATGCTCTGGTTCATTTGTTTTTTGTTTTTTTTTTTCTGGTTTTGAATGTCTTTTTTAAAAATTATTTTATTAGATATTTTCTTCATTTACATTTCAAATGCTATCTCGAATGACCCCTATACCCTCCCCCTGACCTGCTCCCCTTCATTTGTTTTTTTTTTTAAGAATTTTCTTTTGTAAGTGAAGGTGGTTTTATGGGGTGTATTGCTTAGATTTAGAGATGAGAAAAGAGTACTCATTCAGTAAAAGAGTACTCATTCAGTAAACTCAAAATATTAAACTTTCTGGCCCCAAGTAAGCTTTTGTTATTTATTATTTATTTATCATTTTTACATTATTTTATTTTATGTGTATGGGTGTTTTGCCTGAATGTATGTCTGGGTACCACATGAGTGCCTGGTGCCTGAAGAGGCCAAAAGAGTGTACTGAATCCCCTGGAACTGGTGTGACAGACTGTTGTGAGCCACCGCGTGGTTGTTGGGAACTGAACTCTGGTCCTCTGGAGCAGCAGCCAGCAGCCAGTGCTCTTGACTCCTGAGCCAGCTCTCTGGCCCCTATTTTTTAAATGTGTGTTTGTGTTTTGTCTGTGTATTTGTTAAGAGCACAGTGTACATGCAATGCCTAGAGAGGCCACAGAGGTTGCTGGAGCCTCTGGAACTGGAGTTATGGACAGTTGTGGACCACCAGGTTCTAGGAACCAGATCAGGTCTTCTGTAAGAGTAGGAAGTTCTAGCGCACGCCTTTAGTCCCAGCACTTGGGAGGCAGAGGCAGGCAGATTTCTGAGTTCGAGGCCAGCCTGGTCTACAGAGTGAGTTCTAGGACAGCCAGGGTTATACAGAGAAACCCTGTCTTGAAAACAAACAAACAAACAAAAGAATAGCAAGTTCTTTACCTGCTGAGCCACCATCTCTCCAGTCTACTAAGATCTTATCTTTGTAGGTGTGTATCTAAGTGTGTTTGTACACAGGAGCACAGCGCCCATGGAGGCCAGAAGAGGGTTTCAGTTGTCCTGAAGCTGTAGTTCCAGGTGCTGAGTCACCGGATGTGAGATGTGAGTGCTGGGAACCAAACATGGGTCCTCTATAAGAGCAGTGAACATGGAGCCATCTCTCCTGCTCATTTGTTGTTATTGTTTTGTTTTTGTTTTTTAAAAAGATTTACTTATGTAAATGAGTACTCTACTTACTGAATGAATGCCTGCATGGCAGACAAGTCATCAGATCCCATTACAAATGGTTATGAGCCACCATGTGCTTGCTGGAAATTGAACTCAGGACCTCTGGACAAACAGCCAGTGTTCTTAGCAGCTGAACCATCTCTCTGGCTGCCTCCTTTGTTGTTTCTAACATTCTTGTTTGAGCATCTTTAGAAAACACACACTGTCTTTATAGGCAACTTTCTGGGTCAGCAGGGAAGGCCAACGAGATGCCAGGATAAGCACCTTCTTTCCATCCCGTGTTATTTTGTTGTTCGTTCTATACTGTCTCATGAGCAGATTATGAAACACTAGCCCCTGCTCCCCTAAACACATCTTCGTCATGCACAATGGAGACAGTGATTGCATCTGAGTCATATGTCCTGATCGCCTTCCTCCAGAAGAGCCTGTTGCTCCAGCCTTGATTAGTATAATAAAACAGATGGTGGGAAGGAGACTAGCTAGGAAGAGGTAATGCATCCCTTTTTTTTGTAAGTCACATAGTAGGGCTGCACAAATGAAGCTTTAGAGCACACAGATTGTTGCATTTTTGATTCAAGAAGGCTCTGATTCAGGAGGTATGGAGGTAGGGCCTGAAAATTTGCATTTCTAGTCAATTCCCAAGTGATATCAATGTTGCTGGTTCAGAGACCAGAGTTTGTTGTTGATTTTCAATCCTGGTTGTGAGTTAGAATCATCTGTAAAGTCAAAACAAAAGGCAACCTGTGTCTAGATCATATCTCAGACCAACATCTGCAGAGAGTATCCAAAACCCAGTCCAAAAAGCCTGGCTTAGGATCTTAATTCTCTCCTTCCTTCCTTCCTTCCTTCCTTCCTTCCTTCCTTCCTTCCTTCCTTCCTTCCTTCCTTCCTTTCTTTCTCTTTCTCCTGAGTGCTGGGATTCTAAGTGTGCCTGACCACTGTCCAATGACATATTTTCCTATCAGTAAGAGAAAGTGACAATACATATAAAGAAATGGAAACACTAATTTATTTACAAGTGGGGGCAAATTCTCAATCTGTCTTTCCCACAACAATGTCACAATTTACGGAAAGGATGAAAGGGGTGTTGATTGATGAATCCCTTCCTCTCAGGGCCTGAGGTCACAGGGCCTGAGGTCACTCTTGTGGGGACCAGGCTGAGAGAAACCAGGCCTTCAACAGCTCCCACCTGAGAGCCAAAGGCTGCTCATGACACCCAGCTGACCCTTGCCCTGAGCAAACACCTGGGGCTGTTAAGGAGGAGCCAGGACTCTGAGATAAGCTGCCCGGAACAGTGGTGCCAGGACTCTGAGATTAATCACAAAACGTTTCAAGCCTGCAATCAGCATCCCCCCAATTGTCCTTCTCTCTGTTTCTTTTGATCATTCCTCAACCCCTCCCTATTCCCCCTCACTGTGTGCCTTATAACCAGGTGTTCATCCCTCATTAAACAGACCTCGACAACTCTTTGCCTGGTCTCCTTTTTTCTCACCCTTTTCTCTTTCAGGCTCGGTCCCCCTCCATCCATGGAATAACTAGGTCCCACGGGACAGGATAGGTAGCACCTTCAACGTGGGACTCGAGGTACGGACCCTTGCCAGACGGAGGCCACAGAGATTAGCTCCCAGAGAAGTTCGTCACGACTAAAGAAGCCATTAGAAGAAGAAGCCATAGGAGGAAGCGTTCTCACCGCTCATGGGAAAAAGTCATCCTCGGTAAGTTGATTCGTCTCTGTCTTATCATCTCATCAGAAATGGGCCACAAGCTTTCTAAGGAAGTGGTATTCATTAGAGACTTAAAAGCTTTTCTCAAGGAAAGGGGAGTGAGAGTTAAGAAGAAAGATTTGATTTTTTTTTTATTTTTATAGATCAGACATACCCCTGCTTTATCATTGATGGGGCAGAGATCCACCATAAAAAGTGGCAAAGGGTGGGTCGAGAATTAAACGAAAGATTGGCCAGACATGGCCCCGATGCTGTCCCTGCCACTGTTCTCTCGTACTGGGGACTCATTCGCGATGTAATAGAAGGTGCAACTGACGATCTTGAAAAATGACAGCTTTTGTTGGTCACTGAATATTGTCTCTGCCCTTTGTCTCAGGCGGTCTCAGCAACCTCCCTTTCTCCCAAAAAGAATCCTTCAAAACCTTCCTCAGTCATTAGAGACATACCTGAAGCCAGCGGCTTCCCTTTATCCTCCTCTCCCAGTGGACCCGTCCCCTGCCAACATACCACTAATTATTTCAGTCTTTAAGTGACCTGCACCCAAAGTCTTAGATCTTGGGGACGCAGCTACTTTGGAGGAAAAAGCGGTTCATTACTGTAATCCTGACTGGCTGCTGCTTGCCTCAGTGCCTTCACATGGGCTCCCTCCCTATCAGCCAGATATCTGCGCACCCACCTTTTTGCCTCCAGCCTTTCCTGCCGTTATTCTCATAGATGCCAGAGACAAACTTGTGTCTCAGGTCGCTGAGTTACAAGAAGTTTTACATCTCCAAAAACAGTTTGCCCAACTCTCCACGGAGCTTGCCTCCTTACAAGTCTCCTTTAGAGAGACTATTTTTGCCCCTCCAGCCGCTATCTTGAACAGCCTTAAAGGTGAAACCTCAGCAGCGGCTTCGGGCAGTGTTAAAGGGAAATTACCTTTACTGAAGTAGGGAAGAAGTTCACCTGGGAACACTTGTGGGGAGCAGAATGGGGCCTTTGTGCCTTTCTGCCGGGAAGAGATCCCTGCCTCTCCCTTAAACTACAATTAACAAAAGCTGTCCCAATCCAGCCAAAGGTGGCAGTAGGGCCTAATCCCGCTCTACCTCCAAAATCTTTAGGGAAGTCCCCTCCTCGATTGCCTGTTACACCCAAAGCTCCCTCTGCCCCTATGTTTCAACCCACCCTTCCTGCTGGGTCCCCCTCACCTGCTGAATTGATTTTATCCATGGTTAATGCCTCCATCGCTGCTATAATGCAGCCAATGCTACCCAATATGAAGAATGTTGGGTGTGCTTTTCTTCTCAACCCCCCTTTTATGAAGAAGTGGCAGTATTTAGATCGGTTGTTGCAACCAATGATACCAATAAACTTGGCTGGCAACCCCCGAGAACAGCAAAGGGCTCACACTGAGCCAAGTGTCAGGTTTAGGCTCATGCCTTTTGGGGCCTTTCATGCTCCCCCCTCAGAGCTTGCTAGAGGTTTGCAATCAGACTATTGTTGGTTGTAAATGCTACTTTTCAATACCTTGGGGCACATACTGGTACTTGTTTAGCATGTTCTATTGGACTCACTACTTATGTGGTCACCCGGACATTTTTACCTAACAGAGATTACTGTGTCCTGGTTTGACTTCTCCCAAAGTTGACGGTGCATCCTGCAGAAGATCTCCTCCGGTTCTGGGAAAGAGGCACTAACCTGCCCCGCGATAGGAGAGGTGACCTTAGCAGTGATCCTTGGTTTGCGTGCTGCAGGCATGGGTACTGGTATTGCCTCCCTGGTCTCCTCCCAACAACAGTCTGCCCAGCTCACCCAGCTTAGCCTCGCGGTGGACAGAGACATTCAAGAACTACAAAAAGGCTTGAGAAACTTAAAAGATTCCTTAGTCTCCTTGTCGGAGGTAGTGTTACAAAATAGATGAGGCCTTGATTTGGTGTTCCTGCAGGAGGGAGGGGTCTGTGTAGCCCTCAAAGAGGACTGTTGTTACACTGCTAAGACTGGCTTAGTTCTAGATAGTATAGAGAAAGTCAGAATTAGCTTAGAGGAAAGAAAGCGCAACAGAGGAAAACAAGAATCTTGGTATCAGAATTGGTTTTCTACTTCTCCTTGGCTTTCCACCTTGCTTCCTAGCCTTCTGGGACCCTCCGTGGGCATTCTGTTGCTTTTGTCATTTGGCCCCTAGGCTTTTAACAGATTAACCAGTTTTGTTAAATCACAGATTGATTCTGCCTTAAACAAACCAGTTGCAGTCCACTACCATTGGCTAGACATCCGAGGCTCAGCCGAAGACCTCTCCTCCACTGATGCAGAGAGAGCAGCTGTTGGCCTTCAGTTCTCCACCCTTGTTGCAGACACTGAGCATTCTTGGTTCCGTAGGCTGTGGAGATGTCAATAATAAGGAGGGTGACCCCTGGCTCCTAATAGTGGCTGAGGGCCTTAAGCTGTAAAGTTACCAATGATGGGAATATTGTGGTGCCATGAGCCAGGTGCACACCGCCTATTGGCTGCAAGGTGACATAATGACGGGATTATTGTGGGTTCACTGCCTGGGTGCCCATCACAACCACCCAAGGCCTGATTAAGCCATTGGAGCAAGGCATGATGCCAGGAGTGGGAGCCACCCACAAAGCCTAAGACAGGGCCCTTGCCCACCTAGGACCTGAAAAGGCCTAGTTACTGGGTGCTGGATGTGGTTGCAAGCCTCATGGCCTAAGACAAGGTGCTTCACTGACCCTCTTTTTACAGCCACCCCCCCCACCTTTTTAATAAAGAAAAAAGGGGGAGATGTGGGAGACCAGGCTGAGAGAAACCAGGCCTTCAACAGCTCCCACCTGAGAGCCAAATGGTCCTTTGTTGGGAGCCGAGTCACGCCCTCCTTCACAAGGCTGCTCATGAGACCCAGCTGACCCTTGCCCTGAGCGAACACCTGGGGCTGTTAAGGAGGATCCAGGACTCTGAGATAAGCTGCCTGGCATTCCAGAACAGTGGTGCCAGGACTCTGAGATTAATCACAAAATGTTTCAAGCCTGCAATCAGCATCCCCCCATTTGTCCTTCTGTTTCTTTTGATCATTCCTCAACCCCTTCCTATTTCCCCTCACTGTGTGCCTTATAACCAGATGTTCAGCCCTCATTAAACAGACCTTGACAACTCTTTGCCTAGTCTCCTCCTTTTTTCTCACCCGTTTCTCTTTCAGACTTGGTCCCCCTCGATCCACGGAATAACTAGGTCCCATGGGACGGGATACACTCTTAGCCCAGCGTTTCCTGGAGGAACCTTAATTTCCAGAATCCTACCTCCACTACAGCCTAAGATTCCAGTACTTTTAAAGATTCCCAGGTGAAGTTAAGCACGGTTACACATCTTGTAATCCTAGCATTTGGGAGGTAGAGGCAGCCCTCAAGAGTTAGGAGTTCAAGGCCTGCCTAGGCTATAGGAGACCAGGTAACTTCAATATGTACTTGGTATCAGGCTGTTGGTATGACAGGCCGATCATGCTGGGTTTTAGAGCAATTCAGAAGACTTTGGAACTATGGGCTAGAAAGGCAGTTGGATGTTTGAATGGAGGGTAATGAGACATCCTGGTAGGAACTTGGAAGACAGTAGTGCTGGTAACTAAGTCTCTCTCTGTGTGTGTATGACGTAAATAGCCCATTTATTGCAGGCCAGGTGAGTCTCAGACAACAGGGCTTCTGCTGGTCTTTCAGTTCCTCCAGTCTTCTGATGGCCGACTTCATTGTGACTGCAGAGGTGGTTTTGTAGGTCCAGGTCCCAACGGCCACTGTTTTCATGCAGGAACCGCAGTGCCAGATGCCAATGGCTCGTCCCTTCATCTTGGTCTTGTCACAGAAGGAGCAAGTGTACTTGGCGTGCTGGCTGATTTCAATTTTCTTTACCATTTTCTGGAGGTAGGCACCATAGCGGGTCCCCGTATTTCCTGACGATCCCTCTGCTTGTGGACGTTGTACATCGTGGTGCGGAGCCTAGTGCGCACCACGATGTACAACGTCCACAAGCAGGTAAAAAAAAAAATAATGTTGCTGTTTTCTGCCCATGGCAGAGGAGGTTTCAAGGCAGCCTAATATTGGCTCTGTCCTGTGGTTAGAAATACCTCTTTCATGTGGATCACCAATGAGAAACAGCAAATGGGGGCAGCCATTTTTAAAAAGTACCACTTGAGCCGGGTGGTGGTGGCGCATGCCTTTAATCCCAATACTTGGGAGGCAGAGGCAGGAGGATTTCTGAGTTCGAGGCCAGCCTGGTCTACAAAGTGAGTTCCAGGACAGCCAGGGCTACACAGAGAAACCCTGTCTCGAAAAACCAAAAAAAAAAAAAAAAAAAAAGTACAACTTGAAGAGGAAAAACAAGAGTATCAGGAATCATAACACTACAGCCAACTCTTGTGCTGAGAGATAAGGAGACTAAGGAGAGGCCTCAGGCACTGGGCAAGGCCCTTCCAGTGAGACTTCTGATTTGTGAGTGGAAAAGATCTGAGGATTTTTTTTTTTTCAGTTCTTAGAAAGGAACAGCAAACAAATTCTGCTGCAGATGTGACTTAAGCGGGCCACGGTTCAGCCCAAGCTGCCAGCTGAACTTGGCAGTGCCATCGTGTGGCGCTAACTTGAAAGTCGTGAAGAAGACATGAGTGAGGCAGTGGGATCTTCCCCTGTGGCTTCAGAGAGCTGCTGAGCTGGTGTAAGGCAGAACAGTCCCTGTGTGCAGGCCCTGAAGCCCACCATGTGAAGCCTGGACTGTGTTGGAAACCCCATGCTGTTAGGGAGCAGGGTGGGGGTGGAGGGGGGTAGAGAAGAGAACCAGGCAGAGAGCTGCATCTTGCATAAGCTGGAGGGGCAGAACAGTCCACGTCTTTTTATACCAGAAACAGAGCTAGAGAAGTTGGTGTTTTCTTGCTCTGGTTCAGTTATTCCCTCCCTGTGCCCTCATCTCTCTCTTTGGGAATAGTCATGAGTATTCTGCACTATTATATGTTGGAGCATCGGGATTACAGTTGCTCATGGATTCTGGGGATTCGAACTCAGATCCTTCTACGGCATGGCAAGTGCTTTAACTCCATGAGCCATCTCCCCAGCCCTTACCTCAGAACTAGTTACTCAAAACTAGTTACTCCCTCTGCCTTTTCTTCAAATGTCTTGTTTTTATTTCGTTTATTTTGTTCGACAGTACTGGGGATTGAATTTAGGGCCTACCTAGCACATTGTAGGCAAGTGCTCCACCTCTGAGCCACACCCCCACCTCTGAGCCACACCCCCACCTCTGAGCCACACCCCCACCTCTGAGCCACACCCCCACCTCTGAGCCACACCCCCACTTCTGAGCCACACCCCCACCTCTGAGCCACACCTCCAGCCTCCTTTGCCTTGTCTCTGTTCAGATCTCCTTGTTTAGGTCTATTTCAAAGACCACTGCTTCAGAAAAGACCTGATTCCTCACAAACATTGCCCCAAACTGCACCACTTTCCCAGAGAGCAGTGGTAAGGAAGGACTGTTCAGTCCTATTTGTATCTAATGTTCACCTCTGGACCAGTTAGAAGGAAGGAGATAATGTGATTAGTCACCACTGAGCCCCAAAGGTGGGGAGCCAGCTTCTGTGTTTGCCTAACTACAACCCTGTGGAATAGAAAAGACTACTGTGATCGATCTATCTATCTCTCCAGTCCATGGTCTGTCAGAAAGGAAAACTGTCACCCTGAGTTTAGCACTGGGATAAGGTACTTGGGTTCAGAGTACATCATGTTAGCCCTTCGTACACCAATACCTTTGACTGGCTGCCCTACCGTCTGCAACTACCTATAATTTTAGCTGATTCCGTTTAAATGCTCCTATCAGAGCTGTGTGTTAAGGTAGAGTATTATTGCTGTGAAGAGACACCATGACCACAGCCACTCTTAAAAAGGAAGATGTTTAATTAGGAGTGGCCCACAGCTCCGCGGTTTAGCCCATTATGATCACGGTGGGTAACATGGCGGCATGCAGGAGAGAAGGAGCTGGGACTTTTCTATACATGGATCCACAGGCAGCCGGAAGAGACTATGACACACCACCCAGGTTTGAGCTTCTGAGACCTCAAAGCCAGACCCCAGGGACACAATTCCTCCAACTAGGCCACGCCCACCCCACAAGGCTACACCTCCTAATAGTGCCACTCCCTATGGGCCTATGGGGGGGGCATTTTTATTTAAACCTTCACAAGTATATTGTTTTAGGTCTCAGATTCCAACATCAGGGAGTAGAGGCAGAAGGACTGCCTTAAATTCGAGGCTAGCCTGAGCTATTAATACATAATTCATTCAAGGCGCTACCTTAATCTCCCCCTCCCCCCCACAGTGGTCTACTTCACTGAGCATGGTTGCTCCTTTCAGCACTTGGAAGGCTGAGGCAGGAGGATCACCACATTCAGTCACATACGTGCTGTGCTAAAAGAAGACCAAATTCATTCAAGAGGAGAGGAAGGCCAGCAAACAGTGCAGTTCCCATTGCCTGAACAGGCTGCAGAAAACGGAGATCACACTCGACCTTGAGACTTTTGTCAAAGCATCACTCCCTGGGGCCTTCCTGACCTCAAAGCAGGCCTCCCCCCCCCCCACCCCACCCCCCGTCGCTCCTGGAAGATGACAGGCGCACCCTAAATCTAGGAGCCGGGCTTGACAGACTCTTGGAAAGCGGGAGGTGAGGCACAAACGCGGCTGCGTGGCGGAGCTTCGAGTTTTCCAGCCCACGGAAACGTCAGGGGCGCGCAGAGCGGCGGCTGCGGGGCGGAAGTGCATCCCCGGGGCCGGTCTAGGAAACCGGGAGGACCCTGCGCGTCAGTGGTCAAGGGACACAGTGGGTTTCGCGAGGTGCATTGGGACATTCCAGCCAGCCGACCCGCCCTGCCCGGCCAGGCGAAGATGGGGTGAACGAGGGCGAGAACGGCAGACGGGAGAGCTGGGACGGGCATGGGGGCGGGGGCCCGCCGGCCACCTGTTCCTCCCGCGAGTGCGGCTCGCGCGGATTGGCCGCGGAGCGCCCGGCACCGGAAGTGGCCGGCGTGGGTCGCCCGTGACACCAGACAACAGCTGCGGTTCTGTGCGCGCCGCGGTGCAGCGCCCCGGGCCCGGCGGAGTGAGCGTGGGCGGCATCCGCCAGCGGTGAGGCCTCTCTGGTTCCGTCGTGCCCGGGGGAGGAGGGCGCGGGGCTCCCGGCCTGGAGCCGGAGTCCTGACTCTAGGCCCGCCCCTGATTTTGCTGTGTGACCTTGGACTTTATGGCATCGGGGGCTCCTACTCATTTGCACACGGAGAGGGTGGAGCCTGGGCACTGTCCCCGATCCTAATTCTGCTTGCAGGCCTTGTCAGCCAGGGAAACCGGAGAAGCAGGCTCCGACACGGGCATGCCGAGGACCTATGCCTATTTTTCATTTCTCGATCTCTCTTTTTTTTTTTCCCTTTCTTTGGTATTTCATTCCCTAAGTATACCGCTAGAACGAATAGCAGGCAAAAATTGAGAGCCCCGTGACATGTTGTGACCGGTGCTGGCAGGCAGGACATTGGCTTATTAAGGTTAAAGAAAGATGACAGAATTGGGACTAAAGAGAAGGCTCAGTAGTCCTTGCTGCTCTTCCAGAGGACCCTGGTTTGGTTCCCAGAACTCAAATCAGGCACCTCATATCATCTGTAACTCATGTGCACACACATCTATAACTCTGTAGCAACACACAACTACACATAGTAATAATAATAATTATCATAAATGAGACTGAGTTGAGCACAGAATTGACAGAGTTCCCTTGATCCTGGATACCAGAAGAGGAAGATAAATAGTGTCTTGGGAGAAAGAACTTTTCTTGTTGTTTTAGTTTGATTTTTTTTGAGATAAGGTCTCACTACATCTCTCTGGCTAGTCCTGAACTCACTAGGTAGATCAGGTTGACCTCAGACTTCCAGAGATCCATCTGCTTCTGTCTTCCATGTGCTGATATTAAAGGTGTGCGTCATCATGCCCGGCTAAGAACTTATTTATTTTATTTTATTTTTTGGTTTTTTGAGACAGGGTTTCTCTGTATAGCCCTGGCTATCCTGGAACTCACTTTGTAGACCAGGCTGGCCTCGAACTCAGAAATCCACCTGCCTCTGCCTCCCGAGTGCTGGGACTAAAGGCGTGTGCCACCACGCCCGGCTTAAGAACTTATTTTTTATAAAACATTGATACCAGTTATCTGTCAGACACGGCTCTGGTCTCTTTAGGGACAATGGTGAATGGAATCTCCAGTTAACCTTTAAAACAACTGCAGACATTCACCCAGATAGCACAGAAACATCACTTAATATTTTCCAGGTATTAGAAATGTGCTAGCTGGGCGTGATGGCGCACGCCTTTAAACCCAGCACTTGGGAGGCAGAGGCAGGCAAATTTCTGAGTTCGAGGCCAGCCAGGTCTACACAGTGAATTCCAGGACAGCCAGGGATACACAGAGAAACCCTGTCTCGGGGAAAAAAAAAAAAAATTGTGCTAAGCACTGAGGTTAACAAGATGAGTAGAATGCCATCTTGGTCATGGTCTAGAGCAGTGGTTCTCAACCTGTGGGTTGCAATCCCTCTGAGAGTTGAATGTCCCCTTTACAATATATGCATTACCACTTATAACGGCAAAATTGTAATTATGAAGAAGCAATGAAAATAATTTTATGGTCGGAGGTCACCACAACGTGTGTACTATAGGGTTGAAGTGGCACTAGGAAGGTTGAGAACCGCTGCCCTAGAGAAAAGCAAACGCATAATGCAGTGGCATGATGTCTGTATGAAGAAGTAACGCTTGCTGGGGCCTGCAGATCAGAAAGAGGATGGAGGGGACTGTCCGTATCAGCTGCATCGCGAAGATGTTTGCTAAGTGCACAGGTATTCCAGGAAGTGAGAATGATTTGTTTCCAAAGGCAGGAAAACTTTAAAGAGTGGACAGTGTTTGGTCTGCAGGACTGAGCACACCTGCAGCTGCCGTTGTTGTGGGGAAAGGAAACAGCGGTGATTAGGAGAGCATTATGGGTAGGAAGTGCTCACTCTGAAGGCCCGAAAAGAGCAACAAACAGGAAGTAACATGGAAACCGTTGTTAAGGAAAGGTGAGAAAGGGGCTGGGGGAAAACCCAGCTTCAGAGGACCAAGGACTCCTTCCTGCAGATGTTAGGACTTCCGGAGGCGGTGGGCCTTGTGCCAGAAGAGTAAGGGAATCCGGCTCATCCTGGCTCAATAATAGGCAGTTTTCATTAGTCGCTGCTCGTAATTAGGTGTGCTCGTCAGAACTTTCTGAATGAGGTTTCGGAGTTCCCCCCACCCCCACCCCAGTGCGTTGCTAAAACAAGTCCAAGTCTAAGCGGTAGAGACCAGGCGGAGGTCTGCCCGTCATCCCCCAACATGAAAACCACCCGCGTTCAGCCTCCCTCCTAGGCTGGTAGTCTCCATCTTCAGGGATAGCTCCTTCTAGATTAAGAGTCGGGCGTCACAAAGGTAGGAAATGCTTGGGAATGTGCAGTTAGGCTCTGGGGGCTTTTCTATAGAGGATGAGGGTTCATGTATGGCTTCGTTTCTGAGAACACTTAAGTGGAGAGTGGCTCTGATTTCTATGGGAGAGGACACCTAGAAATAACGGTCTCATTATGTCACTGGCAGAATTCAAAGTAAATATAATAATATGGAAGACTTTGTGAATGTGAGTTCTCTTCTCTTTGTTAGTTTTGCGTGTTTGTGATAAAGACTCGTTGTAACCCAAGCCAGCCTCACATTTGTGATCTTCCTGCCTCCTGGGTTCTAGGATTACAGATACGAGGCACCACACCCAGCTCCCACCACACCCAGCTCCCACCACACCCAGCTCCCACCACACCCAGCTCCCATAGCTAACTTTTTTTTTTTTTAAAGATTTATTTATTATATGTAAGTACACTGTAGCTGTCTTCAGACACGCCAGAAGAGGGCGTCAGATCTTGTTATGGATGGTTGTAAGCCACCATGTGGTTGCTGGGATTTGAACTCAGGACCTTCGGAAGAGCAGTCAGTGCTCTTAACCCACTGAGCCATCTCTCCAGCCCCATAGCTAACTTTTACTCTGCCTGGTTTTACTTTGAGCAAGATATTTTCCATATCTTGTACAGTGTAGATTTTCCAAATGCTGACTTCCTTTAAAACAGAACAAACCCTAGAAGGTGGTGAGCTGGGTGGACGCTGACTGTAGTCCAGGTACTCGGGGGCTGAAGCAGCAGCATTGCGAGGTGGAGGCCGGCTTTGGAAACTTAGTGGAAGCCTGTCTCGCGTAGAATAGGAAAGAAACAGCATATGATGACGCTTGCAATTAATCCCAATATTTGGGAGGCAGAGGCAGGTAGGACTTTAGGAGTTCTAGGCCAGCCTGGTCCTCAAACACAGTTCTAGGCCAGCTGGAACTATATACTGAGACCCTGTCTCAAAAGAAAAATTAAATTTAAAAAAAGGAAGGAAGGAAAGGCTGGAAGTACAGCTTAGTGGTTGAGTCTTGGGTTTTATCTATAGAACTCTGAGGGGGGAAAATCCATCAAGACCAAAACTATGAGATAAGCAACTATGGAAGACATGAAGATTTGAAAAGGAAGGTCAGAGGGAGGTGGGAAGTACATAGATCCTGAAATACCTGCTCCTGAAAACTCTTCTTGGCTGGGTATTGGGAGACATTTGCTTGCGGAAATAATTCTTTTCTATTTTTATTTTACACGGCATCTTGTATGTAATCCAGACTGGCTTCATGATCCTTCTGCCTCGTCCCCTTAAGCGCAGAGATTAAAGACACTGTAAAGGAATGTGTGTGAGACAGTACTTCCCAAATGAAATGATGCAGTGGATAGAGAAGGTAGTCAACAACTCGGCATGGCGGGGTGTGCCTTTAACCCCAGTGCTCGGAGGCAGAGACAAGATCCCTGTAAAATTGAAGCCGTCTTGTGAGTTCTAGGCCAGCCAGACTTACAGAGTTCCAAAAAAAGATAGTCACAACTCCATAATATATCCTTACAGTTACACAGAATTTGACCCCCCCCCCCAAAAAAAAAAAGGAGAAGTCTAGCTTTGTGGTCTTTCCTTGCTCCATGGGAAAACTCGAGCAGACGCTGGAGGCCTCTGGCTCACTTTGAGGGAGATCACAAAACTTTCTAGGTTTCAGGGTTCCAGTAGAGATCAAGTTCTTGTGGTGGCTAGGGTGGTGGTGGTCACCGACCTCTTGTGGCTAAACGAGGCCAGACAGAGAAGAGGACCGATCAGAGGTCACCTGCAAGATCACTCCCTTCTCGCATCTTGTGACTCTTGTCTCTCCAGTCTCTCCTGTCTCTTGGGCTCTTCTCTTCCTGTGTTTTCTTACTGTTTAAGCCCTATCTTTCTACTCATACCACCCCCTCTAATAGGAACATATTTTAATCTTATAGGGACATGTTTAAAGCAGAGAAAAAACCATGACCCATTCATATCGCAGCAAATTGATTTCTCAGTCACTGTCACTAGTGTGGCAGCGTATTTGATGACACTGTGAACCCCAAGATTGTGTTATTTACTGAAAAAAAAAAACCAAAACCTGTTTCTAGTTGTGATATCGATCAGCCCTTAGCACCCATCTGTAATCCCTCTGGCTGGCATACAGACACACCCTGCACACATGTCTTTAATCCCAAACGATGAAGGTAAAGAGTTTGTAGAAGAAAGCACCCATGTTTGAAGGCAGTGTCTAATTGTTACAGGCAGGTTGATGAGAGAAAGAACAAGCTAGACACAGACAGAGAAGACAGAATAAGCCAGAGAATCAGAAGGAGCCAAAAGATTAGAACACATTGCCAAAGTTAGTGTGAGACTAAATAGAGCAAATCAGAGGCCAAGAGAGAAGTCAGACTGAATCAGTAAGCTTGGAGGGGAGCTTGAGCCAGAACATTTGAGTTAAACCAGCCAGCCAGAGCTTGCTCAGCAGTCAGTCTCAGAGGCTGCAAACATTCGAGGCCTAGATAAGATTGTTTAAAGGCTAGACGCTTCAGGCCTAGGCCTGCGGTAGCAGAGGGAAGCAGTAAGCCTCAGAGATGACAGTTGATCAGGAGCATAAAAAACATTTACACACTATGCTTCTGTTTCATCTGTGGCTCCTCTGTCGTCCCAGCAGACAGCTTCTCATTTGTAAACTACTGAACCCATTCTGGGGCCTTGTGTGCCCTGGTAAATATTAGGTGTCCAGGCTGCATTCGCAGGGTTGGTTTTTTTTTTTTT
>NC_034603.1:38610534-38655615 GCF_900095145.1 Mus pahari
AAAAAAAAAAAAAAAAAAGAAACATATAATCTACTCAAGTTAGATTAATTTTAGTTGCCAAGAGGTTAATTGTATGTGGCAGGACTGAAGAAAATGTTGAAGAATTGGGTATAGTAGACTCCCTGAGAGGACTTTTTTTTCTTTTTAAATATTTATTTATTTATTATATGTAAGTACACTGTAGCTGTCTTCAGACACTCCAGAAGAGGGCATCAGATTTTGTTGCAGATGGTTGTGAGCCACCATGTGGTTGCTGGGATTTGAACTCAGGACCTTTGAAAGAGCAGTCAGCACTCTTAACCGCTGAGCCATCTCCCCAGCCCCTGAGAGGACTTTTAATTGAGGGACAGCAATGGCCCACAGCAGCATCACAGGGAGGAATCGGGAGAATAAACCCTCCGGCCACCCTCTCTCTGGCCTTCTGTTGGCACTCATCTGTCATGTGCTGTACACGCCAATGGTCTTGGCCAGAGAGCAGGCAGGATAAGGCGGAAAGATGTTGATGGGTGAGGGAGGAGGAATTGATAGGGCAGCATTCTCACTATTAATTTTGGATCCTAGATTTCTGTCTCCATGTTTGATAGCTCTCAAATTACACACATGCTTAGTCCTCTCAAATATGTGTCGAGTATTGACTATCAATACCTTTAGATCAGTCTGAAAATGGACTCTATATCGATATCTCAAAACCTATCTTGTCCAAATGAGAGTTCACCCACTACCTTCCTGCTTAAACTAGCTCTCCCTTCAGTATTCCAGATGTTGGGGCATCATTATCCATCTAATTACCATCCCTCAAACTAAATGTAATTGGACACAATCTTTGATTCCCACCCTCTTGGGTTGTTTTTTTTTTTAATTAAAAAAAATGTTTTACAACTATGAGTGGTTGCCCAAATACATGTATGTGTGTCAGGTGCCCAACAGTGCCCAAGGAAAGCAGAAGAGGGCATCAGACACCTGGGAACTGGAGTTATAGATAGTTAACCATCCTGCGGTGCTGGGGACTGAGTCTGGGCCCATTGCAGGAACAGCAGCCAGTGTTCTGAGGCACTGAACCATCTCTCCAGCCCGCTCACTCTTCTTTACACTTTGCTATTGCACACTAAATGTTATGGAGTTGGATCTTTTAAATATCCCTCCTGTCTATTTCCTCTTCATTCCCACTGCTGCCTGTGTCTCATCTCTTTTAGCCTGGATGACTACACAGCCACCCAACCATCGTGTCTTCTGATTGTAGTTCATCTACTAAACACACTAATGTGCACCTTTGTGGCATTCTGATGTAAAAGAGACTAAACCACTCCTCAGCCTCAAATCATTCCACAAGTCTTTTTTTTTTTTTCTAAAGATTTTTATGGGGGGGATAGTTAGAGTCATGGTTTCTCTGTCCTGGAACTCACTTGGTAGATCAGGTTAGCCTTGAACTCACAGAGATCCCCCTGACTCTGCCTCCCACATGCTGGGATTAAAGATGTGCACCACCACCCCAGCCAAATCTAAGGATGAAGTTCTTTGCCCTGTTGGATTTATTTAGTGATCGTGTGTGTGTGTGTGTGTGTGTGTGTGTGATCGTGTGTGATCTTCCTTTACACATCTAGTCATTTGACCAAACTCTGTGCGATGGAATAGTAGTAGGCAAAGAGAGCACATGGTACCATTGTTTTCCTCTGCATATCTGTTCCGTCTCTGATAGGTTTTTCTCATTCCTTTAGGTCAGCAGCAGTCCGCCATTGCCTCACTGGTGGGGCTGTCTTTGGGTCTTACCAATGCCGTGTCCAGGCCCTGTGTCCCCACCTGCAATGTCATTTTGATAGCACACAGAGCAGCCTCACATGAGTACCCTCTCTCCTTTCAGGATGTGACATGGGGACTGAGAAAAAGGGGGTGCTTCCCAAGGAAGAAACTTCTGAAGACTCTGAGCCACATGGGCCAACAGTAGAAAAGCTTGCACAGGAGGTTTGCCACGGCCATGAGTTTGGAAAAGCAAGCGAGGAAGACATATCAGAGGGACATTTGAGAGAGTCCTCGAAAGAGATCATAGGACAGATGTTCCCTCAGGAGAGAGACTTTGCATCCGGGTTACTCATCTTCAAGGAGTCCTCCTCAGGTGAGAAAGACCGGAAAACCAGTGAGAGCCTGAGAGGCTTCAGCTGTAACCCGAGTGTACTGATGTGCCATGGAGGCGCTACGACTGAGAGGGCCAGCGCATGTGCTGCCTCTGGCCACAACTTTCTGGGGAGTATAGAGCTTACTAAAGCGCAGGAGACTCCTGTGGGAGAGAAACCTCACACGTGTAAAGAGTGCGGGAAAGCTTTTAATCAGAACTCACACCTCATCCAGCATATGAGAGTCCATAGCGGAGAAAAACCCTTCGAATGCAAAGAGTGTGGAAAGACCTTTGGGACCAACTCCAGCCTTCGAAGGCACCAGAGAATTCATGCCGGAGAGAAACCCTTTGCTTGCACTGAGTGTGGTAAGGCCTTCATTCAGAGCTCACATCTGATCCACCATCACAGAATCCATACTGGAGAAAGGCCTTACAAATGTGAAGAGTGTGGGAAAGCCTTCAGTCAGAACTCAGCCCTTATTCTGCATCAGAGAATCCACACTGGAGAGAAACCCTATGAGTGTAATGAGTGTGGGAAGACCTTCCGGGTTAGCTCACAGCTCATCCAGCATCAGAGAATCCACACAGAGGAGAGGTACCACGAGTGCAGCGAGTGCGGCAAAGCCTTCAAGCACAGCTCTGGCCTCATCAGACACCAGAAAATCCACACGGGAGAAAAACCCTATCTGTGTAACGAATGCGGGAAAGGCTTTGGTCAGAGTTCGGAGCTTATCCGCCATCAAAGAATCCACACGGGGGACAAGCCCTATGAGTGCAGTGAATGCGGGAAAACTTTTGGCCAGAACTCAGAAATTATTAGACATATCAGAATTCATACCGGGGAGAAGCCCTATGTGTGCAAAGAATGTGGGAAGGCCTTCAGGGGTAACTCGGAGCTCCTGAGACACGAGAGGATTCACACTGGGGAGAAACCCTATGAGTGCTTTGAGTGTGGGAAGGCTTTCAGGCGGACCTCTCATCTGATTGTCCACCAGAGGATCCACACTGGGGAGAAGCCCCACCAGTGTAATGAGTGCGCAAGAACCTTCTGGGACAGTGCTGAGCTGCTGCTCCACCAGAGAATCCATATTGGAGAGAAGCCGTATGAGTGTGGTGAATGCGAGAAGACGTTCAGCCAGCACTCCCAGCTCACCATCCACCAGAGAATTCACACCGGAGAAAAGCCATATGAGTGTCAGGAGTGTCAGAAGGCCTTCAGTCGGAGTTCCCACCTCCTCCGGCACCAGAGCGTCCACTGTAGTGAGTGATGTGGAGACCAGGAGGAGGTGGTGTGAGGAAGCTGGAGGCAGGCTTCTCCATTGCTCTGTACCCGGGCCCTAGGATCAGATGAAGGGACAGGGCCTCCCCTGCCCATCCGCTGAGAGTGTGCCAGTCATCAGCTGAAAGTGATGAGGCAGTTTTATGAACTATTTATTGAGAAGTTTCAGTGTACTAAATTAAATCATGAAAGTTGTCTCCGGCCTTAATCTTCCTCTGGCCTTTCCTTCCCTCTGTCTGTCTCCACAGGGTTCTGTACACGTGTCTGGCCTAAATGGTTGTTGTTCTTTATGAAAAGTGGGGACAGGCTTCACCATTCCTGAGAGCCAGCGGGTTGACAGGAAGGTGCACCCTCTCCTGCCCGCTGCTCAGCTTCGGAATACTTCAGTTAACCTTCCCTTCCGCTTCTTTTTTTTAAGCCTCAAAATCTCTCAGGCTTAGTGATCATAATGAAAAGGCAGGAAGCTTGCATCTTTTCACACCTCCTGATAGAGTCCTTATTTATCTGAAGAGGTTTCTATGAAAAGGAAAAAGTTTATAGGATAGGAACCGGAAGCCTGAAAACCCAGAGGGTGGAGAAACAGTGGAAGCCAGGCTACTGAGCATGGGCAGAAGTGGCTTGTTAACAGCTATCCTCGCTTCAGCGCTGTGTGCAGACTGCCCAGGCAGGCAGGCACCTGCTGCATGCCCTTGGTCGCAGCTCCTGCTGTTGCAGCCGTTCTGTTAGAAATAGCAAGCAGGACCCTGTGGCCTTTCTCTGCCAGACTGCTGGCCGTGGTGTGAGCTGGGTACCTGGCTAACCAGGCCCCGCCCTTCCAACCTTGAGCTCTCATGACCACCCAGCTGGGGCTCTGGGTAACAGATGGTATGTGAAGCCTCTTTGGCTTGTCTGATGGGCATAGAATTCTTTTTCAATATCTCTAGAAGTCTTCTGTGTCCTCCATGTCTCACGACTCCACGTTTGGGGTAGGCAGTGGGAACAGCAATGACACTAAAGAAAACCCAGGAGTCTGGGCTCTCACCTGAGAGCTGTCCCTTCAGGAAGGCCCTTCAGTCCCTGCTGTCAGGTTCTCTCATCTGCAGCGCGAGGGGTGTTGCGTGTCAGCCAGCCTCTAAGGAAATAGACTAATCGCTCTTCTTTTCAGCACTTGTGTTTAACTAGTCTTGGGGCCAGGCAAGCACTCTGCCACTGAACTGTGGCCCTAACCCTACTCCCTCCGACCCCCCCGCCTTTCTGTCAGAGTCAGGAAGACTCTTGATAATGAGTCGTCCAGGCTGATCTTTTACTCACTGTGTAGCCCAGACAGACCTCAGATTTGTGATCCTCCTGCCTCAGCTCCCTAAGTAGTTGGGGTCAGTAACATTTGTCTGCCCACCAGACTGCTGATCATTAGTATTTATTATTAACTCTGTGCCAGGCAGTGTGCCATCAGCTTACACTCATTTCTCATGATATGTCTTATGGTGTGGGTACACCTTTTAAAAGCAGCTTTATTTAGGTACAACTTACATCACAGGGTTCCTGGTGTTAAGTGTTCAGTTGAGTGACTTTTAGTAAATTACAGAGTTTTGGTATTTTCCTCAATGAAGTGTTCTGGAGCCAAGTTAAAGATGAATGAGTTTGGTGGGCCAGGGGGTGCTAGGTGATTTACCTGTGACAGTATTAAGTCTGAAGCTAAGACTATTGGCCAGTGTTGTGTTAGCCACTGTACTGTGCACAGGCCGATCATTACTGCCTAATTTTAAACCCTTTGCACCCCTTTTTTTCCTTACTAGTCACCACCTAGACTTCAATATAAAGAATTTTAACCACATCTTTGCAGATGTAACTCAGCCCAGCCCAGTTCTGCAGAGCCAGTT
Organism: Mus pahari; assembly: GCF_900095145.1. Lineage (NCBI taxonomy): Eukaryota > Metazoa > Chordata > Mammalia > Rodentia > Muridae > Mus > Mus pahari. Next base: position 38,615,783 of record NC_034603.1, read on the forward strand.
TGTTCTGTCCCCTGAGAGCAGTTCTCAGGTTCACACCCTGCCTTGAGAAAAGGCTGACCACTTCATTTCCTAGCTCCACAGGAAGCTCCACTAGGTCAATGTCTGGCGGCCCCAGGCTGTGGCCTCACTCTTCACTGATGGATGTTTTGCTCAGGCTCAAAGGGAGCTGTGCCCACACCACCAGGGCATCACCCACCACTTTTAACTTCTGGTTTCCGTGTTGCCATGTTTTACTTTCAAATTCATCCCTTCCTGTCATCATATAGAACCAGCCCCTTACAACCCCCCCATTTATAACGTGATTGAATAATTACAATAAAAGTTAAAAAGCTAAGTGAAAACCCTGTCTGAAAAAGACATCAGCACTCCTCAGATTCCCCCAAAGGAAGCTTGCACAAAACACTTGAGAGCACTAAGGACTTCACTGCAGGTGAGCGTGCTATGGAGGGTGAAGGTTCACACTGTCCTTCCTGTTAGTATCCTCAGAAGTCCCTTCATGTTGAAAGTCGTGGTGCACGGTTTGTTTTGTTCAGTCGGAGACAGAGTCTCTCTGTGTACCCCTGGCTGGCCTAAAGTTTGCTGTGTAGACCAGGCTGATCTTGAAACCCAGGCTGATCTTGAAACTGGAGACTCCCTTGCCTCTGCCTCCCTGTGGTAGGATTAAAGACATGAGCCATCATGCCCAGCCCTTTTCTGGGCTCTGTCAGTTTGGGCTGTTACCGAGGTTTCGGTTTTTTTTTTTTTTGGTTTTTCGAGACAGGGTTTCTCTGGGTAGTCCTGGCTGTCCTGGAACTCACTCTGTAGACCAAGCTGGCCTCGAACTCAGAAATCCACCTGCCTCTGCCTCCCAAGTGCTGGGATTAAAGGCGTGCGCCACCACGCCCGGCCGGTTTTTGGTTTTGATAACCAAATCCTCCACCTAAGTTCAGCACACAGTTACTTTCTTTTTCCTTCCTTTCTCTCTTCTTCTTTTCTCTTTTTTTTAGACACATCTCAAATAGCCTAGACTAACCATGAACTCCATTTGTAGCTGAGGATGACCTTGAACATCTGAACCTCATGCCTCCAGAGTACCGGGATTATAGTCGGGCACCACCATACCCAGTTCATGTGCTGGAGCTCCAGCTCAGGGCTTTGGGCATGATAGCAAGCAGCAACTGGGCTGTGTTCTCAATGCGGTTTCCTTAAACCATCACTACTTAGCAAAAGAAAAGGCCCTTACGCCACTCGTTCACTTGAACATTAGTGACGAGTTTTTGTTGTGCCTTACATGCTTGGAAGAGAATGAAGGCCTCATGTTCCCAAAGAAATCTGCATGCGTGTTACCTGAGAGGAGTTCTGGCTGACGAAATAGTCTTCGTCTTACGTTTGGCATACGTGCATCCCCTGTCCGGGCCTGTTGATCCCTCTACCTGTCACTTGGTGGTTTGAGGGAGATTTCTCAATTTCCCTCATTCGCTCTCCTTCCCCTCAACTTGCCCTGGTGTCCCACATCCCACTATAGCTGTGGCTAGCAGTCGTAATTCTATGCAAGCTGAGTCCTGCCAGGGACAAGTCACGGCTAACTTCAGACCCATTCTCAAACAGGCCTCTCAGGCTGAAGCTGCTAACTGCCCAGAGAAACTGTAGAATCTTCGAAGGTATTCTCCCTTCCCTAACATTTTAAGCAAATAAAGTATGTCTTTGCGGATGTCAAAAGGTGCTATCTTTTGAATGCTTATGTGTGTGTATGTGTGTGTCCATGCAGTATCCAAGATTGTGTGTGTGTGTGTATATATATATATATATATATATATATATACATGAAGTATTTGTGGAGGCCAGAAGAGGGTATCGGATGTCTTAGAACTGGAGTCCCCTGTGGTTGTTAGCCACCATGTAGGTGTTGGGAACTGAACCCTAAACCCCAGATCTTTGAAAGAGCAGCCAGTTGTCTACTTACTTACTGTCTCTTAACTGCCCCTCTCTAGCCCCACCAAGGTGTCTTGGTTTAGAGTATTAGGGACATGCCTGAGACCTGCTGTCACTAAAACACTTGCAAAAACAGAGTGGTAGACAGTCTTCCACTGCATCGGTGAAATATCGGCCAGTGGTGATAATTAAAAAGCAGACAGCAGGACTAATAGGCTGGAGAGATGGCTCCCTGGCATTCCCCACCTCAGCTAATTTCAGTGCAGGTCGGGGGCATTGTGCAAAATCGCTCTGGCAAGGCGGGAATGTGGCTCTAGTTTGCCTCTGAAACAAACAGAGTCCTATAGCTCATCTGTGTGGTTTACACTTAGCAGGCCTCAGCCATTCATAGAGCGAAGAGAGCAGATCTTGGTGCAGATACCTGGCAGAGTTGAGTTAACCCATGCCTGTTGGTTGACCGTGGACCCAGATGAGATATGGTGTACAGCTGTAACAGACACGGAAAGGGAGGCAGCAGGATGGAGGTCCTGGGTGGTGTGCAGCGAGCGAGCCCATCCCCGTGCACCTCGAACCTCCGCTCTCCATCCCCATGACCTCTGGCCTCTCTTGATCTACGGATGCCAAGTTGGGCCCTCCTTCTTGCATACAGAGGAAATCGGGCCTAGAGCCCCCCACGTTGGAGAATGCAGTAATATCACTTTCCGGCCACCCCAGCTTCCAGCTCCACCAGGGAATGACACTGCACCTCACTTTGAAGCGCCCAACCTCAGACCCCAATATCCTGTCAACTTCCACTTCCAGGGCGCTCTCCAAGTCGAGGGTGGTGGTTTTCTCGAACCCTACCCTGCTGTGCCTGCCCACAGATTTGAGCCCACAGCTGCCTCCTACAAGCTGGAGTGTGCTGGGCGGTGCGGACTGGGTTCAAAGCTGGGTGGGTGGAGGCTGCCCTCTAGCGTCCACAGAAACATCTACCAGCGCAGCGATAGCGCTTCAAGGAACTCCCCCTCCCCCTCATTATACAAATATGTAGTGTACTCTGAGCACACTCTCCCCTTTTCTTGTTTCTCATTAATCCTGTCTGTTCTCTATACAGTTATCATTCTTTCATGTCTATAATATCTATATGAAATCCAGGATTCATAAAAATATGTGATGCTTGTCTTTTTGAGACTGATTAAATATACACACATATGCATATTCCTCTTTTCTATCCATTCCTCTGTTCAGAGTCACCTAAGTTGCTTTCATAACTAAGCTATTGTCAATTGTTTTGTGACAGTCATGGGCGTGCCTGTGAGTGTGTCTGTAATGTTAGCTTAAGAGCACTTTGGGTAAGCACCCAGGAGTGCTCTAGCCAGGCCTGTGGTGCGTCCATTCAGTGTTCCGCAGATTGTTCATACTGTCTTCAGGGGTTGAACCAGCAGTATGTAAGGGTCCTTTGTGTCAGCACCCTTGTCTGCATCTATTATTTTCTCTTCATCTGTGTGGATGTGTGTGTGCCTATGGATGTCTGTCCCTGAGTAGAGGGCCCAGATGCAGTCCCTGAGCCACTTGACAGCACACTGGGAGGAAAAGCAGCAGGTGCTCTTAAGTGCTGGGTCATCGCTCCAGGCCTGCTTGCTCTCTCTCTCTCTCTCTCTCTCTCTCTCTCTCTCTCTCTCTCTCTCTCTAAAAAAAGGATTTATTTTGGTACAATTCAAAGTTCAGCCCATTATAGCAGTCAAGTCAAGACAGTGTGTGTGTGTTGGGGGCGAGTGCTTGTTGGAGAAAGCTATTCTCTGACTAAAATAGCCACCGTGTTTCTTAGATCAGTTGTGCCAGTTTGCAAGAGACTTAGAGGATCTGGGTTTGTTGATTGTTGAGCCCCCATGGCCCCACCTGAGAGCCCTGCTGCTCCTAGCCTGGTTTACACCGTTCTTTTGTGATCGCTCTTGGCCTCGGCATCCCGGGTGGAGTCTATAGGCTGTGGGTGGAGGGAAGTTAAGTGAGGAGGAGCTTTGTCCATGTGTATGGAGAAGCTGTTGCCCATGCTGGGTGACAATTTTCCACTGTTGCCGACACTAAGCCCTCACTCATACCCTGTAAGCTCAATCAACTCGTTTCCAGGGGCTGAGGAGACAAGACAGCTCAGCAGGTTTCTGAGGCAGGGTATTTCCCGAGCCTGGTGCGATGACCCAGCACTGGTTGCTCCTACATAGGACCAGGTTTGATTTTAGCACCAATGTGGGCAGCTTACAATCCATCATCTGTAACTACATACAGTTCCAGGGAATGCAGTGCCCTCTTCTGACATCTTTGGGCACAAGACACAGACATAGCAAACATTCATAAACACAAAATAAATAAATCTAAAAACAAAACAACAAAACCCCAACTTTATGTTTCATTTACATATTTTTCTACAAAAGATTTCTGTTTGTTTGCTTGAGACAGGTTCTCATTGTATAATTTTTTTAAACAGTAAAGATTCCTAGATCCACAGTGTGTTGAGATCCTGATTCACCAATAGGTGGCAGTGTTTGCAACCTGTGGTTTAAAACTGTAGCTTCAGGTCAAGATACCAGAAATAAACCTTCATTTTAGAATAAATAAATAAATAAATAAATAAATCCCCAGACAGGTGTGGTGACTTACACATGTAATCCAAATACTTGAGAGGTTGAGGCAGGAAAATTGAAAGTTTGAGAGCAGCCTCGGGCTACAGAGTGAGTTTGACATCAGCCTAAATTACCTAGCAAGCATCTATCTACAAGAGAGGTGTGTGTGTGTGTGTGTGTGTGTGTGTGTGTGTGTGCGCGCGCATGCGTATGCGTGTGTGTGCATGCATGTGTGTGTGTGTGTGTGTGTGTAGCTAAGTTGATGGCTCAGCAGGTTAAGTGTAAGAAGGAGGAATTGAGTTTGTATCCTTAGAACCCATTCAAAATTCTGTGACCCTAAGCGAAAGGCAGACACAGGTGATCCCCAGAGCTCACTGGCTGAGTCAAGCACAGCTCTCTACATACACAGACCTCTGCTGTGGTCTTCCTGTTTGGTGGGAAGGTAAGAGTTAAATTAAAATGGCAAGTTTCAAGTTGTCCCTATTGTCTTTCTTCCTCCCTCCCACAAAAACTTACTGAGCATCATGTGCTAGCCCGTGCTAAGTGACAGAAATGTGGCTCTTGTGGCTCCCACGAAGCTGAAAGTCCCTTGTTGATGGACAGGTATGTTGGCTCCACTTTCTCATGGCAAACGACACTACAAGGGACATCCTATACAGGCTCTCAAGCTTCTCGAGGACATTGGTTCTTAAAGTGTGAGCTGGGTCATAAGACCAAAAACTATTTTTGTAACGGTAACAGGTTATTTCCACTGTTTACATGCTCGTGTGAATACACAGTGGAACTTACAGAGAGACCATGGCAGGGTATTGTGACAGACTGACTGTGGAAACAAACTGAATGTTCTCTGTTTAGCTATAGTGAAAGAGATCTGGAAAAAAAAATATAGCACACACAGTGAGACTCTTACTTTTTGTTTTGTTATGTTTTGGAAAATAGATGTGTTTTTATGATAATTTATTTGTGTGTATGTGGGAACGTGTGTGCACATATGTGTATAGATGACGGAGGGCAGTTTTTACGGAGTCAGTTTTCTCCCTCCACCATGTCAGTCCCAGGGAGCCAGCTCAGGGTGTCAGACTTGCCAGTAAATGCTCTTTACTTGGTAAGCCATCTTGCCAGACTAGATTTATCTTTTTTTAAAAAACAAAAAACAAAAATCAGGGGTTTTCTGTGTAGCCCTGGCTGTCCTGGAACTCACTTTGTTGACCAGGATGGCCTCAAACTCAGAGATCTGTCTGCATTTACTTCCAGAGTTCTGGGATTGAAGGCACGCATACCACCATTGCTCCCGGCTCAAGCTCAATTTTCCTTCCTTCCTTCCTTCCTTCCTTCCTTCCTTCCTTCCTTCCTTCCTTCCTTCCTTCCTTTCTCCTTTCTTCCTCTTCCTCTTCTTGTTCATGTTTTTTGTTATTTATTTACTTATTTTAAGATTTATTTTTTTATTTTATTAATGTGAGTACATTGTAGCTGTCTTCAGACACACAAGAAGAAGGCGGCAGGCTTTATTACAGATGGTTGTAAGCCACCATGTGGTTGCTGGAAATTGAACTCAGGGCCCCTGGAAGAGCAGTCAGCTCTGGAAGAGCTGAGCCATCTCTCCAGTCCCTTGTTTGTTTATTTTGAGACAGGGTTTTTCTGCATACCCTGGCTAGTGTGGAACTCACTCTGTAGACCAGTTTGGCCTTGATCTCTTGATGCCTCTGCCCCCTCTAGGAGTAGACGCATACACTACCACACACAGCTCAATTTTCATTTCTTTTCTTTTCTTTTTTTTTTCTTTCTTTCTTTTCTTTTCTTTTCTTTCTTTTCTTTTCTTTTCTTTTCTTTTTTTTTTTTTGAGACAGGGTTTCTCTGTATAGCCCTGGCTGTCCTTGAACTCACTTTGTAGACCAGGCTGGCCTCGAACTCAGAAATCTGCCTGCCTCTGCCTCCTGAGTGCTGGGATTAAAGGCATGTGCCACCACGCCCAGCTTCAATTTTCATTTCTAAGGGAAATACCGACAGAATTTTTTTTTTCTCCATGTCAGCTGGCAACAACTTTTGAGGAAAGCAGATCTCAGAGTATGACTTGAAAATCCAGTCATGTTTAGGAACAAAAATAAACAGGACATAGTAGTTTTGTTTTGTTTTTAGAGGATGATGGAGACACTGGAGAGATTGCTCAGTGGCTGCTCTTCCAGTGGACCTGGGTATGGTACCCAGCATCCTTAAGGTGGATCTCAACCATTCATAAATCCTGTCCTAGAGGATTCCTTGCCTTCTTCTGGCCTCTATGGGCACTGCAAGCATGTGGTGCACATACCCATACACATAAAATAAAAATAAAGGTTTAAAAAATGATCTAAATTGTTTTACATTTAGGTGACATAAGCTTTTAATGGCATTATATGTTGTTAATGAAGAGATGGTGAGATTGTTCAGTGGTTAAGAACATACCTGCTCTTCCAGAGTCCTGAGTTCAATTTCTAGTAGCCACATGGTGGCTCACAACCATCCATAAAGGGAACTGATGCCTTCTTCTGGCATGTAGGTGTATATGCAGACAGAGCACTCTACATGAAACAAACAAAAACATAAATAATTTTTAAAATTACCGCCGGGCGTGGTGGCGCATGCCTTTAATCCCAGCACTTGGGAGACAGAGGCAGGTGAATTTCTGAGTTTGAGGCCATCCTGGTCTACAAAGTGAGTTCCAGGACAGCCAGGGCTATACATAGAAATCCTGTCTCGAAAAACAAAAAAAAAAAAAAAAAAAAAAAAAATTACCACTGAGATAAATGGGTAAATCTACACAAATGACTGAATTTTGCAGTAGTTGGGCCAAGGGTTGTTGTTGTATTTTTTTTTTTTTAACAGTAGTTTTGCACATGGGAACTTCTCTATTCTTGCTTTAGTAAAATAAAATGAAGCCACAGTCAACATTACCTGACTGTATCTAGTGGAAAGCCTTCTACAACCAAATGTGAATTAAGTGAGATTTTACTCGGCCACAGTGATGGTTTGTATATTCCTGGACCAGTGAGTGGTACCATTTGGAGGTGTGGCTTTGTTGGAATAGGTGCGACCTGGTTGGAATAGGTGTTTCGATGTGGGTGTGGGCTTAAGATCCTCACCCTAGTTGCCTGGAAGTCAGTCTTCCACTAGCAGCCTTTGGATGAAGACAGAACTCTCAGCTCCTTCTGCGCCATGCCTGTCAGGATGCTGCCATGCTCCCACCTTGATGATAACATACTGAACCTCTGACCCTGTAAGCTAGCCCCAAGTAAATGTTTTTTATAAGACTTGCCTTGGTCGTGGTGTCTGTTCACAGCAGTAAAACTCTAAGATAGTCATTTAACCAAGGCAGAGCACACGCATGTGTACTAAGGGAAAGCAGGCAGGACAGGTTATCATGGAAGCACACCCTAGGTCAGGAGACATGCCTGGGGCAGAAGACATACTACTGAAGCCGTGTGTACCTCATGAACAGGAAGAAGTTGGCTTTCATCTGTCCTTAGCAGATTATCCACACTACCAGTGGGACTGCCGGAGGGCATGGCTTTCTCAAGAAGAAGAGACAGTGTGTTCATGTGTGTCTGTACACATGCATGTGTGTGTATGTATGTATGTATGTATGTATGTATGTATTGTTTTAGGACAGGGTTTCACATAGCCCAAGCTGGTCTTGAATCTGCTTTGTAACTAAGGATGGCCTAGAGTTCCTGATTTTCTTGCCTCCACCTTCCAGACTCTGGGATTACCAGTACACAGCAGTGCAGCAGGCTTTATCTATCTGTCCTGTTATCTGGGCTCCAGATGTTGGATTCTAAAGCTGTCGATCCAGCTGTGACTGTAACTTGGGGTGGAATCTATGTGGAGCGGCTTTCTTTCCATATATTTTTCCTAATTATTTGGGAATTTTATACCATGTATCCCAATTATACTCACTTCCCATTCCTCCCAGGTCCATTCCTCCTTTGTTAGCCCCCTAAAAGAAGAAGAACACCCTCTCCCAATCTAATCTGTGTTGCCCACATACTCACTGGAACATGGTCAAACTCCCAATGGCCAGCCCCTTAAAGAAAGCTGGGTCCTTCCTCACCTGCACCCCACCAAAGCCATCAACCATGCTGCAGTTCAGCATCCTTATCACAAATTTTAAGAGTTCTCTTGGATGGTTTGCTGTATAGGCTGTTATTTTGGGGCTGGGTGGGAGAGTTGGAGGGTGAGGTGGGGGTGGGGAGTAGGAGTTGTCACAGAAGCCTCCCATGTCTCTTTTTCTCATCTGTGCATCTGCCATCACAGAGGCCACTGCAAGACTAACTTCCTTGCCCTTTACAGTCAGCGGGAGCACAGATTATGGACTTACACATGGTCTCTGGCAACAGCACGGACCACGGACATCCATGTGGTCTTTGGCATCAGCACAAGCCAGGGGACTCAGCATGGCCTCTGGCGGCAGTACAGACTATGGACATCAACACAGCTTTCTACAGCAGCACAGACCATACATAGACACCATCATAGCCTTTGGTGGCAGCACAGGCCAAGGCCATCAATATGGCCTCCAGGGCATCATGGGTCAAGGACACCAATATGGTCCCCAGCTGCAGTCCATCCCACATTGAAATGGCAGCACAGACCACAGGCATCTGCATAGCCTTTGGTGGTAACATGAGCCACAGATATAAACACAGTCCTGGTTACAATAGGACCATGGACCCAGACGTGGCTTTTGCCAGCAACACAGACCTTGGCCATCAACAAAGGCTCACAAGGCTGCACAGGCCACACACATCACATGTCTACAGGGCCCTTTTAAGAGGCAACAATTCAGATTAGACCTTAAATTGTCTAATCTAAGAATTGTCTAATAAACTACATGTCAAGTATCTTTTATTTAGATTGTTTAGGAGTAACTCAGATATCAGGATTTTTTTTTCAGATTTTGAAATATTTTTAATACTTAATGTCTAATGTAGGGTTCTCTTTGCTGTGATGAAATACTGTGACCTAAAGCAAGCTGGGGAGGAAAGGGATTATTTGACTTACACTTCCACATCGTAGCCCATCACTTGAAGGAAGCCAGGACAGCAATTCAAGCAGGCAAGGAACCTGGAGGCAGGAGCTGATGCAGAGGCCATGAAGGGGTGCTGCTTACTGGCTTGCTCCCCATTGCTTGCTCAGCCTGCTGTCTTATAGAACCCAGGACCACCCAGCCCAGAGATACCACCTAACATGGGCATCAATCACTAACTAATTCTCTACAGGCTGCCTACAACCCCTTCTTATGGAGGCGTCTCCTCAGTCGAGGCTCCCTCTTCTTTGATGCCTCTAACTTGTATCAAGTTGATATAAAACTAGACAGTATACATAAGATATCTTATAATGGGAACCAAGTCTAAACATGAAACTAATTTTTTTTTTTTTTTTTTGNTTTTTCGAGACAGGGTTTCTCTGTATAGCCCTGACTGTCCTGGTACTCACTTTGTAGACCAGGCTGGCCTCGAACTCAGAAATCTGCCTGCCTCTGCCTCCCGAGTGCTGGGATTAAAGGTGTGTTCCGTCATGATGCCCACTTTTGGATTCTGAAGCTGCTTGTGGACGTTGTACATCGTGGTGCGGAGCCTAGTGCGCACCACGATGTACAACGTCCACAAGCAGTCTCCAGCCCACTGGGGAACTTCTATTTTTACTAATACTTCAAGCAGGATAGAAAGACAACAATAATTACGCAGTGGCTCAAGTAGCAAAAAATCTGAGAGAATCCAGCCAACAGCAGACTCTGTGTACACATGGCTCATACACAAAGCCCGACAGACGACAGGACAGCTTCCGTGTGCTCTCGTCTCCACTGCGACCTGTATAGAAACTCAAGTATGAAATTTTCTTTCTTTTTTTTTTTGTTTTTTGTTTTTTGTTTGTTTGTTTGTTTGAGACAGGGTTTCTCTGTATAGCCCTGGCTGTCCTAGAACTCACTTTGTAGACCAGGCTGGCCTCGAACTCAGAAATCCGCCTGCCTCTGCCTCCAGAGTGCCGGGATTGTTTTTGGGTTCCGTCATGATGCCCACTTTTGGATTCTGAAGTGTTTTGAGTTCAAAATTTTCAAATGAGGAGTGTTGTTGGGCCTGTGTTTGTTTAGTGGATTAAAAGAAGATCTAGTTAAGTCCATTCATCCATGCCTTTATTTGACAACAATTTTTTAAAATTTATTTGTTTTATGTATGCAGGGACACTATTGCTGTCTTCTGACACACCAGAAGAGGGCATCAGATCCCATTATTGATGGCTATGAGTCACCATGTGGTTGCTGGGAATTGAACTCAGGACCTCTGGAAGAGCAGTCAGTGCTCTTAACCACTGAGCCATCTCTCCAGCCCTTGACAACAATTTTTAAATACTTGTTCCACACAGACACTGACATCATCGCAAACAAGTGGAATGAACACACAACTTATTGCCCAAAGTGGGACACCTTTGACAGTGAAAAGAGGCACCATTGAGAACACCAGGCTACCAGGCAAAAACCATACTCCCCAGAGCTGAGTGGACAGTTACCGTAAAACTCTGAAGGAGTCTGAAGCCTAATGAGAAAGAGGTGTGACCACAGGGTGATGATTATTATGCTCCACAGCTGCAAGGGGAATGCCAAAGAAGGGCACAGTGAGCCACAGGGAGGAGACCTGGGGTAGATGACGTTCCCTCTGGGCTCTGAGGGAAATGGAGTTCCCAGCAAAAGTGAGCCCCACCCGCCCAAGGACCAGATAACTTTCTGGGATGCTGGTAGCTGTAGCTCTTGGAAAATAGCAGGCAAGCCACATGGGAAAATACAGTGGCTGTACGTGTTTGTCTTTATACAGTCCCTACAACATGAATGAGTCTTGTTGCCAGCCATTTAGCTAGGAATTCCAGAGAGTGATCCTGTCCAAAAACGCATCCTCATCACTATTTAATTAAAGCTTGCTTCAAATTTGGCTCAAAATCGTGGAACTGTTTTTTGTCTTCTAGATCTCAGGATTAACAAGAACCCTGTCAGAGACAGGCCGTTTGCAGCAGGCAGTCACGGTGCCTAAACCCAGCGCTCTAATACCTCTGGAACTGTAGCTGAAACAGAGCAAACGATGAGAAGTAGGCTTGTGGCGCGGTGACCCAGTGACACAGCCGCTTGTCTGTCTGCAGCTCTAACCTCCGGTGCCTTTGGTGACGAAGCCCACCTCCAGCCAGAAAGGGAGGAAATGGCACTTTCACCCCATCTCTCCTATAGCACATGTGACATATGTGATGTATGTGACATTGTCTGAATATTTGTCTGGGTTACATCCAAAGCAGGGTCCCCCCAAATGCCAGTGCTGGTGACGGTGTTCTTAACGGAAGGACTCTGAGTGGGTGGACACAAGGGTTGTTGCTGGGAAAACAGAAACCAAAACTTTACTAGGAAAGCCATTACTCACTTCCCTTTTCCAACCCAAGGTCAATCACCTCAGGCAAGGCCATCTAGTTCTGGGACAGCCTGCTACGCAGAAAGCCCCCATGCTCGATTCCAAGCGCTTCTGAAGCCTGCAAGTCTCCTCCCAAGATCCCTGTCCCCTTAAGACTGACACGGCTTTTCTAGCTGGAGGATGTCCTCCATCCTTGCAGTTTGGTTTCCAAAATAAACTTTCCTATTCATGGGGGTGGTCTAGTTCAGTGGTTCCACTCACTTATAGTTTGTATGCCCAAGATTGCATGTGTGGAAATATCATCCCCCAAACGGCAGTGTTAAGACATAGAACTTATGCTCTTATGAATGAAACAAATGCCCTGGAAAGCTGCTTTCCACTCAGCATGTGAGGCCAAGGCAGGCAGGCAGCATCTTTGAAGCAGGGTGAACACTCTCGCCAGACACTGAGTCTTGGATTGCCTGCCTTCCGTGATGTTGAGCAATAGATTTCTGTTGTTCCTAAGTAACTGGGGCTGTATTTCGAGTGTACCCCAAAGGTCTACGTAGGTAAAAGGGCTCCCCAGGATGGTGCTTTTGGGAGGGGATGCAGTCTTTAAGTGGTGCAGCCAAGTGAGAACTCCTTAGGTTATTTGGGGGAGGGTGTCCTCAAATGGATTAGGGAGCCTCTGACTCCTTTGGTTTTTCTTCACCTCTTGGCCATTTAGTGCACGATTTTGCTTCAGCCCCCTCCCGCTATGATGTAAGCTCACTTTCCTACAGGTCTAAAGCAACAAGGTCAAACCAGTCATGAATCGGAACCTCCAATGACCGAGAACCAAAATAAACTTTTTATCTTGACAAATGTTCAGCTCAGGTATTTTGTTACAGTGATAGAAACCTGAGTAACACACGCATAAGTTACCTTCGTATGGCTGCCCAGAGACTCAGACAAAACATGGTACCAAGAAATGATGAGCTGTGCTGTTAAGAAATACCAAAGAATGTGGAAGTGTTTTGAAATACATGTTGGACAAAAACCGAATTACTGTTCACAGACCCTGAAGGGAAGTTCCCTGTAAGGGCTCAGAAGAGACGAGTTACGGAGAAATCTCAGACACCATGTGAGAGGCAACGGACATAACAGCAGCGGAAAGAAGAACATCAAAGGGTCTTCTGGTGGGTTATAGCTAGAAATGGGAAACGAGGAGACTGGGAAGCAGAGGAAGGGTGAGCCTGTTAGAAAGCCCATTCGTGTCTTGGCATTTTCGGAGGTTCTGAGCAATGATGAGGCCAGTTGGTGGATGGAGAGAAAAGTCCTGTGTGTTTGGCACTCTATCTTGACTGCTTGTAGAAAATAACTGTTGTAATAACAAAAACAAAACAAAACAAAACAGAAGCAGAACTTAAAAGACTGGAACATTCTCAGTCTGTCCATATTGTAAAGAAAGAAAAAGTGTTCAGGAAACACCGAAGAACCAGCCAGGGGACTGTTGATAGGAGATTCACTCGGCTAGCTGCTTGGGACACGGGGATACAACGCAGAAGAGATCTCGGAGATCTTGGGGCCCTTCCTGGACCAGAGTGGTCAAGCCCTGGGGGCGGGATGGTTTCTGGGCTCTGATCCTTGCATTATGACTCAGGGCTCTGTGGCCACCCAGCCATGGTTCAAGCCATGGTCCGAGACACAGCTCTGGCCACCAATGGTACACGGTGGATGCCTACAAAGTGTCATCTTCATGAATAGGGAAGTGTAGTGTCTGTGGGCAAGGGTACTTCTACCTCAGTTTCAAACGATGCCCCAGAGACATCCTCAAGGCCAGGCAGAGGAGCTGCATCAGGGAATGGATATCAGAGTGTCCTGTCTAAGGTACAGCCCAACACAGCCATGTAGAGAGAGATAGAGAGGCCTTCCCAAGACTCCAGAATTGTACCAGTGGCTGCCTGAAAGACCAGTATATCGTACAAAGCCAGAGAGGTGGGGCTCTAGAAGAATAGGAAGAGCTCTTAACCATGGGAGCCATCTCCCCAGTCCCTTAATTTTGTTTGTTTCATAAAGAAGACCAGACTGTAACCATTACCAAGGGCACCATGGAGGTGCTGGAGAGATGGCTTAGCAGTTATGAGCATTGACTGCTCTTCCAGAGGTCCCGAGTTCAATCCCCAGCAGCCACATGGCAGTCCACAGCTGTCTGTAGCTCTAGTCCCAGGGGACCTAACACTGTCTTCTGAGGACACTGCACACATATGGTACACAGACATGCATGCAGGCAAAGCATCCATACACACAAAATAGATATAATTTTTAAAAAGGAGAGAACTATGGTCCTGCGATTTGGGGCATGAGTTTTCAAAACTGTTGAGGTGGCCATCCATGAGCTATTTCAAAATGATGTGTCAGCACTATTGTGGTTACCATAGTTACCCAGGGAGTGAGCTCAGGGTGAACCCTACCTTCTTATTTCTGGACTCTTCTAAATCAGTGACTATGTAGCTGGTCGCTTGGCTTGGGCTCTGCTGTGTGACTAGAATATACACTAAGGTCCTATGAGGCCTTGAGATGGTTAATGTTGTCATCCAGATTGGCAGTAGAAAGCACAGTCTTGGTACATGTGCCTAGCTCAACTTGCAACAAATTTACAAATGTCCAAAAATTTTTATTCTATTTTTTGCTGACAATTAAGCTGGTTGTTATATTTACCAGTGTGTTTGGCATTCAAAAATATATTTATTAAGTGCCTTCTGTGTGCCGGGGCTCATTCTGGACACTGGGGAAATAGAAATTAGCCTCACAAGCTCTCCCCTAAGGAGCCTTGTGTTCACATCGCTGCGACCTGGATTCACTGAGGGGACAGCTTGAGAAAGGGTCTGTTTCGGCTTGTGGTTCCAGTGAGTTCAGTCCATGGCTCCCTGGCTTGGCTGTGCTTCTGGGCCTGTTGTGAGGCAGAACACGGAGGCGGTCTGAGTGCATGGGAGAAGTTTCTTCAGCACAAGGTAGCTAGGAAGCAGAAGGAAAGAGGGAAACAGACAAGAGAACCTCCAGGGCAGGACACAGCCCTTGTCAACACCCCTGGCTACCTACTTCCTCCTGTTAGACCTCACCTCCTAAGGTTTCTAGACCCTCCCAAAATAGAACCACTAGCTGGGCAACACATAATCAACACATGAGCCTCCCCAGTATAGGGAGAACAGAAAGTAGGGCTTGGAATTCATTCATTCATTCATCCATCCATCCATCCATCCATCCATCCATCCATCCATTCATTTATTCATTCATTCATTCGATCATTCACCATACTTATTGACCACCTTCAGCACGCTAGGAACAGGGAAAACAAGGGAGAAGAGAAGGCAGTCTCTGCACTGGTGTTGCCTTTGTTCAACTGGAAACGAAAAGTCACATGAGCAGATCGTTCCGGATACAAGAGTTATGAAGGGGAAGCACCTACGAAAGCCACCACCACATCGGGCCGGTGAGGATAGCACAGTGCCTAAGATGCAAAGGAGGGGGGAATATTGCATGTAGCAGGGACAAGAGAGACCACAGCAAAGTTACTTATGAGTATAGGAAAAACACTGGGGGGCCAGGAGGTTGCCAGGAGGAGGAGGTGGTGCGTGAAAAGTTAGCCAGTAACAAAATCCTGACAAATCTTGTAAGCCATATTTAAGAGTTTGGCTTCTTTCTGAGGCTAATAGGAAAAGATGAGCTTTAAGCGATGGGAAGAAATATTCGGTTGCTCACTTTAGAAAATCACCGGCTGCCAGTCAGTGTTTAGGAATCTGAGATGCCAGAGGCAGGACGCTGGCTAGAGGTTCTTTTTTTTTTTTTTTTTTTCAAAGAATATTTATTTATTTATGTAAGTACACTGTAGCTGTCTTCAGACACTCCAGAAGGGGGCGTCAGATCTTGTTACGGGTGGTTGTGAGCCACCATGTGGTTGCTTTGGAAGAGCAGTTGGGTGCTCTTACCCGCTGAGCCATCTCACCAGCCCTGGCTAGAGGTTCTTAAAGTTCTCTTTGAGAATTGCTGGCCATGGGCTGACCTCAGAATGATGGAGACAGAGCCAATTCGACTGAGGCACAGGCAACAGGAGGTGGGGACACTGGCAATAAAGGATGCAAGAAAGGACCTAATTTCTGCCCTTAGCAAGGGAGGAAGTAATCAAGCACAAGAAGCCTGGGGGTGGGGTGGGGTGGAGGTGGGGATGCGTCATCAGTTCTCCATGGAATACGTTGAACTTGAGGATCCTGTGGGATAATCAGATGG
The DNA here is from genome assembly GCF_900095145.1 of Mus pahari. NCBI lineage: Eukaryota > Metazoa > Chordata > Mammalia > Rodentia > Muridae > Mus > Mus pahari. The sequence goes on from NC_034603.1 coordinate 38,631,957, forward strand.
AGGTGTCCTGCAGGCTCTGCAGTATGGAACTGGAAAAGGGGGTTTGAACTGAAGCCTGTGGTTGGGAAGTTGCTAGGGTAAAGGAGACTCTGAGCCCTGAGGTATTGGCAACATCACTCAGCACTGCTGAGAGAAAAATAGGAGACAACAGCACCCCAGGAAAGACAGGACGGAAAAGTAAGGAATGGCTACTAAAGGTGTAAGAGTGAAAGCTACAGGAGGGGCATGGAGCCCTGAGTACCCTGCTGCTGGAGGGTGCTGACTGGATTCTTCCTGGGGCAATCTACTTTCCCTGGCACAGCCAGCACACCCACTGCCAAAGAAAAGCTAGCTGGGGGCAGAAGTCAGGAGGCCACTTGTGTCCTCTGATGATCATTAGAAACAGTGTCTGAAAACACAGGAAATAAACTTGTGTCAGAACTTGTCTCTTTGATGGGTTTGGTCCACGTTCTATGAATATCCTGGGGTTGAGGTGTGAGCGGGTGGGGCAGCGTCACTTTCTCACCTTACAGACTCTCAAAATGTCTGCGCATCACAAGAACCCTCAGCTATAATGACAAGTCATGGCTTCTAGGAGGTTCGGGGTGGGTGGGGCTTGAGAGGAAGGAGACAGGCATCCTATAGCCATGGCCTACATAGGGATGGGAGCTGGGAGGCTCCACACAATCAAATACCAAGACTATGATCCCTGGCAGTCTCTCAAGTTAGGGGTCTCAACTCCCTTAGGGGTTGAATATCAGATACCCTGAGTTTACATTATGATTCGTAACAGTAGCAAAATTACAAGTAGGAAGTAGCAACAAAACAGTTTTATGGTTGAGGATCACCACAAATGAGGAACTGTACTGAAGGGTCCCTGCATTAGGAAGGTTGAGAGTCACTGCCTTACATTTACCCAGGGAACAAAAGAAAACGTTGAGAAATGAGTTAGTTCTCACAGGCCCAGTGGTCTGCACTAAGGAAACTTCCTCCACAGAGGTGCCAAGGCCACACCCTCAGAATCTCGGGGCAGAGCTTCTGCAGTATCAGAAACATCTGGAGCATCTGTAGCAACAGGAACATCTGGAGCAACAGAAACATCTGGTGCATCTGTAGCAACAGGAACATCTGTAGCAAACAGAAACATCTGGAGCATCTGGAGCAACATGAACGTCTGTAGCAATGGAAACACCTGGAGCTTCAGGAACATCAAGCTGTCCTGTCTTCTGCTGTAGCTTTCACATGGCTGAGGAGGCTTCCTCTGAGGATTAGGAAGTGCTTGTGTTACAATCCAACTGTTCTAGATTATTCTAAAATGAGCTGTGTAAACCCATTTCAGCTTGCCAAAAAGGTGTGGTTTTAGAGTGCTGGATTTCAGTGGTTGATGGAATCTCAACATCATCATAATCATTGTCTGGCTCGGTGGAGCCTGAGATAGCAAAGACCTTCTTGTTTCTAACTTTCTTCACTGATGAGTACCAAGCCGAGGGTTGTCTTGGCGCTTCCTGTGGGGCTAAAGCACAGAAATAGGTCGCTATACGCAAGGCTGCTCTGTACTGATGTGTTTTTGACTGAGTGGCTCAACATGAGCTTCAAGCACATTACAGATCTTCCCACTTCCTGGGTGGCCAGTTCCCCATTTCACAGAGGAAAACCAGTCACAGACAGGACACATGTCTCAGGATCACCCAAGTGCATGAATGACAAGTGTTGGGAAGATCTCTTGACTCTCACATCTTGGTTCTAAGACCCCACTTCAAGGGAACCACAGTTATGCCCACAGATCCCAGATCACAAGGATCTGATGAACTTGTTGATGCATCCCTCCCTGTACCGTACGGTACCATAGGCTGCTCCCAAGACTGTTTGGCATTGCTTACATGCAAATGTGCCTGCTAAGAAGGAAGGAAACCTCTCTCTCTCTCTCTCTCTCTCTCTCTCTCTCTCTCTCTCTCTCTCTCTCTGTGTGTGTGTGTGTGTGTGTGTGTGTCAGGGGTAGTGTTCAAAGATAGACTCAGTGCAGAATGGTCTATAGCAAGAACTAGAGTGGTTGCTGCTTTTTGTCCATGACTTAAAAGAGATTCTCCTGAGGTTCATGGTAACATTATATGGGGGAAGGGGGCGATGGATAAGAGCTCCTACTGCTCTGCAGAGGATCTGAGTTCAATTCCCAGCAACCAGGTCAGGCAGTTCATAATTACCTCTAACTCCAGCTCCAGGGAATCTAGCTCTCTCTTCTGGACTCGGGACATGTGTGTACTCATGCTACAAATGCGGGCAGACACTCAAACACATAAGAACACAAGTCTTAAGAAAGGGTAAAAGGTGGAGCCTTTAAGAGATGGAGCCTGTTTGGATCCTCCCTGTGATCTGCCACCTAGCCCTAAGATGTGATTTCCTGCTGTCGCATGGGCTCTACCGTGATGTCATAGTTATCATATGATGCAGCTCTCCAGTGGCATGCTGTTTGGATACTCAGACACCAAAACTGCAAGCTAAATAAGACTCTTAAAAAAAATAAACTATTTTTTTTAAATACTCAAGTATTTTGTCATGATAACCCATAATGAGAATCAGATTTGCCTCCACAATGATCTTATATTTCTCTAAGAAAATTGGAAAGCCCCTGCCATTTCATTTTCTGTAAAAAATGAGCTCATGTTTGGACTCCAGTAGTTAGTTAATGAACTAACATGGTAACTTGGATCATGGGTAAATCACTTAATGTCTCTGGGCCTCAGTGTTGTCAGCTGTCAAAGGAGTGAACAAGGGCAATCATCGGTTTCACAGAGCTCTGAGGGTTTAAATGAGATCGTGCCTAACAGGGGCCAGACACAGGAACCAAGGACCATTCAGGCCTGGTGGTCCTCACCTTCAATCACAGCACTTGGGAAATGAAGGGAGGAGGATGAAGGAATTCAAGATAACCCTTGGCTGCTAAGGAAGCTTAAGGCAAACCTGGGCTACATGAAACTCTGTCTCAAAAAGGGGGGAGGGGAGACAAAGTCTGCAAAGTACTTGTCTCACAAGTATGAGGACACAAGTTTGATTCCCAGAACCCATATCTATCTATCTATCTATCTATCTATCTATCTATCTATCTATCTATCTATCATTTATCTATCTATCATCTCTATCTATCTATCTATGTATCATCCATCTATCGTCTATCATCTATCAATCAATCAATCTATCATCTATCTGTCTATCTATCTATTATCTATCATCTATCTATCCATCTATCACCTATCCATCTATCTATCTATCTATCTATCTATCTATCTATCTATCTATCTATCTATCTATCTACCTAGCTATCTACTATGTTCATATGTGCTGTTATAGGGTACATGTTTGTAATCTCAGCACAGGGCAGATCCCTAGGACTCACTGGCCAACTTGCCTCATCTGCTTGGTGAATTCCAGCCAATGAGAGACTGTTTTGTTTTGTTTTGTTTTTTAACAAAAGGTGGATGGTGCTTGAGGAATTGCAGCTGAGGGCTGTTCTCTAGCTTTCAGAGACACACACACATTCATTCTCAAGCACAAGTACACATATGAACATGAACATGTGTGCCCGTGTGTGTGTGTGTGTGTGTGTGTGTGTGTGTTTTAAGAAAGCCACCATCTGCAAGTCAGGGGTGCCCTCTCCATATACTCAACCAGTCAACACCTTTATCTCAGACTCCCAGCCTCCGTAACCGTGGGGAAGTAATTTTCCCAATGTTTAAGCCATCCAACCTATAGAATTATGTTAGTAAGCTAAATATTGATCCACCCATTTGTCCCACCCAGAATGATACTGTTATCAGCCGACTGTACTTACCCAGGTCTCCTGGGAAAGGTGAACCTCTGGGTGGCAGAGCAGGTAACTGGCCTGGTGAAGAATTAAGAACATTCCTAGGGAGGGAGGGAATGAGATGAGGGAGGGACACACACACACACACACACACACACACACACACACACACACACCGAGACAGAGAGACAGAGAGAGAGACAGACACAGAGAGACAGGCACATATGCAGAAACACAGAGGAAGAGACAGAGGGAGAGAGAGAAAGAGGGGGGGAGGGAGTCAGAGACAGAAACACATAGAGAGACAGACAGACACATAGACACAGAGACACAGAGGAAGCGACAGAGAGAGAGGTGGGAAGAGGGAGACAAAGACAGAGACAGAGAGAGACACACAGACAGACAGACAGACAGACAGACAGACACAGAAGGAGAGACAGAGGGAAAAAGAGAGAGAGTCAGTGGTTGGTCTGGATCAAGCCTACTGCTGGCTGCAGAGAGCAAGGCAAGTAACCGGGTTGAAGGTTCAACTTTAGAGTCCTCCAAGTTGGAAGTATTTCCATACTTTTCTAGATTCTACATTTCATTTCTGTCACCCTAAAGAAGCCATTTCCTCCAGCCCATGTGCACAACGGGCAGGGATTGTCATTAGAGCACAGAGCACAGCCTCATGTGGGAACATGTGGTGGATCAGGCAGATTCTAAGCACCCTCCAGATGCTAAGTATCGACACTGTGACCAGCAGCACCACTGTGGATTTACCACAGATGTGTCCAGCTATTTGAAGCAGGGCTGTTCACAACATGTTACAGATGCTAAATGGCCCCCAAAGGCCAGCTTAGCATTGTTGGAAAGTGGTGAAAAATTCAAGAGTTGGAGACTAGTGGGAAGTTCTTAAGTGACTGGAAGCATGTGTTCAAAGGGGACTGTGGGCCCTGAGTCCCTTCTGCCTCTCTTCACCCCTCCTCTTGTGCCTGGCTTTGTACTCTATGCCACTTCCACCATGATGACTCACGACAGGCCCAAAGCATCAGGACCAACCAGTCATGGACTAGAAACTCACAAACTGTGAGCCAAAAGAAACCTCTTCTCTTTATAAACTGATTGTACCAGGTGTTTGTTACAGTAACAGCAGCTCCCATACAAGTCACCATCACACTGGCCAAAGGTTGATTCACAGTAGAAGGGACAAATTTACCATGGCCCACTCCCACAGTGGAATGCTCTAAGCAAGAGGAATGAACAGTCTACAATTACACTCAATGAATCTCACAAAAATTATACTGACTTGGGCTGGTAGCCCAATAGTGGAGCCTGGCATGTTGTATGTGAGTCCCTAGAATTGAACTGACCCCCTAGTACTGACAAAAATGGGTAAAAAAAAAAGCAAACTACCATGTGCTATTCCACTCTTGTGAAACACAAAACAATCAAATGCCTGGCTGGATCCTTCTGGCTAGAAGGAATTTGGAGGTGCCATGGCCAAAGGCCTTAGAAGTAAATGTCTACGATGTTAGCAATATCTACTCTGGAACTGGGGACCTGTTGCCTATGTCTGCTTCATTCATAGCAACTTGTTGAGCTGTGTGCTTCCTGAAAAAAAATTCTGTAGTGTACTGGCTGGTTTTGTGTGTCAACTTGACACAAGCTGGAGTTATCACAGAGAAAGGAGCCTCCCTTGAGAAAATGCCTCCATGAGATCCAGCTGTAAGGCATTTTTTTTCAATTAGTGATCAAAAGTGGGAGGACCCATTGTGGGTGGTGCCATCCCTGGGCTGGTGGTCCTGGGTTCTATAAGAAAGCAAGCTGAGTAAGCCAGGGGGAGCAAGTCAGTAAGAAACATCCCTCCATGGCCTCTGCATCAGCTTCTGATTCCTAACCTGCTTGAGTTCCAGTTCTGACTTCCTTTAGTGATGTGGAAGTGTAAACTGAATAAACCATTTCCTTCCCAACTTGTTTTTTGGTCATGATGTTTTGTGCAGGAATAGAAACCCTGACTAAGACATGTCATAATAGCACATTTCTGTGGGAAGTTTTCACATTGTAGCAAGGCCTTGGCCATCTGGCTCTGGGATGCTTGATTGACTTACTCATCAAGGGGATCAGAGTGGACAAGGCAAGGTTATATTTGCTGGTCTCTCTGAACACCACCAATACAATCCATTTTAGAAAAGTGTAGATTGTTCTTGCAGATAGGCAAAGGCTGGCCCTTAACCGGGTCCTGATCCTGGGTAGTCACCTCTCAGTGTTTAGCATCACATTTAATTAAATTAATTAATTAATTAATTAATTTTCGAGACAGGGTTTCTCTTTTATCCCTGGCTGTCCTGGAACTCACTCTGTAGACCAGGCTAGCCTCAAACTCAGAGATCTGCCTGCCTCTGCCTCCCAAGTGCTGGGATTAAAGGCGTGTAGCCTCACATTTTTAACTATTATGTTTATACATCTGGGATTTTGACCACTGCTGCTGGCTATGCTCATGATCTCATTTGTGGGGTGCCCCTGTTTCTGTTCATCTGAACCCCTGAGTCATGTTATATCAATCTGACTCTTGGAGGGGCTGGGGACTGAGTAATTTAGGCCAATGATGGGCTGTCTGTCACTATCCCTGGGTACCAAGGCTCAGCTGAGCTGCTTGGGTCTGTGATGAACTACATGCTTGTGTCTGTGATGTTTCACGTGTTGACATACATGGCTGCTGGGATCTGTCCTCAGAATTACCAGGGAAGGACAGCTGGAGGCTTGTGGCTGTTTTCCCCTAGGTTCCACCTTATGTGCCTTTTTTCCTCTGCTGATTTTATCTAATGTTGGCTGTATTAAACTATAGCTGTGCTGGGGCGTGGTGGCGCACACCTCTGGTCCCAATACTCAGGAGGCAGAGGCAGATGGATCTCTGTGCGTTTGAGGCCCGCCTGGTCTACATAGCGAGTTCCAGGCCAGCCAGAGATACGCAGTAGAATCCTGTCTTGAACAAATAAACAAAACATATCACAAAAAGCAAAATGTAAGGCCAGTGCTCAGGGCTGGAGGACCCAGGTTTGGTTCCCAGCATCCACACCGTGGGTTATGGTTGCCTGTAAGTCCAGTTTCAGGAGATCCAGATGCCCTTCTTCTCGGGTATCAGGCACAAACACGGCGCACAGATATGCTCAAAGGCAAAGCTCACATACACATAACATAAAAATAAATCCTTAAAGAGGGAAGCAAATGCTATACTTTCATGCCATGTTTTCAGATGTGTAATCTGCTTAAAGAAAAGAGGTCTGACTGAGCCCGGGACACACAGCCTACACAGTAAGAACCCCTGTCAGAATAAATATGACCAGGGAGCCCATAACAGGGTGCCAGAGGTGCCCTGCACACACACTGCCTCAGACCTTCTGCCTGGGATAGATGGAGGATATTGGCACATCCACTTCAGCAACTCCATAGGGAAGGAGGCACCGCAGCCACACCAGGACAGTATCAGAAGGGCCCCAGTGGCAGTGAACAGTTGACTCTTAGGGTTGAACCGCAGGGGTCTCCCCTCCTTCCACTTACTCGTACATCTTTTCTTCATCTCTTCCATCCTGTTTCGAGGGCTTGGCAATTTCCCAGTTTCTGCCTAAGGGAGGGAAACCATATTCATTAAGGCACATAATGAAAGTTGTGACTTCAGAATTTAGAAGTCCGTGGAAAATAATCAGATCCAGGGCATTAGGAAGGGAACTGCCAAGAGATAAGAGACTTGGGAACACCTAGCTTGCAAAGTGACAGAGCTAGCATTTGGACACTGGCCACCAAGCCTGGGAGGAAACACTTGGCCAACAACAGCAATAAACAAAGAAACAAATAAATACATGGGAAAAAACTTAAAAGACAGCCAATGGATAAAGAAGTATATGAGGCTAGAACATACTTTCTAAAAATCATATATTAAAAAAAAAAAAAAAAGATGCCAGGCATGGTGGCACATACCTTTAACCCCAGCACCTAGGAGGAAGAGGCAGGCAGATCTCCAAACTCAAGGCCAGACCTGTCTACATGGTGAGTTTCAGGATAGCCAAGGCTACATGGAGAAACCCTGACTCAAAAAAACAAAAAAAAACATAAAAAAATATATAAATACATATGTGTGTGTGTGTGTATATAGTATATATAAAATAAAATAATGGAATTCTGAATAAATCCTCCCCTTTTATTTTTTATTTTTAAATATTATTTATTTACTATATATGAGTACACTGCAGCTGTCTTCAGACACTCCAGAAGGTCAGATCCCATTACAGATGGTGGTGAGCCACCATGTGGTTGCTGGGATTTGAACTCAGGACCTCTGGAAGAGCAGTCAGTGCTCTTAACCACTGAGCCATCTCTCCAGTCCCTTCCCTTTTATTAAAAATTAATTATTTAAGGGACAGTAGGAAAAGAAGATCAAATTGGGAACGTAGCACATCTGATCCCGATTTGCCACTAACCCCTGAGCACCTCTGCTGGGGCTCTGTCTCCCTGTGGGCTGGGGACCAGGCTTAAAGGACTTGCCCTCAGTGAGGCCGTGCACTTCAGCTCTCACTGAGCAGATGCCTGTGGGACAGTGTGCTGAGCGCTCAGGGAGGCTCGCCCAGGGCACCCTGTGTACTGCCCAGTGCCCAGTGTGTTACCTGGACATGCTCCTGTCTTGAATTTTCTTTCAAAGGGCTAGGACCTAAAAAGGACTTTGCCACTGCTCGGGGAGTTCAACTTTCTGGAGATAAACAGCAAAATGGAAAAACCCAGCTGTAGACAACCTAAAATTAGTGTTCACCTCCAAATCGTCACCTTGTCTGCGGAGGCCAAAAACTTCTGGTCAAGGTGGTGATAATAGCAGAAAGCAGGTCTTAAAGAGAGAAGGCAGTCATGCTACTGAAACACGTTCATCATGGGTCATATCTGTGTTTGTTTGTTTGCCTTTTAATTCTCACATACATTACATCTCAACTGCCGTTTTCCCTTCCTGCTCCTCCCCTAGTCTCTCCCGACCTCCCGCCCCTTCCCCAGATCCACCCCTGCTCTGTCGTCCATCAGAAACAGTAGGCAGCCGAACACAAGCTACGATAAAATCAGTGCCTACTATCACTTCAAGGCTGGGTGAGGCAGCCCAGTAGGAGGAGAAGGGTTCCATAAGCAGGCAAAAGAGTTGGGAACAGTCCATGCTCCTACTGTTAGGATTCCCACAAGACCACCGACCTTCCCAGCCATAACCCATATGCAGAGGGCCCAGGTGGGACCCCTATAGGCACCCTAATTCCTGTGAGCCCCCATGAGTCCCAGTCACTTGATTCTATGTGCCATGTTCTCATGTTCTTGTGTGGTGTCCCTGACCCCTACGGTTCCTCTGATCCTTCCTCCTCCTTCTCTTCAGGACTCCCTGAGCTCTGCCTAATGTTTGGCTGAGGTACTTAAACTCCATGGACTCTCAAAAGTAACCCTTGCAAAGACTCCTAGTGATGGGGAACATGGAGCCTGCACTGGCCATCTTCTGTAACCAGGCAAGGCCTCAAGTGGAGGGAATGGGGCAGCAACCCATCCATAAAACCTTTGACCTACAGTTTGTCCTGCCTGTAGCATGTTCTGGGACTGGAGCATCATAGAATCATCATCAAAGAGTCCAGAGGCTTCACTTAGCAACTGATCGAATCTGTATTTTAATGCTCAAGACAGTTGACTTTCTACAGACTTCTGTCTGCTCCCTTTTGAGAGCCACGGAAAAGGCGATATCGGTGCCCAGAAGACACGGGGGCTCCAGTGACCCTGCATCTGTTTTTACCCAAATCCTCTGACTTCGGACCAAATCTCCTCCCCTTTGCGATGCCCATGAGAAACTGAGGCCCAGGGGTTTGTGGCAAGGCACACGATGCCCCTCCTGACCCAATGCAGGCCAGGCTTATCCTGGGTTTTGCTGCACTGACATCACCCACCCCGCCCCTGCCAGGTAAGATGCCATCATTACCTTGTCTAAGTTGCCACCTGCAGACACAGTACAGGATGAGACCCAAGACCAGGGAGATGAAGATGATGGATGTAGCTAAGATGATCCAGAAATTGTCCCTCCACCAACTCATTGCTGTGGAAGCCTAGGAAAAACAGAAACTGAGGCATGAGGGCCCGAGTGGAAAGCTTGCAGGCTGGGGCTGTCATCTACCATGCTTCCTGACCCCATAGGCTTAGGAACCAGTCAGACCTTACAGACCATGTCTTAGCAGACCCCAGGGAAGGCGCTTACAGTCTTCTGAGACTGTGTCCCACCTGTAACATGTACTTCATAAGGGTCTAGCTATAGCGAGGTTTAGCTATGAGTCGTGTCACCACCAGACCCTCCAGAAATAGGCCACAACCATGACTTGCTGCCACTGCCAAGACATAGCAGAGGGGAGGCATACCACCGAAGGCAATCCCCAGCGGCCGGTCTTTATATCACAAAGATAAGATATACTTTTTATGACTGCGGAGAGAGAATTTTGAGAGTTTGTTGTTGCTGTTGTTGTTTATTTGTTTTGAGGGTGGGGCTAGGCGAAGTACCTTGCTAGGTGCTGTGATCTGAATATGGCATGTTTCCCTAGAACCCATGCCGAGGCTTGGCCATATGACACGGTATTGAGAAGTGGTGGGATTCTTTTTAAGAAAAACATTATTCTATATGTATGTTTTGGCTGCGTGTGTGTGTCTGTGTACCACATGCACTCCTGGTGTCCATGGAGCCAGAAGAGAGCGACAGATCCCTTAGAACTGGAGTTTTGGACAATTGTGTGCAACCGTGTGGGTGCTGGGAAGCAAGCCTTCCTCTGGAAGAGCAGCAGGTGTTTTAAAAGCTGAGCCATTTCTATGGCAGTCCCCCACATGGAATGTTCAGTGCCCAGCATGAAGAATGTCCTGAAGTCACCCCCTTCTCCGTGGACCGCTGAGAGAGGAGGCTCTTTTAACAGAGCAGGCTAACTTGTCTTTCTGAGAGTGAAGCCAAGAGAGGGGGCCCAAGAGAATCACATTCCATTTCCAGTGTGATGTCACCTAAGACCACCAAGCTGGTTCTACGGTTAGGGTGCTACCCAATAGGAGAGGTATTCAGGGGAGAGGTGTGGGGCTATGTACCATGGGAATGCATGATCAACTACAGGCCCTGGAAAGATACAGAAACGGAATCTTACTCTGCCCCAGGCCTGTGGCCAAGCTGGTAGATAAGACTGTAGGCTGCAGGATTGCAGGAAGCCACCAGAACATGGTACAAGCAAATGCCTGTCAGGATGCTGAGAATGCGTCCAAGGCTGTAGCCACAACTCTCAGAGGGCTACGGAGGACAACAGGCTTCTCAAGAGCCTAAAAGGCTGGGTCAAGAGGATGACTCGAACCCAGGAGTCCGGGGCAAGGTTGGGCAACATAATGAAGCTATGTTTCTTTAAAAGATGTTATATAGCTGGGCATGGTGGCACACACCTTTAATCCCAGCACTTGGAAGGCAGAGGCATGTGAATTTCTGAGTTCGAGGTCAGCCTGGTCTACAGAGTGAGTTCCAGGACAGCCAATGCTACACAGAGAAACCCTGCCTTGGAAACAAAAACAAAAACAAAAACAAAAACAAAACAGGGCTGAAGAGATGGCTCAGTGGTTAAGAGCACTGACTGCTCTTCCGAAGATCCTGAGTTCAAATCCCAGCAACTACATGGTGGCTCACAACCATCGGTAAAGAGATTTAAAGTCCTCTTCTTGTGAGTCTGAAGACAGCTACAGTGTGTACTTAGATATAATGATAAATAAATCTTTAAAACAAACAAACAAACAAAAATCAACAAAAAAAGATGTTATATTAGGACTGGAGAAATTACTCAGTGGTTAAGAGCATTGGCTGTTTTTCCAGAGGACCTGGGTTCTGCTTCTAGCACCCACATGCCCAGTTCGCACAGTTCGTTTCAGGGAATGCAGTTCCCTCTTCTGGTCTCTGTAGGTACTGCACACACATGATGCTGGCAAACACTCATGAAATAAAGTCATCTTACAATTCTGGAGGTCAGAAGTTCATGAATATCTCACTTGTAAGTCTAAAACCAAAGGGCTGTGGACCTTAAGGCAATACCCTTTTAGATACTGTAGGGGAGAATCCATTTTCTTGTTTCTTTGGCTTTGAGAAGTCACTCACAGTTCTTGGTCAAGACCACTTCCTGTCTTCAAAGCCAGGCCTGTTACACGGCTCTGACCATTCCTCTCTTGTCATGTCTGCCTCTGGCCATCCTCTGCCAACTTTCTTCCCAGTGTGTAAGAACTCTCAGGGTTACACTGGGTCCTTCCACTGAGCCAGGACAGTTTCCCCATCTTAGCTGATTCAAAGCCTCGAGGAAGGAAAGGGTTCTGATAACAAATGACTCCACTCTTATTCCTCAATGAGAAGACGCTGATTAAATCAGACCCATGAGATTATATTGTTATATTTAAAAAATATTTTGACTCTTTTTGTGATAGTTTGGGAAGGAGAGGAAAACAGTGTGATGATTCCACCACCTTTGATCCGAAGTCAGTCACATGGTGTCCGGTATTGTCACCTTGGTCACACAGCAGCAGGGGCTTGTTGTCTTGCTGCAAGGCAGACTTGAGATGCCACACAGAAATAATCAGGAGGGATTCTCAAGGCATAACTCGCGCTTGGAATAAGGCAGGGCCCTCGGAGCTGAAGTGGGTCCAAGAATGGGCTTAGGCTGGAACAGCAGGGCTGTCCAACCCTGTCGTTTAATTTTGACCCAAACGCACAGGTGTGTGAGTCACTTATGTAAAACAGTGTATGAGCAAATATGTCTTTGTATCAGCCTATGCTCATTCTTCTCCACACTTGAGACCACCTGTTGCTTACTCGTATGTGGTAAGTGCTATAAAGGTAGTCGCTACAGTGTGTCTGCTGAGGGAACAATGACAAGGGGGGAAAGAATGCGCATGACCAGTGGAGAGGCACTTGGTGCTTTGGAGTCTTTTCCATCCTCTGTTGGCTGAATCCACAGATGTAGAACCCGACTGTGGAGGGATGACCGCATTTCCGTTTCTCAGAAGAGGAAGCAGAACTTGGACAAGTGAAGAGCTGAGGTGACTGGCAACCTGAGATTCCAGCTCAGACACCGGTGTCTGTTTATTCTGCCACCTTGACATGAAACCCACAAATTCCTTCTCTTCATACCAGAACCGAAAGCAGAACCATGCTCAAAACTTTCCAATACTCGCAAGACTTCAGGGTCTCTGTGCAGCTAGTTACTCATAAAGGGAACCTCAGTATGAAAAAAACCACTGAGAATGCCCATATGTAGCCAGGCCTGGTGCACTCGCCTTTCATCCTAGCTCTCAGGGGACAGAGGGAGGTGGGCTCTTTGACCACCTGCTTTGCATATCAAGTTCTGGGTCTACATAATGAGACTTGTCTCAAACAGACAAATAAACAAACAGCAAGAACAACAAAACAGCAATATGTACTGTGTGCTGACGTTCCATGAGTTAATTCTTCTATGTACCCAGATCCTTTAATCCCCACAATAGCTCCATAAGCTAAATAGTCACCATTATCATCCCACTTTACAGGTTAGAAAATAGAGGCCTGGGAGAACTTAACAAGATTGCAGAACAAATAATTGGGGAAAAAATCAGAAACCAAAATTTGCCTCAAAAAAACCAAAACAAAACAAACAAAACAAAACAAACAAACAAAAAAAAACCCCAAAACCATTCAATTTCCTGGGTACCAAAATGCACTTAAATACAAGGTCTTGTGCACCTATTCTGCTTCAAAGTCCAACTTCCAACTCTTATGGATCTGGTATGAGAATCTGAATCAGCATTTTTAACAAGCCATCTAGAAGGTTCTCTGGTATGAGTGAGGAGCCCCACATTCGACGGGTCTGTAGGACTCCTAATTGGTGCTGGTGAGACCATGTACCTGTTCCTTGGAGCAGCCGTAGATGGTGGCAGCAGGAACCGGGTGGGATTAAGGCACTGAAAAGATTCCTCGAACCCAAATACCTTCCTGTGTGCTTGCCATGGCCCCTGGAAGGCTGCATCGACGACCAAGTTCCCGCTCACCAGCAAGGCTCCAGGCTGACCTTTCTTGTACTTCTTCATTTAAACTCACTTGCCTGCACATTGAGGAAGAAAAACTAACTCCCTAGTGCCTCAGGTTTTCTTTCCAGGACTTGGCTCTCTGAGGTCCTTGGAGGACAGTTAGAGCCGATGTGGAGAGGGTGCCGAAACGCAGTTCCCCGGAACATGAAGTGGCCCCCTGTGCCCTCCCAGCTTGGTGTCCCTCCCTAACTCATGACACTTCCTGCTCAAGTGTCCAGAACTCCCGAAACTCTCTGCCCTTTCTCCCCAGTCGTCCTGGGGAGTCTCAGAGATTTACAGATTCCGTACATCTGTAGCTCTGGGGAGGTGGATGGGGGATGGAAGCCACAGATGGAAAGGAAGAGGAAGAAGAAGTTGGGAGGGGGGTTTGCCACAGGAATAAGGAAGGGGGGTGGGTGTCTTCACGGAAAGGGAAAGCCTGAGTTTCAAGAAAAGAAGTATCCAATGCCCTGTTTGTTTATGATGTGAGGAACTTCAGCCTGCTGCAGACTGTGAAGATTCCAGGAGGGAGGAGAAAAATGAAATGCTGGGATGGAGGAGAGGGAGGGAGGAAGAGTTAGAGCGGAGCCGGGAGATGCTGTCTCCGGTAGGTCGGTCGTAGATTGAGCTTTCAAAATGGACTGGTGATAAGGAGAAAGGAGTGACCCTGAATGGAACCGGAGGAAAGAAGGATGTAGGGACAGGAAGAGGGCAGATCACACTAAAAATGTCAATTTTCTCCAAAGTAGGAAGCAAAGTCAATAACTTGGGGTGGGGGGGGGGTAGGCCAAGGCAGGAGGCAGGCAGGCTCCCAAGTGAGGACAGTGCTCCCAAGTGAGGACAGTGCTCCCAAGTGAGACACAAGGTCTTCCACCTCTTTCCAGCCCATCTTTCCCACCCTACATCTCCCTGTGGCACTTCTGGAGCCTTCCTTCCCTCCTCCCCGAGCCCTATGACTGCCCCTCAGCTACATACAGGAAGGGGCACCTCAGATCTGGGTTATTCTGTGAAGTACAGATGACACACATCTTTCCCCACCCATACAATGCTGGCACCTCTTTCCTGTCTGCCATGTGTTCCTTTGGTCATTGTCCTCCCCCATCCCCCATGCTGGTGTGTAAAGTACCATACCAGCAGGGCCCTGGCTCCTCTCTTACTGCCATGCTCCTGGTGTCTAGGCCACAGGGTCACAGCAGACACTGCATGTGTGTCTGTGGATGTACAGGTGAGTAAGAGATTTGACAGCCCTTCTTTCCACGGTGGGTGGACATCCCTTGTGGTCATGCAGCCCGGGTGTGTAATAGTGGCCACACCTTTGTGAAATGGCCCTTGAAGTCTCTCCTCCTTCCTTCCTTCGCAAGGTTGGTTCTCTTCCCTTAGCACTCTAAACTCTAAGCATAAACTGCCCCTGAATGAGTAAGATAATAACTGGGGTTGAGGATGTGGCTTCATGGTAGATTGCTCGCCTCTTACGCAAGCACCCAGAGATCGAGTCCCAGCACCACAAATAAAAAAGATGATAATCGCGGATAATCTTTATTTAGATTTATAGAACCCAGAACATGTACTGATCTTGGGTCACACCAGAATATGTAATAATTCTTACTTTTTCCCTTCTGTCCAACAGCTAACACAAAGTGAGTCAAGTACTACAAGGCTTGACTTGTAGAAAACAGATATAGGTGTCTACAGACAAAAACCAGCCCTAGGAGGCTGCTACACTGTAGCCAGAGAGAAAAGCAAGAAAGGAAGCAGGCGCTCTGAGAGATGAAGACCCACCCAGAAGTAGCCTTCCTGCGGGCGGCACCGGACACTTCCTCCTTTTCATGTACCTAACTTCTCTGGGAGGAAGCCTTGGGGACATCAGTATGCACCTTCTCAGACACCACTCCTTGGATGAAGCCGATCTCTTTCCTGCCAACATCCTGTTTTGGCTTTTATGCAGTGAGCAGTCAGATTCACATACTGTTCATATCGTACAGAGTCTTGAGTGAGGGTCTCAAATTCCTGTCCTGTGTAGTATTATTTCCAGGTCACCTTTTTAGGGCATATGTCATCTGGTGAGATCCCTGCCTTCCATCTGCTAGCCACCAGTGTGGGTGGAGGTGGGTTGAGAAGCAGAGGCCATTGCAAGCATTGGGGAGGGGCATTCTAGCTACCCCTGGATATCCTGCATTCCCCAGGTTACCTAAGGCATTTTAAGGAACCTCAATGAGCCTGATGCAGTTCTGTGTGGGAAGGACTGAGTGGGACATTCCACAGCGTAAGGGTGGTTGAGCAAGGTAGGAAAGCAAGGAAGGGCAATGGCTACCCCAGCCTTAATGTGCTCTTCCTCAGAAAGCATTTCTGGGGAGCCAGCGACAATACTTTAGTTTTTATCATGAATTCCTGAGACTGTTGATTCATGACTTTAATCTCCAGTACTTGGGAGGCAGAGCCAGGCGGATCTCTGTGAGCCTAAGACAACATAGCAAGTTCCAGGCCAGCCAGGGCTACAGACTGAGACCCTGTATAAAAGAAAGAAAAAGAACGAGAAAGGGAAAGGAAAAGGCACACAAAAAGAAAGACAGGAAAGAAAGAAGAGATACAGAAGCAGGGTGGGGGCTGGGGAGGAAGACAGTTTACACTGGAAAGTCACATACATCCACAGAATGGTGAGGCACTCCAGGGCCTTGAGCTGGGCACCCAGGGAACAGGCTGCTTCCCCTGCAGCTTGCTGGTGCCCAGCATCTGTATCTGGAGCAAGATCCATAAGGCCTCCATACGGGTTCTGAAACTTTTCCAAGAGATGACACATGTGACAGAGCTCTGAAGATCACCAGACACCGGCATTATCAAGAACAAACCACAAACCTTCTATTTACAACAGCAGTTGCCTTGGAAAGGACAGCTGCCCTTCACTGGTTGGCTACAGAAAACCCACCCATCAGCTGAGCTGCTGGTAGGAGCCGGGGAGTGTTTCCTCTGGGATATACAGGGAGATATTTAGAGATGGGAACCTGGAGGGACAAGTATGAGAACTGGGACAGGCTAAGGCCTAGCACAAGCCAGAGCCTCAAGAAGCCACCAACAGAAACAGTCAGGGATGCAGCAGTGAAGATGGCTGTACTGCATTCAGTCTGTAGTTGCTCACAGATGCACTGTGTTCCCCTCTGGCCGTCTCCTGCCCAATCCTTGATAAGGTCTCTGTGTCTACCAATGCTTTCTCAGCAGGTTTGTTTTGGTGGTGTGGGAACCAGGAAAGGGGTTTGGTTCATGAGTCAGTGCAGTACAGTCTTAACCACAGAAGCTGTGAGCCTTGATGACCAGGAGGAAAGAGGTACCTCCTAAATTAATCCACAGGCTTACTAGAAAGGGTTTTGGAAAGCAGAGCATGGGATGAGGGTTTGAAATGATTTCAAAGGCCTGTGCTAAGCACTTATTAAGACTGTTGGCGTGAGCAGTTCTTGCCTGGTTCCTTTCTAGTTGTCTGTCCGTCTGTCCGTCTGGCACTGATGACCTGACCATCTTGCTGCCAGGTATGTTGGGAATGGCCATGTGGAGACTTTTAAAATTGAGTGTTTACAGTGGGCTACAGAAAGCGTCCACTGTCTCCACTGTCGGCTCATTCTGTGGTCTTCCATTTCGGTGACAGGCTGGCAAGCTCACCTCCACATTTCACCTCCTTCCCCAGCCTTCACATCGCTCACCCTGTAGCTCCACTTCCAGTGCACCAGCCCAGGTTCTAGACACCTGCGCAAAGGGCCATTTTGCTGTCCCGTTTTAGTTCTTTGGCTCACTGCTGGCTGCCACATATAAATATGACCCCTTGTTGTCTTTCTACAGCTCCTTGCCAGTGAAGCAGGGTGAAATATGAGCTCCCTAAAGTCTGCCTGGCAGGGCCAAGATCAATCCCAACCGGCACCTGCCTACCTCTACAGCCTCAGGACTCCCCCATATTTCTGTGTCCCATTGAGCTTTTGCTCAGCAAGGGACCTGCAGTTCCACAGACTCCCTGCATCCTCCCTGGCCTTCTTGGGGGTCATTCTGTCTGTCAGCCTAAAGCAATGATGCTCAATGGGCCTCCAGGGGGGTGACAGCCCCATGGCTCATATACATAAGCTCCCTGGGGACAACAGCCTGCTGGCTATCTAGAGGCTCCATTTGCATACCAAGCAGTGTGTTTTTTATTTAGATATTATGCAAAAATCAATAAAAATGGAAGGCCTTCCTGTAGATGCATAATTTACAGTTTAGAGTAAAGCTGAAACAAAATGGAGAAAATATCAACTTTCTACCCCCAAACCTGGAAATCCTTTTTTTTTTTTTTTTTTTAAGGATTTATTTATTTATTATATGTAAGTACACTGTAGCTGTCTTCAGACACTCCAGAAGAGGGTGTCAGATCTTGTTAGGGATGGTTATGAGCCACCATGTGGTTGCTGGGATTTGAACTCTGGACCTTCGGAAGAGCAGTCGGGTGCTCTTACCCACTGAGCCATCTCACCAGCCCCTGGAAATCCTTTTATTCTGATGGCTTGAAGATGAGATAGGTACAGGCACTTCTTCCTAACTAAGCCCTCCCCCTTCGTCGTCTAGTGCCAAGAGGGCCTCAGGGTCCTCCAGATGGGCCTTAAGCACAACTTGGAGTCAATCTTCAGTTCTCCTGTCAGATGGAATACAATGTATAACTTTCATTTTTCTGTAAAAAGAAAGGGGCATGGTTTACCAGTAACTTCTTAAACTATTAATAGCTACGGAAATGTGATGTTGATGTTCTTAAACTAAAATATCTGGCTCCTAGAGTTGGCTGAGGACTCTAAATAATATTTTGCCAAAAAATCTAGACACTGACTCCTGGGAGTGTCACCATCTCAACTCTTAGAAGTGCGGACCTTCCATAGGGTGGGAAAGGCTGCTAGCATGGAAGGGTACAGTCATGACTAAGGTTAGCTGTTAGGATATGTGAGTTTTGTTTGTTACTTTTGGTTTTGTTTGAGACAGTGTCTCTCTATGTACCCCTGGCTGTCCTGCAACTCTCTATGTAGATTAGGCTGGCTTCAAACTTACAGAGATCCCCCCTGCCTCCGTTTCTCCAGTGCCACCATATCTGGGTTTCATATTGTAAGACTACAACTCAATTTGTTTCTTAGGCCCCTAGAAACAAAAGCCCAGCAAAGAGTTCTTTCACCTTCAGCCTGGGTTACCGATGACCTCTGAAACTGACTCATCTTAAACTCACCCTGGTGCCTCTTCATGTAAGGGACTAAAAATGTTTGCCAAAGATAAGATTGTAACCCTTTCGTAGGAGATGGGCTGTAATGTATCATCCCCACTCTTATGATGTTTACTCAGATCCCCACCAAGAATGTTTACCAAAGATAGCCTGTAACTCTTCAGTAAGAGATGAGCTGAAATGTTTACTCAGCTCCTCATTCTTTGTGAACTCCTCCCCCCCTTTCCTTTAAAAGCCCTCAATTGAAACTGCTTAAGGGTCAATCTCCTTCCTATAAGCTCGTCCTCAACATGTTGATTTTTCCCGATTAAACCTCATGCATATTGCATCAAGAATGGTTTCTCTCGAGTTATTGGGGCGTCGTCTCATCCTGGGACCTGAGCGAGGGTCTCCCCGGGAATGGGGATCTTTCAATATATATATATATATATATATATATATATATATATATATATATGAAAAAATATTTTGAGTCTAGTATGCATAGGGTGTGAGATGAGAAGCCTGAGCTGACTGGACCTTACATCAAACTTAATAAATAGGGGCTTGGGCTTCCAGGGTAGAGGAGAAGTCTGTGGAGGGCTTCAGTAGGGATGTGGAGAGCTAGCAAAAGATTTCAGGTGATTTTTAATTATGTATTATGACTGATATAGCTTCTTCATCAATACATTTTATCGTGGGGTATCTAGGATATGCACACATCTTAACACTATATATGGGGCCAATGACTTCAGTAAATTGATACTTATATTTTGCTGTTTAAATATACATTATGACCTTAAATCTGTTGCTAAAGAAGACACGTTTATGTAAAATATAGTTACAATATATAAATAAATACAATAAATACAGCACAGTGAGGGTCCTCTACTAACCAAATACCAGATATTACGGACACTACCCATACAGTGATAATTCCTTGTTTTTTCCTCGATATGTATTTGTTTTGGATGATGTTTCCTTTGCGGTCTTCTGTAGGTTTGTTTGTTTATGTTGAGAATTAAACCTAGGCCCTTGCGCAGACGTGGCAAGTCCTTTACCACTAAGCTACATGTCCAGCCCGTGCCTCTTTAAAACCACATGCAATATTTTACTAAAGGAAATGGGTTAATCAAAGTCCTTGTAAATGAATGTACTGACATTGATTTATATACAGAATTATACATTTTTTTTGTAGGTGTGGGGGGTGGGGGTGGTTGAGGCAGGGTCTCTCTACATACCCTTGGATGTACTGGAAGTCACTATATAGATGAGGCTGGCCTTGAACTCACAGAGATTGACTAGACTCTGCCTCTCCAGTGTGTGATTAAAGGTGTATAAAATGATGTTTCAGTAGACAACCCTATGAGGAAGCTTGTATTCTGTTTATATTTTATTACATTTTATATTACATTTTATTTATATTGAAGTATGGGAACATACTGTAATCATATCTTTACTCTGTATTCTGACTTGCTAGCCCACTATATAATGACATTGTGGTTAGTATTCCATTAAAAACAGTATCAGGATGGGCAGTGGTGGCACATGCCTTTAATCCCAGCACTTGGGAGGCAGAGGTAAGTGGATTTTTGTGAGTTCAAGGCCAGCCTGGTTTACAGGTCAAATTCCAGAACAGCCAGCGCTACACAAAGAAACCCTCTCTGGGGAGAAAAAAGATGTCAGGTCAGAATGTAAATCCTGTAGAACTAACAAGGTAAGGGTACTTATGCATAATGAATGCCTAGCTCCACTGATATTTAAGTTTGTTATGGGCTAGCTGCGATGCCTGCATGTGTTAGCACAGTGCTTGGGCCAATAACTGGACTGGCAGTTGCCCACACTGTCCTGCTCCTGCTTGTGTGCCTCAGCATACAGCTTAGCAAGCTGGGACAGCCGCACAATAATCCTAAGTCTGACTTATTATATCATAGGACTCAATTCTATTCACACATGCTCAGTCCCCACAGCTTATTGCTTACCTAGCAAATTTGTCTGCCTATAGTTCAGAAATACATCTATTTGCTAGGAAAAAAAGGAAACAGGAGCAGGGGAGAAAGGGAGGAAAAGGGGGAGGGAGAGATAGATATAGGGAGAAGGGGGAGGGGGAGGGGAGAGGAACTCTATCTATCCGGACAAACTTCTGGAGCCTCTGGCCCTCCCACACAGTCTGTGGCATAATACGTGGATTAAGAAATGATTTCTGAAGAGCTAGAGACATGGCTCAGTGGTTAAGAACAATGACCATTCTTCCAGAGGATTCCCAAGTTCTGTTCCCAGCACTGTGTCGTGGCTCACAACCACCTGTAAGTTCAGTTTCAAGGATCTGATGTCCTCATCTCTCCTCCAAGGACACCAGGCATGTATGTGATACGCAGACATACATGCAGGAAAAAAAAATCCCGAACACAGAAAATAAAATATTTTCAAGAAAAGAAGAAGAAGAAGAAGAAGAAGAAGAAGAAGAAGAAGAAGAAGAAGAAGAAGAAGAAGAAGAAGAAGAAGAAGAAGGAGAAGAAGAAGAAGGAGAAGAAGAAAGAAAGAAAGAAAGAAAGAAAGAAAGAAAGAAAGAAAGAAAGAAAGAAAGAAAGAAAGAAAGAATTGAGAACATTGATTTCCAGAGGTCAAAAGCAGAAGGCTCCATCAAGGTCTCACGCCAGCCAAACACCTCTGTGTCCTGAGGCTTCTGAAGGTTGGCAGGTGCCTTATAAATCCCAGATGCCAGCAGCTGAGTGCCAAAGCCACCGAGAGGCATGCTGTTCTGATTCTCCCATCCAAGAGCACCAAGAGGTGGCTAGAGCTTACAGTGCACAGCACAGTGAGGGTCCTCTACTAACCGAATACCAGATATTACAGACACTACCCAGACAGTGATAATTCCTTACACTTTACACAGCTCACTCCCAACTGTGACTTCATCCTTCCAGGTAAACTTGCACACACACTGGAGGAGTAAGGAGATGGCTGGTCACTCAGCAGCAACGTCAAGCGGACTCTTCCAGGCCACTGTTTCCCCAGTTGTACCCAGCTGTGTACCACAGCCTCAAGCGACAGTCCCCTCAGCCCGTGCCTGTGGGGTTGCCTATTTGACCACACGTCTAACAGCAACATGGATAGATTAACTATGGCGGAAAAAGCAAGAGGAAACACTTACCTAGACTGCCGGGGTGTTCCCTGGAAGCAGCTGGGGAGACAGCTGTGGACTGAGGGTGTCACTCAAGCACAACTCGGGAGAGGCTTGATCGCCCACATACCCTCACTCACCCTTGGAGGCCGCGGGCACCAGCCTGACCACACTTCCTCTTTCTGGTCAGCCCATGGCAGTCATCCCCGTTCTAGTGACGCTAACTACTCCAGTTCTTTTGGTTTTTTTGGTTTTGTTTTTCTGTTTTTAAAATCTACCTTCCCACTGCCCTTCGTGGCTCCAGCAGAGGCCCATGAGGGCTGGTCGTGGTGTGGAAGGGGGTCCTGAGAGGGATCGGGCTCCAGAGTGAGGGAGAGAGTGAGAGGGTTGCCCCGGGGGAAGTCTCCCTTGAACTTTCCTGGGCATGGTCATGTGGGACTCAAGAAGAGAGACGGGGCCCTGAGTCCACTCAGAGATGCATGGTGGGAAATGGGAGACAGATGCATCATCCCACGAGAGTGGCTGTTGAACCCCTGGACCTGTTGGCCTAACTTCCGTTTAGAGGCGTCAAGGTGACTCTAAGAGAGTGTCTAAGAGAGCATGGTGGCGATACCTAGAGTGTAACCTAGGCTGTTCTTCAACTTGTGACATTCCTACTTCTGCCTCCCAAGTACCAGATTACAAGTGCATGCCGTCACACCCGGCCAGTGGACAGTGTTAATTGAATTGAGACAGAATTCCCAGTGATGCCCATAGTCTCTAGAAATGGAAGTTTGGGATGAGTAGACAAAGAAACCGCCTTGTAGAAGTAGCTGCTTGTGGTGAGTTGTCACTTCAGGGCAGCATGGATGCCTGTGAGGTCCCCGTCCCGGGGAGGGGTGCTCTGGCACTCAGGAACAATGATGACAACCAAAGTGACTGGGGAAGGTTCCAGCACCTGCCCAGGAGATACCCACAGGTAGCATTCACTGGTGTTTAAGGTGTAAATATTTCTATGGTGGCCAGTTTCAAAGTATCAACCTGACGTCAAGGAACTTGGAATTGGGAGGAAAGTGCACAAGGCCAAGCTCTCTCTCCCAGCTCTCTCTCCCAAGCCTTCTGGGCCAACTGCATTCCATTGTTAGGAGCTATTGCTTGGGGGCTAGGACTCCACCTGGGTTTCACGTTCCTGATCTCAATAGACCTTCACTTAATTCGATTACTTCCTTTGTTTCTTAGAATACTGAAGTGTGAGGAGGTTCTGCCAGGGAACCAGTTTTTCCATGCTGGGGAGGTGACTGTCAACAACTCAGACCTGTCCACACTCAAAGCTGGTGCTCTTCCCTACTCAATTTAGCTGAAACTTAGTTGCTCAAAAATTGTCCCAAGCTAGGTGTACTGGCTAGCTTTGTGTCAACTTGACACAGCTAGAGTTATCACACAGAAAGGAGCTTCAGTTGGGGAAGTGCCTCCATGAGATCCAGCTGTAAGGCATTTTCTCAAT
>NC_034603.1:38658280-38674819 GCF_900095145.1 Mus pahari
AAATGAAGAAAATATCTAATAAAGTAATAAAAAATAAAAATAAAGAAGGCAGAAGCCAATTGCTGGCCAAAGGGTAAAGGTGAGACTTCTGGGTCCCAGGAGGAAGAGAAGGGGCACAGGGAAAGAGGGCAGGAATTTAGGGTAGCCATACTTAGTCTTCTTTTTGCACTTCTGAAATGCCACCTGCAGATCTGTGGCTAAAGGATGCCCCACGGGCTCTAGATTAACTCACTGAGAATGGAGAGACAAAGTGCGCACTCTGGTGGTCATATGTGGTACTTCTACTTAAGAAGCCGTAGCCCTCTGTCATCTCCCATGGAAATACCTAAACACAAACATGTAAAGCAAGGAGCGAGAGACCGCTTGTCTGATTAGATGACCCCCAGAAGGATTCTAGTCCATTCCTCGTTCCACGGTTGTATGCCTTCTGATCACGAAACTGCTGGCGCCGACATCTTTGCGTGTGGTGTGCGGTATGGATTGGAGTCCTCTTGGTGGCAGGGGATGCCTTTGGAGGGAGTGCTCCCTGGAGGGTGGAGGCTTGAAAGTTTCATATACTGTACTTTGCTACCTTGAACCACAGTACATAGTAGGACAACTTCTCACAGAAAAACTCCTTCCGTATAAATAAAAGATTTGACTTTAACATTTAAAATTACAGGGAGCTGGGGAGGTGGCTCAGTCAGCTAAGTACTGAGTGTGCAAGGATCAGGACCCAAGTTCAATTCCAGAAGCCCTGTGAGAAGTCAGGTGTGGCGGTACACGTTTGTAATCCCAGCACTGAGGAGGTGGAGACAGGAGGATTCTTGGGACTTAGGATCTCTGGAACTTGCTAGTCTGCTATCCTAGAGTAATCGATGAGCCCCAGGTTGCAATGAGACATCTTGTCTTAAAAAGAGGTGGCGGCTACTGGGGAACAACACTTGAGTCTGACCTCTCCACCCTTGAGCTTCCTCGAGCATGCTCCCCAAGTGCATGCACCCCCATACTCACATATATGCACAAATACAGATGCAAATAAAATGAAAAGAATAGAAGAAAACATGTGTCATTTTCTTTTTAAAATAACCAAGAGGCAGTGGTGGCACACGCCTTTAACCCCAGCCTTGGGAGGCAGAGGCAGGCGGATTTCTGAGTTTGAGGCCAGCCTGGTCTACAAAGTGAGTTCCAGGACAGCCAGGGCTATACAGAGAAACCCTGTCTTGAAAACAAAAACAAAAACATAAATAAAGAAAAAAAATAACCAAGAGAAGGGAAGAACGTCAGAGTTTGCTACAAAATAAAAAACCAGGAAAGAAAGCATGAATAGATTTCAGGCTATTTTGGTAGGTGACTTCGCTATCAGGCTGACACACACCTGGGAAAAGAGATTCTCAGCTGAGGGACTGTCCAAGTGCAATTGACACGTGGCCATCATGTTTTCCTAGTTGCTAACTGATGCAAGAGGGCCCAGCCCACTGTGGGTAACGCTCTCTCTAAGCAGGTGGGCGTGGGTTGTATAATAAAGTTGCCGGGCAAGGCAGAGAAAGCAAGCTGGTAAGCATCATTCCGTCATAGCTTCTGCTTCAGTTCCAGCCTCTCAGTTCCTCCCTTGAGGTCCTGCCCTGGCTTCCCTTGATAGCAGACTTCCTTTCCAAGTTGTTTTTGTTTATTGTCTTAGTTAATTTTCTACTGCTGTGACCAAGTGCCACGATCAAGGCACGTTCTAAAAGAAAGCATTTAATTGGAGGTTTGCTTACAGTCAAAGGGTTAGTCCATGACCATTATGTAAGGTGGGGAGCATGGTAGCAATCAGGCAGACATGGCGCTCCAGCAGTGACTGAGCATTAACATGGTGAGACAACCATCAGAAGGCTGGGAGGGAGGGAGGGAGGGAGGGAGGGAGAGAGAGAGAGAGAGAGAAGCAAGAAGAGCTTTGAAACATCAAAACCCACCTCCCGTGACACGTCTCCTAATCCTTCTCAAACAGTTCCACCAGCCAGGAACCAAGCACTTGCACATATGAGCCTATTGAAGCCATTCTCATTCAAACCACCACGGTCGGTCATAGTGCTTATCCCAGCAGTGGAAAGCAAGACAGGATACCATTCTCAAAAGCAATTGAAGAATGAGCGAACCAGCTGCATGGGGAAAAGGCTAGATAACTGAGCGGGGGTAGTAGCTACTTGGCCCCTTAATGAAAAAGAGTTCAAGTTCCTAACTTAGAAACTCCCCTTTCAAACCAAAAAGGAATAACTATTTTTATAAAAAAAAACTGGGTAAAAGTTATGAATAGGAAAATCATACAAAAACCACAAACTTATTGGCAATAATGTGAAATAATTGTGCATCACCAATAAGGTAAAAAACACCGGGGCTAGAGAGATGGCTCAGTGATTAAGAACACTGACTGCTCTTCCAGAGATCCTGAGTTCAGTTCCCAGCAACCACATGGTGCCTCACAACCATCTGCAATGGGCAGTTGTCCTTAAGCCACCCATGACCACAGACCTTTCCCTGTGTCCACTGTCACTATCCCAGATGTAAGAAGGTGCATGTGTAGATATGGGGACCAAATTGGTTTGGTCAAATTGGTGTCTCTTTTTAAAAAAAAAAGATTTATTTATTTTATGTATATGGGTACACTGTAGCTGAACAGATGGTTGTGAGCCTTCATGTGGTTGTTGGGAATTGAATTTTTAGGACCTGCTTGCTTTGGTCAACCCCGTTCACTCTGTTCTGCCCTGCTCGCTCTGGCCCAAAGACTCATTTCTTATTATACATAAGCACACTGTAGCTGTCTTCAGACACGCCAGAAGAGGGTGTCAGATCTCATTATAGATGGTTGTGAGCCACCATGTGGTAGCTGGGATTTGAACTCAAGACCTTCGGAAGAGCAGTCAGTAAGCCATCTCCCCAGTTGCTATGAAGTTAGCTAGCAGCTTAGCAGCTTCACCCATCACTCTCAGGTTCTGTCTAGCACTGCGATGAAACACCATGACCAAAAGGAAATTAAAGAGAAAAGAATTTATTTGGCTTACACATCACAGTTCATCATCAAAGGAAGTCAGGACAGAAACTCAAGCAAGACAGGAACCTGGAGGCAGGAGCTGATGCAGAGGTTATGGAGGAGTGCTGCTTACTGGCTTGCTCCACATGGCTTGCTCAGCCTGCTATGGGGTGGCCCCATGCACCATAGGCTGAACTTTCTCCCATCAATCACAAATTAAGGCTTGCCTATAGCCTGATCATATGGAGACAATTTCGCAATTGAGACTCCTTCCTCTCCAATGACTCTAGCTTGTGTCAAGTTGACATAAACTAGCCAGCACAGAAAAACAACAACAACAACAAAAACTAGCCAGCATAGGTTCCAAATCAAAGAAGAGGAACAACCATTTACTGAAATAAAAAAATACTGTGAACTAAAATGAAACTTTCCTTTTTAAAAGTAATTTTTGCCAGTTGGGCAGTGGCTCACACCTTTAATCACAGCACTCATGAGGCAGAGGCAAGAAAGAATTCCCATGGATAGACGAGAGCTACTTTTGCATTGCAGGGCCATGGAAAGATGGCCAACAATCCAAGTTTGATTTCTGAAACCCACATAGTGGGAGGAGAGAATCAATTCCCTCAAGTTGTTCTCTGACCTCCACATGTGTGCTACGAGACATGTGTACACACACACACACACACACACACACACACACACACACACACACACATTATCTGATTCCTTTTGAATTCTCTAGTGAGCTCAGGTATGAAGGACCTGAGGGGCTTGCTTCAAGGGTCAGCCAAGAAGGAGAAAACTATGAAGCAAGGCTGAGTCCCAGAGCCTTTGAGGGAAGGAGGCACATCCATTTTTGTTGTGGATAGCCCTGGGACTAATTGTATTTGATGTTAATTCCATTCTCCTGTGAGTGGCTTCGAACAAAGAATGAGTCAGCACTCAGGTGATTTCTGTAAACCTGCTTCCCACCTTAATTTGTAAAATGAAGGAGAGCTGATGATTGGACAGATAAAAGGGAGCAGAAGGTGAGGGGAGAGAAGAAGGAGAAAATGGAAGAGGGAGAGGACACAGAGGAAGAGGAAGAAGAAAAGCTGAGCAGAAGCACATGGCCTGGAGAAGCCACAAGTTCTAAGGGTTCTAAGATGGGAAAGATGGTAGTGTAGTGGTAGATCTGCCCAATCTAGGTGCACAGCATGTATTCATATTAATTGAGTTGTGTTGTCATTGCCAGGCACATCGGGGTTGAAGATTTACCGCAGCACATTTTTAGATGGAAGCAAGGTTATCGGGGAGGGCTGTGGGTTACCCAGACTTCCTGACTTTGGCCACGCCCCCAGGAGCAGCTCTGGATGCTCTCTATGCTGATGAGGCTCTAAGAGCCTAGCCTGGATGGGGGTGTCTGCATTCTAGAGCTGGAGACAGAAATGACGGGGTTGCACCCCAAAGAGCTCTTGGAAGGAAGAACTTTCTGGGGGAGCATTCTAAGCTCCCTGCCCCATCCCCATCACCTCCACCCTAACACTGCCAAAGCTGGGTGGAAGGAGCTCACGGAATTACCTACTGAACTGAAAAAATTCTCGAAACTTACAGTCTGCTTGGAAGCAGAAGCAAAAGGATCTCTTGTGAGTTCTGGGCTAGCCTGGTCTACAATGAGAACTCCAGGACATCCAGGATTGCATAGAGAGACCCCGTCTCAACAAACAAACAGACCTTACAGTTTGGCTGATACCACTAACCCCTGCCCCTACCTCCTTCCAGGCTCTTCCTGAGATCTTTCCGTAGAAACGATAAATTACAGAAAATTTGGAAATATTCCCACTAGAAGATGCCCATTGTCCCCTTGCTGATTAGCTGTTAATTATACAACAGCCCCTCCCACCTACCTGTAAAGGAGCCCATCAGAGGCCATCTTTCCCCTTTCTCATAGCAGATATGCAGAAAGCAGGGAGCGCCGGCCTGTAGGTTGAGAGGAAGAGCAGAGGAAGGTGGTTATAACCTGGAGAGCTCAGAGTCCAGACAGGGAAAGGACAGCCTTACCAGAATCAGAACCTTTACACACTCATGTGCACACACACAGATACACAAGCACACAGACACACACACACACAGAGATAGACAGACACACACACCGGCACACAGACAGACAGACAGACAGACACACAGACAGATACATACACAGACAGATACACATACAAACAGAGACAGACACACACACAGGCAGGCACACAGACAGACAGATACATGCATACAGACAGCAGACAGACAGACAGGCAGGCAGGCACACACACACTGCCTTTATTCATTTGTCTCACTTTTACTTTATATAAAGATTTGATATTCCAAACATAGAAAATCCCCTGATAATCCAGGTACAGTGGTACATGCCTATAGTTCCAGTTACGCAGGAGGCTATACGGCAAAAGGATTGCTTGAGCCCAGGAATTTGGGATAGGCCTGGACAACATAGTGATTGTCATTTAAGAGAGAGGGAGAAGGGAAAGAGAAAGAGACAGAGAGGAAGTTTCTTGTTAGACTAGCTGTGATCCAGAGAGTAATAGAACACCAGTCTTCAAGCACTAAAAGTGGGAGAGAACACCCCTGTCTAGAGTCCTACAGTCAACGATATTATCCCACAAAAGAAACAGGACAAAGAAGACAGTTTTAGTCATAAGACATATAGAGTATTAGAGCTGTGTGTGGTGGTGAACACTTGCAATCCAAGCACTTCAGAGGCTGATACAGGAGGATACAGGCTGATACAGGAGGATACAGGCTGATACAGGAGGATACAGGCTGATACAGGAGGATACAGGCTGATACAGGAGGATACAGGCTGACACAGGAGGATACAGGCTGATACAGGAGGATACAGGCTGATACAGGAGGATACAGGCTGATACAGGGGGATCTGAAGTCACCTGGGCTACAAGGAGGTTTTCAGGCCACCCTTGGCCAGATACCAAGGCCCTTCTTCAAAAAACAAAAATAAATAAATGAATCACACTTTTAGCTAAAACAAATGCTAAAGGGATGCTGTCGGTGTAAGATGGGTGTTTCAGATGAAATTCTAATCTTATCTAAGAGATAAAGGTGCAGATAAATACAGAAGACTTCCAGAATTATGACAGAAATCTGTTTCAACCTGAGTGAGGAGAGCTAAGGAGTGCTTGCAGTTAATACCAGACTTCATGCCTAAGTACTGAAATGTATAGCCTTGTGATCAGTAAGTCAAGGCTAAAATCTTTTCTGCTTAGAATCTAAACAGAACAATAAATGGGGAGGGAGTAAAGGAAATCTAGACTTGAAAAAGACCCACCATATTGTTCCCAGCAGATGTAAATGCTAGGTGCAAACTTCTGACTCTATAGAAAAGATGTGAGAACCAATGCATGTGTCTAATGATGCTGTGGGTTATACAGTGAAATTATTTTTCTGCATATAAGCAATGATCCATCAGATACTGAAGAATAAAAAACACTATTCCAGGAGCTGAAGAGATAGATGCTTAGCAGTCAAGATCAATTAATGTTCTCCAGAGGACCCAGGTTCAATTCCCAGTACCCACATCAAGTGATTCTCAAAGGCCTGTGACTCCATCTCTAGGGTATTCAACACCTTCTTTTGGCTCCAGTGGGCAACTTCCAGTACATCACACGCACGCACACACACTCAAAAGTAAATACCTTTAAAATGTGAACATCTTTCACATTGAAAACTATACATTTTTTGCTAAGAAAAATTAAAAATAAATAAAAATAAAGATTCCACAAATGGATCACTATGGTATATTCACAGACCGGGTGATATCATGAAGCTTTCTTCCACAGTTTCTATTTCATAGCTCCCTCCCCAAGGCTGGCTATAAAACCTTGAAATTCTCTTCCCCAAGGCAGGCCTCAGGAACTCTGACTACCGCCCACCTTTCTGCCTTGGAGCTGGCTATAAAGAAATTCTCTGACCCGCCCTTGCTTGACAATAGTTCCTAAGGCCTGCCTCATTCCAGAGGAGTCTTGTTCATACCCTGGCAGGAGGACTATTACCCAGAGAGGCCAAGAACACCGAAGACCAGCCTTACTGTGTCCTCACCGAATCTGTTAGCATTATTTCATACCCTTCTTGTGCAATCATATTTCACCTTGATTATTCATGCCTCAAGCAAATTGATTTTACTCAAGAAGGGGTTTGTGTCTGATTGGTCAGAGTGGCATCTACATGGTGAGGAGGGCAGTCCTCAGACTGAGGGACCTGACATAGTCTGAGGCTCATGGTGTCTGAGTTGGATTACATTAAGTGACAGCTAAGCACTGCATGCCGGTGGTTAGAATCCACATCTGCTGTTAGAAGTCTTCTCTGTTGTTTGTGGTGTGATATAATAAAGGGAGAAAGACCCTTTGCTTTTCCTGGTGCATTTCAAAAAATCCAATAGCAGTAAGATGGAAATCTTACTTAAACTAACCCACAAAGTTAACATGGCTCCAACTGAAGCCGTGAGGCAGAGAGCGATCGAGTAGAGTGATCCTGACAGTCACATGGGTGCGTGAAGGAGTCAGAACGGCCAACACAGCACTGAAGAAAGCAATGTCAGAGGCCTTAACACAACCTGACTCGAGACACTCATAAAGCTGTAGCCATAAAAAACGCTGTTAATGGTGTGAATAGAGCCAAATATATCAGTGGCAAAGAGCAAAGAGTCCAAAAGACCTGGACACATGCCGATTGTCAGCAAAAGATGAAAGGCAGTTTGCTAGAGGAAGAACAGTTTTTCTGTTCTTTTAAACAGTGCAATAGAACAGAATAGCGATACCAAAGCTAGACCTACACGTATACAGTCAATTAACTTGATAAAGATATGGAGATAATTTGGTGCAAAAAGAAAAAAAGTCTTGTTTGTTTGTTTAGCAGCTAGTGCTGAAACCACAAGGTATAGACATAAAACACAAAACAACAACAAAACCAGACTCAAATGGATCATAGACTTAAATGCTAAAAGTACAAGTTGAAATTATAAAACTTGGCAGCTGGAGAGATGGCTCAGTGGTTAAGAGTACTGACTGCTCTTTCAGAGATCCTGAGTTCAAATCCCAGCAACCACATGGTGGCTCACAACCACCTGCAATGAGATTGGATGCCCTCTTCTGGAGTGTCTGAAGACAGCTACAGTGTACTTATATATAAAATAAATAAATCTTTTTAAAAAGAAAAAAAAAAGAAATTATAAAACTTCTAGCCAGGCGTGATGGCCGCATACCGATGACTCCAGCATTTGGGATGAAGAGGCAGGAGAAAGATGTGCAATGTGATATTTAAGCATATACTTTACCAACAAAGACATACAAATAACGAACAATCGTAAGAGAAAGATGTTCAGGATTGTATGTTACTAAGGAAATGAGAACTAAAATTTCAACAAGATCCCTACTTCTGCTTTGCGCTGGTGATACTGTAATAAAATACCTGACATAAATAACTCAAAGGGAGAAAAAAATGATTTTGGCTCACAGTTTCAGAGGGTTTGGCTCAGGTCCACTCTGAGACAAAATGTGAGTGGTGGGAGGGGAGGCAGGTCTTCACCTCAGGGTGGACAGGAAGCTGGAAAAGCAGCAGCTCACAGGAAGATGGCAACGCAAAGAGTAGCCCCAGGTTACAGCCCAGTGTCTCCTTCCTCCTGTCAGGTGGCCTCAAACATCTCTTCAGGGTTTGAGTGCATCAACAATGAATGAAACTATTTTCTAGGTCAGAGCCCTCACAATTTACTAATTTCTGGAAAAGAGATTATGCCTGGCTGTGATCACAGACTTCATAAATCCTGTGGGTGTTTTTCCTTTTTTTATTTAAAAAATCATTATTATTTTTATTATTATTATTACATTTTTGAGACAGGGTTTCTCTGTGTAGTCCTGGCTGTCCTAGAACTCACTCTGTAGACCAGGCTGGCCTCAAACTCAGAAATCCACCTGCCTCTGCCTCCCAAATGCTGGGATTAAAGGCGTGTGCCACCACTGCCCGGCTAAGAAAGGAGTTATGGACACTCAATCACATGGATGCCGAGTAAAATGGACCAGCCCGATACATATGTAGATAATAAAGCAACAGTAAATGTAAGTTGTCTGTAGCAACAGGCCAGGGCTAGTGGTTGCTGTGCTGAGCCTGGGCCTTAGAGGACGAGGGGAGAATGCTATTTCAAAGGGCAGGAAGTTGCTATGATAGCTCTGTGAGTGCACACAGACATATTATCAAACTACAGAGAGTTTACAAACTGTAGATATCTGCAGTTTATTTCATGTCAAAAGAAAATATTGAGTCTGGTGTGTGTGGTAGGGGGGTGGAGGGCTGGGTGTCAGAACACAGATGATGTCAAGGCCAGAAGGGCAGTGTGGGTGACCTCAAGGTGAGAGGCAAGTGCCCGCGAGTTTCAGGTAGGATTTGGCTGTTGGAAGGATCCAGAGCAAAGTAAGGAGCTGTGATCATGAGATCCTCGCATGGTTCCATCAGAGAGTGAGGAAGGCTCTGACAGCGGAAAGGGAGCAATGGGAACTCTAGCGATCTAGGCTCCCCCCCCCCCCCCCCAGTCCTCAGCGTAGTCATTTGATAGATCTGGGGCAAGGAAAACCCTTTGGGGCTTGGGGGAAAAAAAAGTGCATTTCTGCTTCTCTCTGGTTTCTGTTTGGAGTGGTGTCCTGTGACCCGAGCAAGCGCCTTCCGCTGATGGCAGCAGAGTGTTAACACCTGCGTAAGAGCTGCTCACCTAGCCAGGAGGAGCTTGGGAGGCTGCCCCTACACCTATCTGGTCTACAGCTTCGGTCAGGAGAGGCCAAGAGCTCTTCCTGCTAATGCCAGCGAGGCCTCCGTTGCCTTGGCAATCAGTGTCTACAGTCAAGTTCTTTTGTCTGCTCTCAACTCTGGATGTAATGTAAGCCACAGACTGTGACCCTCCCTCCGGACTCAATTAATACGCCTGGGGTCAGTGTCCTGCCCACTTCCTCACATCTCATCCCACTGCCGGCTACTCCCTAAGGGTGGCAGCTGCCACACTGCCCTCATTAATCTATAACCCCATCAGATGACAGAAATCTAAATATAGCTCTGGCTGACTGGCTGATTGCCTGTGTGTTAGTTAGGGCGAGACATCAGGGCTTGTCCTCTGCCTGTCTTGCAAATCCAGACACTCGCTGACTGGAGTGGCCCTCAGAGTACAAGTTCACAATCTAATATCGGAGTGCGTAGGTGGGGTGGGGGTATCAAAGAGAGAAGAGAGAGGAGAAAAGGGACACTGAAGAGTGAGATCTAAACCAGAGGCAAAATTAAGTATCTCATGGGGTGACTTAACATCTATAAGCCAGCAGGGCAGTGGTGTCGCACACCTTTAAACCCAGCACTTGGGAGGCAGAGGCAGGTGGATCTCTGTGAGTTCCAGGACAGCCAGGGCTACACAGAGAAACCCTTTCTCAGGGGGAAACAATCCCTAGGTCATGGATCCGTCTAAGCAGCAATTCCCAACCTATGGCTTGCTACCCTTTTTTGGTAGTGTGGGGGGAACGACAACCCTTTCATAGGGGTTGCTTAAGACCCTGGGAAAACACAGATATTTACATTATGATTCATAAGAGTAGCAGAGTTACAGTTATGAAGTAGCAATGAAAATAATTTTATGGTGGGGGGGGGTCACCACAACATGAGGAGCTGTATTAAAGGGTCACAGCATTAGGAAGGTTGAGAACCACTCCTCTAAAGCTTGCTCTATTTAATGTTGGGAATATGCTCTAATGCTTTGAATTAATTCAGCCTCCAAAATCGGGAATCTACATGTGTAAATGCTGAAGGTTCTTGTCCCCAATTGTTTTTTGATGGCTCAATGAAGAGCCAACAGCCCTCAAGTAGGAAAACTGTATAATTATTCTACCTCAGACACTTAAAAGAGGGTCTCACTATGTAGCCCTGGCTTGCCTGGAACTCAGTGCGTAAATCCACACACCTCTACCTCCCAAGGGTTAGAATTAAAGGTGTGTGTCACTATGCCCAGACACTACCTTTATGTTTGAACTCACTAGGCAGCTAGTCGTATTAGTTAGGGTTTCTATCGCTGTGATGAAACCATAATCAAAGCAGTTTGGGGAGGAAAGGGCTTATTCAATTCGGCTTATACTCCACATCATAGACCACAATTGAAGGATGTCAGGACAGGAACTTAAACAGGGCAAGAACCTGGAGGCAGGAGCTGATGCAGAGGCCATGGAGGAGGGCTGTGTACTGGCTTGCTCATCATGGCTTGCTCAGCCTGCTTTCTTATAGAACCCAGGACCACCAGCCCAGGGATGGCCCCACCCATAGTGGGCTGGGCCTTTCCTCATCAATCCCTAATTGAGAAAAACTCCCTACAGCTGGGTTTTATGGAGATAATTTCTCAGTTGAGGTTTCCTTTATTCAGATGATTCCAGCTTGTGTCAAACTGACATAAAACTAGCCACCTCAGTACCCATGAGTGACCTCAGAGTTCTACTCCTTCTGCCTCCGTCTCCCTAGTACTATGATTACAGGCAGGCACCACAATACCAAGTTTGTGTTGTGACAAGGAGCAAACCATGCTAGGCAAGGACTTGACCAACTGAGCTATGGCCTCAGGCCTGGTTTTTGTTTTAAACCAGAAAACTGCCACTTAAAAACTATTTATTTTTATGTGTATGGTGTTTTGCCTGTTTGTATGTCAGTGTACCTTGTGTGTGCCTGGTGTCTGTGGATGTCAGAAGAAGGTGCCAGATTCCCTGGGACTGGAGTAGCAGATGGCCAGGAGCTGCTAGGAGGATTCTGAAAATCAAATCGGGAACTCTGGAAGAGCAGCCAGTGCTCTTAACCACTGAAGCATCTCTCCAGCCCCAGGAAAACTGTCTTTTATTTCCATTGTCTACATGTTATATCTCTATATGAAAGCATGATGATACTTGTCATCAAGCGGTCCCCAGTGCCTAAAGCAGTGTTAGAAAATAGAAATCAGGGGGTCTTGAGGGATGACTCAGTGGTTGAGAGCACTAACTGTTCTTCCAGAGGTCCTTGAGTTCAATTCCCAGCAACCACATGGTGCTTCACAACTGCCTGTAATGGGATCCGATGCCCTCTTCTAGTGTGTCTGAGGACAGATGCAGTATACTCACATACATAACATAATAAATAATCATTAAAAATATAAAATAAAATAGAAATCAGGTCTGAAGAGATGGCTCAGAGGTTAAGAGCACTGGCTGCTCTTCCAGAGGTCCTGCCACATGGTGACTCATAACCATCTACAATAAGATCTGGTGCCTTCTTCTGGCCTAGGCATACTTGCAGACAGAAATATATATATATATATATATATATATATATATATATATATATATATATGCAGGTGGTGGTGGCACATGCCTATAGGAGGCAGAGGCAGGTCTTTGAGTTCAAGGCCAGCCTGGTCTATAAAGTGAGTTCTAGGCTAGGCTGGTCTACATAGTGAGTTCCAGGACAGCCAGAGCTACATATTGAGACCCTGTCTTTAAAACAAAACAAAACGGGGCTGGAGAGATGGCTTAGCCTGAGTTCAATTTCCAGCAACCACATGGTGGCTCACAACCATCTGTCATGGGATCTGATGCTTCCTTCTGATGTCTCTGAAGACAGCTACAGTGTACTCATTATATATATAAAAGCTGGGCAGTGGTGTTGCATGCCTTTAATCCCAGCACTTGGGAGGCAGAGGCAGACAGATCTCTGAGTTTGAGGCCAGCTGGTCTACAGAGTGACTTCCAGGACAGCCAGGGCTGTAAAGAGAAACCTTGTTTCAAAAAAAAAAAAAAAAAAAAAAAAAAAAAAGAAAAAAAAAAAAAAAAAAGAAAGAAAGAAAAGAAAGAAAGAAAGAAAGAAATCAAAAACAAAACAAAACAAAACAAAACAAAACAAAACAAAACAAAAAAACCAAAAAACTAAAACAAAACAAAACAAACAAACAAAAACCCCAAAGTGGGAGAGTAAGAGCCAGAAGTCCTGAGCCCAAACTGCTGCAGAGATTCTGAAGAAGATGGAAAAAGAAAGATGGTCCCCNAAAAAAAAGAAAAAAAAAAAAAAGAAAGAAAGAAAAGAAAGAAAGAAAGAAAGAAATCAAAAACAAAACCAAAAAACCACTCTAAGAATGAGCTGAATGAATACATTCATGCATGGGAGTAACATTATTCTCGGAGCACAATAGCTTAGTCAAGATGCTCTGTCTGGTAAGGACACATCTGAGGCTTACCTTAGTCTCCTGTTCTTTTCCTTGCACCTATGTAGCTCAGTCCACAGATTCCAGCATGGACAATCACAGGGCTCTGGGGCAGACATGAGGCCAACTTGGAGGAAAAGACCCCAAGCCTCACCATGTCTGTACACATACTCTTCTGTCTGCTTGACAGACAGGGTTCTTACTCTTGGTGAAGAAATTTACAAAGTCATAAGGGGAAGAGTCATGGAAATAAGTTAGAATTGGAGACATTGGTAGGCACTTGCATTTGGCTTAAGATGATTTTGTATTAGAAACATTTGTAGATGTGTGCATGTATGCAAGTTAGTATGTCTATGCAGGTCATTCTCTAGCTCCATAGGCCCCACAGATAGAAAATAATCGAAGTATTCAAAATGGAGAGAAGGCTCAATGGTTAACATCCCTGCTCTCAGAAACTGCCCCATAATCGGGCCCGAGGCAAGGACACTGGGTCAGCAGCAGTTTCCAGACTTCCCCAGCTACTTCCTCAGCAACAGTTTCCAGACCTCCCCAGCAACAGTTTCCAGTCCCACTCCCTGGTAATAGAATGTCCCAAGAGATGGAACAAGATATAGGTCACCTACCCCAGAATCCTTTAATGTGCTCTAAATCAGGCCTGCATCTCACTTGGGAGTCTCTCTGTCTTGGTAATGGGAGACCCCAGCATGCTGGACTTCTGCAGAATAAGATACTCTTTGCATTTACATACTATTTGAGTCCTGGGTATCATTCTTGGGTGAATCATGGACACTTACAGTAAGTATTGATTTGGGGTTATCAATAGGAAAGTGGATTCTAATAGCATAGAGGGTAGGTATCTGCCCAGTTCTTGTGCTGTTTAAAGCTTATTATAAATATAAAGGTTGTGTGTGTCTTTTATCTGGGAACTAAATGGTCTCAGGTGAGGTAGAAACCCCAGGACGAGATTAAATGATTTCCACAAGAAGGTCCCAGGCAATGCAATGAAATTGGGAGAGGAGGCAGTATGGCTGCTAAAAACATGGCTGGGAGACAGCTGTGTTGGTAAAGAGCTTGCAAGCACTGGACCCAAGGAATGTTCTATTCCATGAGCCTATGTTTAAAAAGAAAAGCTTGGCTTGTGGTGAATGCCTTTAATCCAATTGCTTGGGATAGAGTCAGGTGGATGTCTATAAGTTTGAGGCCAGCTGGTCTACCAGAACAGCCAAGGCAACTCAGAGAAACCATCTCAGAAAAACCAAAATAAAAGGTAAGAAAAGCCTGGTGTGGTGGTGCACATGTGCAATCTCAGTGCTGAGGATCCCTGGGGCTTGTTGACAGGTCAGTTTAGCCCGTCCAGCAAGCCCCAAGCCCCAGGGAGAGACCCTGTCTAAAAAAGTGCAAGGTAAGACCCAGGCAAGGTGGCAGATGGCTATGATTGCAGCTCTCGGAGATAACTGGGTTTCTTTCCCAGTTTATCCAGTTTTACACAGTGAATCAAGTGGAGAAGAGAGATGATGAGAGAGGAAGTAAACAAATAAAACATATAAAAATAAAACAAAAACAGGAACACAGATCCTGATAACAAAACCCAAGGTTGATCTCTGGCCTCCACATGCAATTGCACAAACATGAACACACACACACACACACACACACACACACACAGAGAGAGAGAGAGAGAGAGAGAGAGAGAGAGAGAGAGAGAGAGAGAGATTTAAACTCAAAAGTACTCAAAAGTATAAGAATGAAATCCAGCCTTAGTTAAAATAATAAACACTTATTGGTCACGCTTTTTTTTGTGAGAAACTGGGAAGAAGATTCATTTTGCCAAAATGGTGTGTAAATGATATTGTTCTGTTTAATACTGTGCTTGAAGAAGGAAGGAAAGGTTACGTTGTGGGAGGCCAGCCAGGTATTACCAAAGATCTAATTTAGAATTCAGTTACCCTGGCTCGCCTCCCTGATCCTCTCGCTGTCCCTACCATCCAAGGAGAAGGAAGTGTTGAGGCTCCCGAGATACTCATCTGGGAGAACACAAGAGGCCTTTTGTTGTGTAACCTCGGAGGAATGTAACCTTTAACCACAAGTTTGGGATAGCCAGAAAATTTGTAAAACATATCGATTGTGACAAATTGTATGTGTCTAGTTAGACTACAAAATATGCTTGTTGGAGTCCTCTGGACTCGCCCACACGATCTGGAAAGGGTGCAGCGGTTTTTGGTGACAATTATGGTATTATTTTATAATGAAGTATTCCCCAAGCAAAGACAATCAAAGAACTGCTGGGAGACCTGGCGAGCCAGCCCTGAGCTTTTGAAGTAAGAACCACAGTTAACCTCGTGGCCTACGGCTGCCCTTGTGACCACATCTCTGCCACCTTCTGTTGGGGCAGAGAGGAGGTTTTGACGTGCTGCTGAAAATGGAAATTGGAGGCCTCCGCTGGCCCTGTTGTGACCTCTAACACCACCTCCACCATCAGATGCTCCACTACCACTGCTTGCTTCCAAGCTTTAGATCCCAAATGAGGGACAGTACACCGAATTGGTGGTGAGGTGGTTTGAATAAGAATGGCCCCCATAGCCGGGCGTTGGTGGCACATGCCTTTAATCCCAGCACTTGGGAGGCAGAGGCAGGCAGATTTCTGAGTTTGAGGCCAGTCTGGTCTATAGAGTGAGTTCCAGGACAGCCAGGACTACACAGAGAAACCCTGTCTTGAAAAACTTTAAAAAAAAAAAAATGGCCCCATAGGCTCATGTATTTAAATACTTAGGGAGAGGCACTATTTGAGAGGATTATAAGGATCAGGAGGTGTGGCCTTATTGGAGGAAGTGTGTCACTGGAGGTGGGCTTTGAGGTTTCAAAAGCCCAAGCCAGGCAGCCCCAGTCTCTTTCTTTGCCTATGGATCAGGATGTAGTTCTCAGCTACTGTGTCAGCACCTGTCTGCATTCCACCATGCTCCCCACCAAGGTGTAAAGTGGATTAAACCTCAGAAACTACAAGTAAGTCCTCAGTTAAATGCTTTCTATCATAGGAGTTGCCTTGGTTATGATGTCTGTTCAAAGCAATAGAACAGTGACTAAGAAGGGCTGTGATAGCTGGGTGATGCTGGTGCACGCCTTTAATCCCAGCACTTTGGAGGCAGAGGCAGGTGGATTTCTATGAGTCTGAGGCCAACCTATTCTTCAGGAGAGTTCCAGGACAGCCAGGGATACAAAGAGAAACCCTGTCTCAAAGAACAAGACACAAAAGAAGAAGGAGAAAGAAGGAGGAGGAGGAGGAGGAGAAGAAAAAGAAGATGATGAAGAAGAAGGAGGAGGAGGAAGA
>NC_034603.1:38674869-38677773 GCF_900095145.1 Mus pahari
AGGAGGAGGAGGAGGAGGAGGAGGAGGAGGAGGAGGAGGAAGAGGGAGTAGTGAGCATGTCCGAAGGAGTCTGGGGAAATAAATACCTAACAATTTCAGATTTTTATTTAATTTTTAGTGTGCATGTGCATGCATGTACACATATACCCACAGATGTCCTGGAGTTGTTGTGAGTCACTTAGTGTGGGTGCTGGGAACTGATCCTTCTGTAAGAGCTGTGCTCCTAACTGCTGAACCCCCACCCTCACCCCCACCCACCCACTTTTAGCTTTATGTTAGGGGGAGGATTGTACTATGCACTAGGAACGTTAGAATGGGGGTTCAGATGTAGGGAACACCGTAAAGAGGCCCCGTGCAGAAGAGTTTCCAAATATGAGCAGCTAATAAAATGATGTCAGGCTTGGGATGTAGGTCAATGTTAGGGGTGAGAACATAAAATTCCTTATACCTGGTTAATTCCAACTATATTCTTTGTCTATACCTGTGCCCTAAAAGGTGAAGGTTGGAAGAGAACATGGCCTCAGCATCTCACTGGACCCACTTGCAGCCCCCAGGTGCAGCTGGCAGTGATGGCACACACTTTTAATCCCAGCATTTGGGAAGCAGAGGCCAGTGGATCTCTGTGAGTTGGAGGCCAGCCAAGCCTACGGAGTGAGTTTCAGGACATCCAGGGATATACAGAGAAACCCTGTCTTAAAGGAGTAAATAAACAAACAAACAAATCAAATGAATTTGCAGACTAGTTTATCTACTGTCCTAGTAAGAAGTTCTCTTATTTTCTGAGTTAGCATTTTGTTTTTCTCTCTTCAAATCACTCACATCTCTCCTTCATCCAGATGGTGTTTTAGTACCCAGAGAAAGCAGACGAAATCAATGGGGTCTGTTGACCGTTCCTCTTTCCACCAGTACAACCCTTCCATTCATCTTCTGTATCTCATCCCCTCTCCCCTACTCGGCTGTGCCTGTAATCTCCCCTTTCATACTGTTCTGGATCATTCTAGTGGAATTAACACATCTCTTAATATATCTCATGACAAACCACAAAGGAAACAAAAGCTTGCTTTGAGCCTGTGTCCTCTTCCACCTTCAGACTCTGTTCCCTTTCCCAGCAAACTTGGCCATTTAGGCGATCTATTCAACTCTCATTCTCCATCTTCATCTTGGCCTTAAAGGATTTCAATTGAGCTCTTAATTCTTTATTCCATCAAGGTCGCTAACGACCTACATCTCGCCAAAGCCAAGGTCGGTTGGTTGGTTTTGTTGGCATCTTACTGAACTTCTTAGCTTTGAGACTGCTGAGTGCGTTGCCCATTTTGAAACAGGTTTTAGGATCTCAGGGCTACACAGGCACACACGCACATGCATATGTGCGCGCACATGCATGCACACAAGCACGCACACATATACACTCACACCCATACCCACTCATACCCTTTCTCTCTTCTTTTTCCTGAGAACTCTATCCAATCACTTCTCTCCTTTATTTATATTCTGTCTAGGTGACTTATGGTTCCCCCCTTTTTTTTTTCTCTGCAAATTTTATCCTATTTACTTTTTTGTTTGTTTGTTTTGTTTTCGAGACAGGGTTTCTCTGTGTAGNCCTGGCTGTCCTGGAACTCACTCTGTAGACCAGGCTGGCCTCAAACTCAGAAATCTGCCTGCCTCTGCCTCCCGAGTGCTGGGATTAAAGGCATGCACCACCATGTCCAACTATCCTATTTATTTTTAACTTACTTTGAAAAATTTCAAACTTACCCCAAACTGGAAGAACAGTAGCACTGAAGAACCCATACACACTCCAGTAAAGCTCATTAATTGCTAATATCTCCCCGAGGTTTGTGATCTACACCTTCCATTCCTCCAGCCCTCCTCTCTCCTCTGTCCTGTACACTTAACTTTAGCTTGAATGTTCTCTAAAACTGGAGTAAAAGGATTCTCTTAAATATTATATTACATCTGAGAAGTTAGAGGGGAAGGTTGAGGAGCAGCTCAGCGTTGAGGAGTAGCTCAGCGTTGAGGAGTAGCTCAGCAGTAGGGTGTTTGTTTAGCATGCAAGAGCCTCAGGCTTGGTGCCCAAGACTACAACAAAGGGAAAAAATGAAAGAAAAGAAAAAAATGATTAGCAACATTTAATATCCAGTCCATGTTACAACCAAAAACCAAAAACCAAAACAAACAAAAAAATCAAATTTTCCAAAATAGTGTGTTATATGATAAATATTTATATATATTTAAATATTCTGAATGGGCAAAGCACTCAGCAGTCTCAAAGCTAAGAAGTTCAGTAAGATGCCAACAAAACCAACCAACCGACCTTGGCTTTGGCAAGATGTAGGTTGCTGCCAGGTGGTGGTGGTGCACACCTTTAATCCTAGCACTTGGGAGGCAGAGACAGGCGGATTTCTGAGTTCGAGGCCAGCCTGGTCTACAGCGTGAGTTCCAGGACAGCCAGGGCTTCACAGAGAAACCCTGTCTCGAAAAAAACAAAAAAAGATGGTTCAGTGGATAAAAAGTGTTTGCTATATAACCCTGATGAATTTGATTCTCAGATCTCTCTCTCTCTCTCTCTCTCTCTCTCTCTCTCTCTCTCTCTCTCACACACACACACACACACACACACACACACACACACACACACACAAATAATAATGTTGCTATTGTTAGAGGTCGTTTTAGTCACTGTTCTATTGTTGTGAAGAGACACCATGACCACAACAACTCTTGAAAACATTTAGTTGAAGTTGTCTTACAGTTTTAGAAATGCTGTCCATTATCATGGTGGGGCGCATGGCAGCATGCAGGCAGACATGGTGCTAAAGAAGTAGTTGAGAGTTTTATATCCAGATCCATAGGCAGAAGGAAGAGACAGAGAGAGATACAGAGAGAGAGAGAGAGAGAGAGAGA
>NC_034603.1:38679398-38694185 GCF_900095145.1 Mus pahari
CTCCCTCCCCCTTCCTCTCTGTCCCTCTCTCCCTCCCTTTTTCTTGGTTATAGACCAAGCTGTGTGTGAACTCTCAGCTGCTTTTTCACTCTAACCTCACCGAGTCTGTCTAACCCTCTGACACTGTAAGTCAACTTGAACGTGTCGTGTATAAGGAGCCTTGGTCATGGTATTTCAGCAATAGGAAACTAACTTGTGCTGCTCCTGGAGGATCTGTAGAGATCTGTAACACCTGACCTGGGCAACTTTGCCCCCTATGGAACATGGCATTGTCTGAAGATGTTTCTCAGCTGTCACAGCTGGGGAAGTGGTGCCTGCACCTAGTGGGAAGGGGTCAAAGAAACTGTTAAGCATTCTACAGAGTGAAGGAGATTCCTACAAAGCATTACCCAGACCAGAATGTTATAAGTTTACATTAAATGAGTGTTGGGAGATTTAACTCAATGGTAGAGCACTTGCCCTGGGTTTGGTCCTTAGTTCCAGCAAAACGAAAAACCAACCAACCAACAAAAAAATAAAATTACAAAAACAACAACAACAAAAAACCCCCCCAAAATCAAAACCACTAATAATAACATTTTTAAAGATTTATTTATTCTATTTATGCGATTGCCTTACCTGCATGTACAGCTTTGTGCCA
This sequence comes from Mus pahari, assembly GCF_900095145.1. Lineage (NCBI taxonomy): Eukaryota > Metazoa > Chordata > Mammalia > Rodentia > Muridae > Mus > Mus pahari. The sequence continues at coordinate 38,680,039 of NC_034603.1, forward strand.
TGCTAGAAAGAGGGCATCGGATCCCATGACAGATGGCTGTGAGCTACCATGTGGTTGCTGGGGATTGAACTCAGGACCTCTGGAAGAACAGACAGTGCTCTTGCTGCTGAGTCATCGCTCTAGCCCATAATAGTAATATGCAATGGTTTCTCTTTGCTTAGAACAGTGAGAACTCAAAATGTAAGCTCAAAGCCCTAAATCTACCCTGATGCAAAAGGGGACAAATTGCAGGGACCGTTGTTTTGGAACAAGCAAACAACTGAGATAGCCTGATCTTCCAAAAACCTTAGGACTCCGGAGATACTAGCCATATTTTCCAAATAGACTAGTTTCAGTTGGCATGACAACCAAATTCCCTCTCAAATCCTTACATAAAAGAAGAAATCTGAGGTGACCTAACGAGTCAGCAGTTCCTCTGTTGTCTCTCTAACCTACCTCCACCTTACAAAAACTGGCTTTGTGCTGAGGGGCCACAGCCTCATCCTATCCCCCATTAACTAGTTCTAAGTACAGATCTTGAAACTACACAGAACTTGTGAGGACCAGCAGTCGTTTGAGGGGACAGGAGAGGTCTGAATTGCACACACACACACACACACACACACACACACACACACACACACACACCCAGTCCTCCCCATGTTAAGTTAGAAACCGGCTGCACAGACTTGCCCCAGTTTCTTCTGTCTGGCAGCTACCACTCCTACGGTTTTTTTCTTTATTTGAACTGGCTCAGAGCTCAGCACAATGTGAATGATCCTACCCCCAGGACATGCAGATGCAGAGGATGAGCAGCATTCGTTTGTTTTTCACTAGGTTATCTGGTATGGAGTTGAAAAGCTGGTGAAGGAGATATTTGTAAAGGGGTTTAATAATCTCTGATTTACATTTGGTGCACATGCCTAAAACACCTGAGGAAGCCTCAGGAAGCAATTCCTGGGGAAGCAGTGGATCCCCAGGAATTGGAGTTATGAGCCACTAAGTAGGTGCAGGGAACTGAAACGAGCAGTAAGTACTCTTAACTACTGAGCCATCGCTCCAGTCCCCAAAATATTAATTATATTTAAAAATCATTGCTGGGCATGGTGGCACACACCTTTAATCCCAGAGGCAGGCAGATTTCTGAGTTCGAGGCCAACCTGGTCTACAAAGTGAGTTCCAGGACAGCCAGGGCTATACAGAGAAACCCTGTCTCGAAAAACCAAAAACCAAACCAAACCAAGCCAAAAAACAAAATAAAAATCATTATTAAGCTGGGAGGTTGTGGGACAGCCAAAGCTACACAGAAAAACCAAAAAGAAAAAAGAAAAAAAAAACCCAAAATACAAAAATAAATAAATAAAAGAAAAGAAAAGAAAAGAAAAAAGCACACAGACTCACAGACTTCTGAGTTATTGTCCAGCTTGGTCTACAGAGGGAGTTCCAGGACAGCTAGGGCTACACAGAGAAGCCCTGTCTTGAAAACAAAGAAACAAACACTCATTTTCAGAGTTGGATGTGGTGGCATATATTTTAATCCCAGCCCTGGGGGGTGGGGGTGTGGAATGCAAATGGATTTCTGTGAGTTTTAGGCCGGCCTGATCTATCTAGTGAGGCCAGGGCTACACAGAAAGACCTTGTCTTAAAAACACAAAACTAGGAGCTGGGGAGATGGCTCAGTGGTTAAGGGCACTGACTGCTCTTCCGGAGGTCCTGAGTTCAATTCCTAACAGCTACAGGGTGACTCACAACAACAGCAATGTGATCTGATGCCCTCTTCTGGTGTGTTTGAGGACAGTGACAGTACTCACACACATAAACTAAATAAACCCTTAAAAAAAAAAACCACACAAAACCAAACAAACCGTTCTAATGGGCGATGTTTTAATGACTTGGGAGTATGGTGGAGGACTATGAAGTGAGATGGATGGTCTGACTTCTTGTTCTTGCAGAACTATTTGCAGCGCTGTTTTAATTTAACAAAATCCATACCATAAAGTGGCTAATATAAACATTCTGTGGCCATGGTCTTTCAGAATATTCTATCAGAAGGTGTTTGGTTTTGGACCCTGAGACAAGAGAATTGAGGTGCATGTTTTACATATCTAAGTAGACCTGGCCTCCAGGTTCTTCCAGCATCCCTCAGTCTCTACCCAGCGTGCCCTGCCCCCAACCTGAACTTTCCAGCTGGGCTTCCCTTCCACAGAGGCTTCTTTGGCCTTCTCCCCCCTTCCTTCTCTCTTTGCTCTCTCTCTCTCTGCAAATGCCCTTTCTCTCTTATTCACCCCTGTCTTCCCTGCCCCATGGTGACTTCCCTGACTTTGGTCCTTGGGGCCAGTGAACTCACCTTCCCCAGAGCAGCTTCTCAATAAACCTGAATTTAATATAATCGAATCTGGCTTAAATTGGCTCATTTAACTGGCGGAGAAATCACTTATCAGAAGGACATCTGAATTTAGCTATTAGATTTTTGGCTTTTGATTAAAAGCCGATCAGTGCATGAGATGTTTGAAAATGTTTCTCAGTGATCATTCCTCTGTTGTTACATTTCTTTATTGTTTGGTCTTTACCTCCAGGGTTATTACCAAAACGATGAAGAAATAGGCACTCCAGTTCCAAGAGCTTCAGTGCTCTCTCCTGGCCTCTGTGGCCACCTGTCACACACATGGTGCACACCTGTCACACATATGGTGCACATATACACACATGCAGGCAAACATTCACACAAACTTTTTTAAAGAAGAATTTGACATTTTGAAAAAGTGTCTAAAACCCGAGAAACTCCTTCAAAGCACGAGAATGATGCCTTACAAGATTAACAGGAAGTTAGGAGACAGGCACGGTTGCATGCACACCTTCAATCCAGGCATTCTGGAGGCAGGGGCAGGCAGATCTCTGTGATTCCCAAGCTAGTCAGGTGACACGGTGAGGCCTCGTCTCAAAAACAAAATGAAACAAAATAAAACTTCCTGCAGAGCAGGGTGAGAGAGACAGAGCTTGCCTGCTTGGAGTGCCAGCACAAGGCCCCAAGTTTCACTTCTAGAATTTATGCAAAAAAGCTGGGTATGGTGGCACAACATTGCAATCCCAGCACTGGGGAGGTGGAAAAGGAGGGTCCCTGAGCTGGCTGGCCAGCCTGAACTTCTTGGTGAGATTCAGGCTCATGAGAGATACAATCAAGGTGAATGGCTCCTGAGCAATGACTCCTGAGGGTGTCTGGCTTTATCACATGCACCACCCACCCACACACATACAGACGGATGGGTTCACTACCAAGTTATTGTAGTCAGGACAAGCATAAGTTTCATTATAAAAATCAATAGACTAGACCTGTGTATTATGGTCAATTGAGTTTTTGTTTTGTTTTTCAAGATGGGTTTCTGTGGTGGTTTGAATATGCTTGGCCCATGGAAAGTGGCACTATCAGGACCTGTGGCCTTGTTGGAATAGGTGTGGTTCTGTTGGAAGTGTCACCGTTGTGTGGGTAGGTTCCTAGTGCTCAAGCTCTGCCCAGTACAGAGACCTTCTGGCTGGCTTCCCGTGGAGGATCCTCCTACCAGGATGCTGTCATGCTTCCCACCATGATGATAATCAACTAAACCTCTGAAACTGTAAGCCAATCCCAGAACTCACTCTATAGGCTAGTCTGTCAAGTGCACAGAGATCCACCTGCCTCTGCTTCTGCAGCCCAGGGTTTAAAGATGTGAGCCACCATGCCCAGCATTTTTTTTTCCCCTTTGAGACAGCATTTCTCTATAGCCTTGGCTGTTCTGGAGCTCTCTATGTAGACCAGGCTGGCCAGGAGCTCACAGAGATCCACCTGCCTCTGCTTTCTAAGTGTTGGGATTAAAGACATGAGCCACTGTTGTCTGGCCAACAATTGATTTTTTTTTGTTTTTTGTTTTTGTTTTGTATTGTTTTGTTTTGTTTTTTGTTTTTGTTTTTCAAGACAGGGTTTCTCTGTATAGCGCTGGCTGTCCTGGAACTCACTCTGTAGACTAGGCTGGCCTCGAACTCAGAAATCCACCTGCCTCTGCCTCCCAAGTGCTGGGATTAAAGGTGTGTGCCACCACCTCCCGGCTAACCATTGATTTTTAATATGGATATCAATACAGTTCATTAGGGAAAGGCACTGTCTCTTTAACAATGGTGTTAAATGGTGTTACAAAAATCAATACGTTTGTGTTGCAGAATAAAATTGGACTTTTAACTCACATCAAGGAAAAAAAGTTACTGAAAATGAGGTCAAAGACTAAAGAAACTATTGAACTCATAGAAGAAGAGATAGGCACAAGCTTGAATAAGTCAGCTCTCTCTCTCTCAACACAAACTGTCTTTGAATTCAGTCCTCTTGATTCAGCCTCTCAAGAGCTGGGATTACAGGAATGCACTACCTTACCATATCCACTCCAGCCAATGTTTTCAAACCTACTTGACTGAGATGCTCCCCTTCAGTCTTGGGCATACGAATACTTGGTGCTCAATGGGTGGGATTGTTTGGGAAGAATTAGGAGGGGGTGGCCTTGTTAGAGGAGGTGTGCCACAGAGGCAGCCAGAGAGTTTCAAAAGTCTCCCATCATCCCAACTGCACTTGTTGGTTCCTGCTGTTTTAGACGTTGTCTCTCAGCAGTTGCTCCATTCTCCTGGATTCTAACCCTCAGAAAATATAAGCCCAAAATAAGTTAAGTTAAGGTTGCCTCGGCCACGATGACTTTTTGTTTTGTTTGTTTTCTGAGGCAAGGTTTCAGGGTTTCTCTGTGTAACAGCTCTGGCTGTCCTGGAACTAGCTCTGTAGACCAGGCTGGCCTCGAACTCACAGAGATCTGCCTGCATGTACCACAATCCTCCCCTCCCCTGCCCCCAACATCTGATCATGGTGTTTTATCTTAGCCATAGAAATATAGCTGGGCGTGGTGGCGCATGCCTTTAATCCCAGCACTCGGGAGGCAGAGGCAGGTGGATTTCTAAGTTTGAGTTTGACGCCAGCCTGGTCTATGAAGTGAGTTCCAGGCAGGGCTACACAGAGAAACCCTGTCTCGAAAAACCAAACCAAACCAAACCAAAACAAAACAAAACAAAAAAACAAAAAAAACTTTGGTTCTGCAGTGCTAGAAGTGTGACTCAATGGTAGAGCACTGGCTTGGTGGGTACAGGACCTGGAATCAGTTCTCAGTGGAAAAAGCTGCCTGTGAGTTGGATGTCCTCAAACTGTAAACCAAAGCAAATCTCTCCTCTTTTAAGACGTTTCTCACATATCTTGTCACCAGGACAAAAGACTGATAAACAGATGAGGAACAATGAGAAGCATTAGGGACATTTCCTTGTGCACAGCTGTGAAGGTTGGTGTACCAGTTTTTATAAGCAAAATGCTTTCCTTCATGAAACGTATTTGTATTTTCTGTGTATGAGTGTTTTACCTGCAGGTATGAATGCCACTCATATGCAGTGGTCATGGAGTGTAGAAGAGAGGATCATATCCCCTGGTACTGAAGTGATGGAATAAGGGGAAGCCACTACCTGGGTACTGGGACCTGAACCTGGGTCCTTTGTAAGAGCAACAAGTGCTTTTAACTATGGAGACATCTCTCCTGGCTCTGGCATATATTTTCACTTCACTTGGTATATTCCTAGGGAAAAAAAAATATGTATTACAGTTGTTGCATCATTTGGTAACTTTATGCCTAACATTTTGAGAAACTACCAAACTAGCTTCCAGAATATCTGTGAGATCCTTTTGCCTCAGTTCTGGAGTACCTGGGATTATAGGCACATGCTACTAGACCAGCTCAAGTGACCTCATTTTAAGCTTGTAACTGGCAAAGATCCCTGTCCATATCAATTTCTTTTCATTTCTGTGCTAAAACACCGTGACCAAAGGGGATTTGTGGAAGAGTGTTTATTTTGGCTTATGGTCCCAGAGGTGGACTTTACAATGGAGGAATGTTTACTTTGGCTTGCAGTCCCAGAGGTGGGCTTTACAGTGTCGGGGAGGTCTGGCAGCAGGTGACTAGAGATGAAAGCTGAGAGATCGCATCTCCAACCACACACAGAGAGCAGAGAGAGCAAACAGAAGTCCTCCAGTCATACCCACAACAACATACTTCCTCCAGCAAGGTTACATTTCCCAAATGTTCTATAGCCTCCCCAAACTGCTCCACTGACCTAGAACCAAGTGTTCAAACAGATAAGCCTATGGCTTTCTCACACTGTCACACTGTCTTTCTTATCTGAGCTACATCAAAACTTGTGTCAGATTTAAAGTCAATCTTTCATATCCCTGGCATTGACTCCAGAGTATCCTCCCCACCCCCAGTATCAAAGGCTGGGGATACTCAAGGTCCTCAAGTTCAAATCCATAGTGTTATTGTTTAAATGTTCCTTGGACGTTTATGTGTCAAAGGCATGGTTACCAAACCATAGGCTTTGGGAGATGGTTGAATCTTGGGGACTCTGACCTAATGGGCGGGTTTTCGCAATATTTCTCAGGTCAGCCTGGAACTCATTATCTGCTCAGGATGGTCTCAGACTCCTGGTAAAGAAACCGCTTCAGGCTTTCCAGCCCTGGGGTTGTTGAGACAGGAGCCACCACTCCCAACTCTTGAATATACTCTAAGTCAGTGGTTCTCAGCATGTAGGTCTCAGTCCCTCTGATAGTTGAATGACCCTTTCACAGGGGTTACATATCAGATATTTACATTATGATCCATAACTGGCAAAATTATAGTTATGATATAGCAACAAAAGAATTTTATGGTTGGGGGTCAGCACAACTTGAGGGTCTTGTATTAAAGGGTCTCCACAACTAGAAGGTTGAGGATCACAGTTCTAAGTCATCTCTAAACCACTTGCAGTTCTGAACACAATATAAAGACTCTAAAGTAGTTGTTATATTGTAATGTTTAGAGAATAATGACATGAGAGAAAGTCTGTACACATTCAAAACAGATGAGCTTGTCTTCAAATATTTTTGATAAGAAGTTGATTGACTTTTAGAAGAACCCATGGCTATAGAGGATCAATTATGTAGCGGATCAGGATGCTAACTACCACATTGCCAGCTAGACAGCCAGTCAGAAAGCCTAGAAAGACAGGCATTTACAAGCCCTTCCGAATGGCATACAGCTACTCCCTCCTCAGTTCCTAACCATTTTCATGATTGCCATTATTCTTCGATACCAACTCTCTTTCTGTCTTTTACTGTTTGTTCACAAACCTTACTTTTTTCTGTTTTGAAACTTTATGTAATTTGAATTGGAGGATTTTCATTTTTATGTATATTTGTTTATTTATTTTTTGGCTTTTGGAGACAGGGTTTCTCTGTGTAGCCCTGGCTGTCCTGGAACTCACTCTGTAGACCAGGCTGGCCTTGAAGTCAGAAATCTGCCTGCCTCTGCCTTCCTTGTGCTGGGATTAAAGGCATGTGCCACCACTGCCTGGCTAGGATTTTTTTTTAAAGATTCATTTATTTTATTTATATGAATACACTGTAGCACCAGAAGAGGACATAGGATCCCATTACAGATGGTTGTGAGCCACCATGTGGTTGCTGGGAATTGAACTCAGGACCTCTAGAAGAGCAGTCAGTGCTCTTAACCGCTGAGCCATCTCTCCAGCCCCGAATTGGAGGATTTTTAATAATTTTTCTCTCAAAATTATGTTTGTGAGGAACAAGGTACTGTGGCAAGCACATGCCAGTGATCTTGGAAGGTTGATCTGGAGAATTTGAGGAAAGCCTGGGTTACACAGTGAATTCAAGGCCTTCTCGTGCTATGTGGTGGGACTTTGTTGTTTGTGAAATCATTTGCATTGATTGATTACATGACTGTATGCTTACTTAACTAAAATTATTGGTGTCCAGAGGTAAGAACACTTGCTACATAAGCATGAGGACCTGAGCCCAGATCTCCACAGCTGTGTAAAAGCTGGACATGGCGGCCATTCGTGCCTTTAACTCCAGTGCTGAGGAGTTGTGGGAGACAGGAGGATCACTGAGCTTCGTGGTTGCCAGTGCAGATCTACAATGGGGAGTTCCAGGTTCACCAAGAGACCCTGTCTTGAGGGAATAAGGCAGAAAGTGATAGAGGAAGGTACCTGATGTCCTCCAGCCTTCACATACACATGGCAAACATACCTGTACACACACATGTACACACACACACACACACACACACACACACCACTACCACCACCACCACCACCACCACCACCACCACCACTACTAGGAAGATGGTTCAGTCATTGAAGTTCTTGCTATATAAGCATGAGGAACCGTGTTCATATCTGGTTGAAAGCCCATAGCTTAGGATGTCAAAAGTCATACTGTTGTCTTGCTAAGTGGACCTGTGGTCGAACTGCCTCCTAAATACTTATGTTTATACATCGAGACTATTGATTGATAGTCAACTTTGACCAGAGAAGCTCTCTGTAATGGGCAGCAATTAATGCAGAGACTCATAACTGGCCGACATACTAAGAATAAATAAGTGATTATTGAGTGCTCAGCTAATTGGGACATCTGTCTCAGACTGTCATCCTCCGACCCCTACAAGGCTAAAGGAACATCTAGGAAGATGGGGGCAGATAGAGTATAAAAGGCAGAGGATGAGCAGAAGTGCTGTGAAATGCCATCCTCAGGACCGCGGACATGGCCATTGCACTTGAGAACTTACTTGCACATGGTCAAGCCAACAAGAGAAGCTAACACAGGGGCTGGAGGTACGGCTTAGTGGTTAAGAATACTTTTTGCTCTTTAGGGGAGCTGGGTTCAATTCCCAGCACCCATATGATAACTCACAACCATCTTTTCATTTCCAGGCACACTTGGTGCACACTTATGCATATAAAGTAAACTTAAAAAGAAAGAAAGAAAGAAAGGAGAGAAATGGTATAAAGCAGGGAGGGAGCCATAAAGGAGTGCCTGGGTTGAGTGGAAAGGGGGAGGTGGGGTGTTTATGACCAAGATACACTGTTTACAGCTATGAAATTGTCATAGAATAAAAGATACTCTATTACAAATTAGGTGGAGGGAAACTGAGAAAGGTACTTAAGGTAGACTTCTGACCTTCACAAGTACACGCATGTATCTGAAAACGTGTGAACAAATGTACACAAATATATCACACATTACACAAATTTAAACGTCAGCTGTAGTCATGTATACCTGTAATCACCATACTCAGGAGGGTGAGAGTTTGGGGCCAGCCTAGGCTACAGTTTTGCTATCTCAAAACCAAAACCAAACAAGACAAAACAAAATCATCCCTGTTGATGAATATGTGGGTCATTTATTTGCTGTATAATGAAATTTACTGCTGTAAATATTCTTGTGTATGTCTTTTTTTTGTTTTTGTTTTTTTAAGATTTATTTATTTATTATATGTAAGTACACTGTAGCTGTCCTCAGACACTCCAGAAGAGGGCGTCGGGTCTTGTTATGGATGGTTATGATCCACCAAGTGGTTGCTGGGATTTGAACTCTGGACCTTAGGAAGAGCAGTCGGGTGCTCTTACCCGCTGAGCCATCTCACCAGCCCCTTCTTGTGTATGTCTTATCTTTCACATACAATTTAAATGACAACTAATTATTTCATGTTTTATTTCTTGATTTCCTTCAGAACTAGAATTACAACTTCTGTAGCTAATGAAGGCTTTGAGCATACGTTAGTTTTCTCTAGTACATATCTAGGAATGGCATCTGGCATCTGGTTGTTGGGTCTTAGGGTTTACATAAAAAATATGAAATGGGACTGGGGTATAGCTCAGTTGGTAGAGCACTTGCCTAGAAGGCACAAAGCCCTGGATTTGTAATCCTAACATTTGGGAGGTAGGAGGATCAGGAATTCAAGGCTAGCTTGGGCTACATGAGAACCTGTCTTTTTAAAAAAAAATAATTAAATGAATATGGAAATGTATATAATTCTGGTCCTCTTTGCTTATTTCAAAATGGCCTTTCCAGCTTTTGACATAGGGGCCTCTGAGAGTCCCTACCTACCAGCTGTCTGATCATTTCTGAGTGACCTTGGTCTTGAGGACTGGGCTGCAATGCTGATTACCAATGGCAATAAGTATGGTACACAGTCAGTGGAAGGAGTCCCATCTGTGGAGGTCATCGCCATCTGCTATCTTTATGGCTCCTGCTTCCTATTTAGTCATTGCAACAGGACAGATGATTAGATGATTACTGAGTTGCCCTACTGGGGCCAAAGGTCTCCCTGCTGAGTGAGGATTTGCTCACTCAGGAAGGTTAGATACCAGGGGGAGGGTGGAAACAGGCTTCCTTTGTTCTGTCAAAGGCATACCAGGAGATGTTAATTGCTTAAAAGTCTAAATATAATCCCCCTTAATGTTAGTGGGACCTCAGGCAAAAGTACAAATAGATGACTACCTATTTAAAATTATAACCATTCCAAAGAACTGTGAACCTCACTAGAGTCTAGTCTTCTACTCTGACTAATGTGTACTATTCCGGTTCGAATGTAGGCATCTGCAGTGACTCTGGAGCAGACTTGAGCTTAGAACTTTTAGAATCAGAATAAATGAAGAAGAAAAAAAGAAAGAAAGAAAAAAGAAAAGGTAGGATCTAGTAGTGGTCCAACCCTGAAATCTCAGCTTCTCAGGAGGATGAAGCAGGATTGCCGACTCAAGACTAACCTGGGCAATTTAGGGAGAGGGTGTTTCAAAATCAAAAAAACCAGAACAAGAACTATTGTTATAGCTGAGTAGTGGAGTGCTTGCCTACTATGCTTAAGGTTAAATCCCCAGGACTGCAGGAGGGAGAAAAAAAAGGCTAGCATAAGATTCCTGGCCTTTGGGGGTATGTGCACTTGAATAAGCCGGTGAGAGGGTCGTAAGCCCTGGCCGGGCTCCTGGTCTATTGCGTGCCTTCCTTTTTCCTCACCTGTCTTGCACTACGAAGGATCTGTGAACACACCCAGCAGCTCAAATGTGTAAGTGCTGTGCCACCTCCTCCAAATGCAGCTGCCCTCTGGCACACTGGGAAATGTCTACACCCTGTCTTATAGAAAAAACGAGAGACCATAGTTTCAGCTACCCAGGGAGGGAATTCTGGGCTCATAGGAAGGCAGGTGGACTTGGTCCCGAAGTGCCAGACTGTGTAGACCCCTTGCCCTAGGAAGGCAGCAAGGTCTGAATAAGGCTGGAAAGGAAAGTCTGGAGCCTCCGTATGGCTCTCCTGCCCAGGGTTGCACTTTCTGTATGTAGTTTCTCCTGTCAAGAATGCAAGCACTGCGTCTGGCCTTATCTCCAATAGCTTCTCTGGGCTGGGCACGTTCGAGTCAAACATAGTCGCTTAATGGAAAAAGTACATTGGCTTGCACATCTGGGGTCCAGACCAAGTTCTGGCCATAACAATTCTTCCTACTTTATAGCCTCATTTAAACTTTTCTTAGCCACTGTACTTTTCAAGGTTATGAGGTTAAGGGACTTTCTCAAGGACACACAACTAGGCAAAGTAGCGGCTGGGTTGGCGTGCACCCAGGGTCTCCTCACTCAGCTTGATTTTTTTGCCTGGGTCCTGGGAGCTTGCACAGTCTTCGCCTTTGCAGCCAGCCGTCAGCCTCCAACACCCTTAGCTCTCTCATCAGCCTCCCTCTGGCTCCCAGGCCCCGGACCCCTCCTCCCCGGTTTCCCTCCCTCCCGAGGCCCCGCCCCTCCCCTTAGGCCAGCGTCACGTGCCGTCCCATCCCCCCGCGCCTGCGCACTGCTTATTTCCCGCTGTCAGGATGAGGAGGCGGAGGTCGGCGCTCCGGTCCGTCTCTGCCCGAGGCTGTGGCGGCGCCGGCGGCTCGAGCCTTAGCGGTTCCTCCCTGGGCGGCGGCGGCCGCGGCTCGGTCGACGCCTCCTCCGCCAGCTGAGCCCGCGGCATCCCGGGACGCCGCTTCCCCGCCCATCCCCGTTCCCCGAGGCCGCCCACTGGCCATGGCGCAGCCGGGCCCGGCTCCTCAGCCTGACGGTGAGGCGCCCACCATGGCGGGCGCGGCCTGCCCGGCGCGGTGTCGTGGGGGCCATGGGGGGCAGGAAGGGCACGCACGCGGGCCCGGGGGTGACCCACCGGCTGGAGGCGGGGGGCGCGCGGGCGTCGCGTGCTGGGGCAGCGGGACTGGGGAGGGGGCGGGAGGCGCGCGCGCGCGCGGGCGGCCGCGGGGAAGGGCGTGGGGAGGCTGCGGGGAGAGAGCCGGCGGAGAGGAAGGTGCGGTGGGATTAGCACGTGGGTTCCTCGGGTGGGGAGGATGGAAATGGAGAGCATGTGCTAGCTATATCCCTTAAAGAAAACGCGATCCCTCGCCTCGGTAGTGGCCGTGTGCCCTCTCGCCCCACCTCCGCTCCCGCCTCCTCAGGCCACGCTCCAGCGCTCTTTGCACTGGACTTGTAAAAGTAACTGGGATCCTAAGGATTGGGTAGCATTCTTTCGAGTGATAGTGTTGCTTCATGGTAAGTCCGGGCTCATTTCTTAGTCTCTTAGGGCCTCCGTTTCTGACGCACGAAGAGCGCTTGATTCATGTCTCTTTATCGAGAAAGATGGGCAGGTCTTGGACCATGTGATAAAGATGGCAACGTTCATATGTAAAAGGATAGTTTAGTATTATTTTGAGAGTGGTAGGGATGAAAAGGTGCTCGAGTGGGCCGAAATCGAGGAGTCAGTCATCTCCATTCCGTCTCTACTGTTCAAGCGATGGGGTCTCACTTTGTGGACCATGTTGACCTGAAGCTCCTGAGCTATCCTCTCAGTTTCCTGAGTAGCCAAGACTTAGAAGTGCAGGACAGATTGTCTTAATAATGCTCATATTGGAAGAAAAAAAAAAAAAAGGTCTTGTTCTAAACAAGCCATGATGGTTATTAGAACCCTTCATGACCTTTAAACCGACTGAGCTCTGCCCCCAGAGTTTTGACCATATTGTTTCAGGTGTTGTTGTTGTTGTTGTTGTCAGGTGTTGTTGTTGTTGTTGTTGTTGTTGTTGTTGTCGTCGTCGTCGTCGTCAACCTGGAGTTCTGTTTGGAAAGAATGTGCTCGGTCCTTGGCAAGATCTTACTGTATCTAGTTGGGAAAGTTCTTTCAGGTGTATTTTTATAATTGACTTTTGTGCTTAGCATCTTTACCTGTAAGTAGAATGTTGGGATATGGTGGTTGGCTCTGGAGGTACTTGGCCTTTTCCAAGAGTAGTCTCTTGAAATGATCTTTTGTGAAAACCTCTGTTTGTTCTTGCCGGAGGGGAACTGGAAACAATGTTATCAGATTTTCAGACTCTTGCTGCTCTCTGGGAAGTGTTCTCTAAAGACTGTTAGCTTCTGGTTTTGGGTTTTGTTAGTTGCCTAAGGGGTAATGTCCAGCCTAGACTTTAACTTGCTTGCTGTTCCTATTCCAATAAAGAGAAGGGAGGTGTTTCTGGTGGGCTGTCAGAAAACGGATGTTTTTTGGACCTTCTTTTAACTCTCACCTTTTGTATTTGGTGTCAGGGAGGAAAACTTTACAAACCCTCCTTGTTACTGCAGACAGAGGCAGAATACAGAGAAAGCTCTGGCTTCTGGTAGGTATGCTTAACTGGCTGCTGCTTTCTTTTGCTTTCCATGGACAACTCAGGTGACATGAGTCTGGACTCTTAATTTCCTGCTTCTTTCAATATATGAAATGGTCTTCCCTGCAAATAGGCAGAAGTGACTAAGCACTTTGCAGAAGTGAGGAAAACATTAGCTTTGAGGAATCTCATATTCTTGCTATTCTCAGTGCAGGTTTACTTCCCATTTCTCAAAATTTAAGACTATGGAATGAGATTAAGTTTATATACATTGAAATTTTATTAAGTATAAGTATTTATTAGTATAAGTTAATGTAAATGGGCAAAGATATTTATCAGTTCATGAACGGGGAGATAATTTGGTATGTTTGAGTTCTTTGTGCCAGTGTCTGCTTACAAGTTCATCTTGCAGGATTAATTGTTCTCTTTAGTTGAGTTCATATTGATAACATTAATTAAAAGCATACTTGAATTTCTTAGATCTGCTGAGTTAAAAAACAAGATTATTGGAAAATTCCTTTGCATCAGACCAACAGTAAAACATAGCTGCTTCGTCTGCTTTCCCATCATTTCAGAAGCAGTTGCCGAATCTTTTTTCTTTCTCTCTCTCTCTCTCTCTCTCTCTCTCTCTCTCTC
>NC_034603.1:38694595-38701701 GCF_900095145.1 Mus pahari
AAAAAAAAAAAAAAAAGGTAGATTTGTGTGTAATTTGCAAGACAAGATGTAGCCTTTTTTTTTTTTTATTTCATAATTTTTGAAGGTTTTAGTTTTAATGGTGTACTTTAATGGATGCCAATTAAGTTATTTTTCCATTAAGAATTCAAAGACAAGTATAAAAATTCTCAGATTTCAGTTTAAGCTAAACTATATTTTAGAAGCATTTGTCCTGATTTTACTTCATTAAAATTAAATTTTTAAAAATGACATTTATTTGTGTGTGCTTGTGTACATGTCTTGAGCATGTATATGGCTGTCAGAGGACAACCTGTGGGAGTTGGTCCTCTCGCTTCATCATGTGGCGCTGGGAATTGAACTCATCCGGCTTGATAGCACTCATGTTTACCTGCTGACTATGTTACTGGCCTTTTGTTTTGTTTTTGTATAATCCCACTATTAAGAAATTGTATGTGGGGCTGGAGAGATGGCCTAGCAGTTAAGAGCAATGGCTCTTCTTCCAGAAGACATTAATTCAATTCCCAGCAACAACATGGTGGCTCACAACCTTTTATAATTAGGGCTGATGCCCTCTTCTGTCATGCAGACATACAAGAAGACAGAATATGCAATATACATAAATAAATAGTTAAACAAAAGTTTTATGTTAGAAAAAAAGGATTTTGAATGTTTTCCCATAAGGAAATGATAAATATTTGATGGTATAGATATATTTCACTTCACTTATACATTTCATCATATATGCTAGTTTCCAAACATTGCAGAGCACCCCTATTAATGCTTTTACTTTATTTTTATGTATATGAATGTTTTTGCTTGTATGTGTGTGTAGCATGTGCATGTCTGGTCCTCTTAGAAGCCAGAAGAGGGCATCTGCTTCCTCTGGGACTAGAGTTACAGATGGTTGTGGCTGGGAATTGAACCCAGACGGGTCCTCTGGAAGAGTAGCCAGTGCTTTTATCAGCTGAGCCATCTCTCCAGCACTTCATTGATGCTTTAATATAGTAGAAAAAAAAAGGTATTTTAAGAAGTAGAAGTGTATTCTCCCCATTTCTCAGAGTTGAGATTTCTGTTCTGCTTTTTATTCATAGTTACACAGACGTGTTACTTTTTTTGTTGTTGTTGTTTTTCGAGACAGGGTTTCTCTGTATAGCCCTGGCTGTCCTGGAACTCACTTTGTAGACCAGGCTGGCCTCGAACTCAGAAATCCGCCTGCCTCTGCCTCCTGAGTGCTGGGATTATAGGCATGTGCCACCACACCCGGCTAGACGTGTTACTTTTAATTCCTGAAATAGATAGGTATTAGTTACACAGACCTACAACTTTCTTATCTCACTTAAACGTTATTAATCATTACTATGTATGTGTGTAAATGGTCATATGACTGTGTGGTATGCCATAACTGTTGCAGGTACTGTCTCAAGATATCTTCACATTAGTGAAGTGGGTGCTATTGTAATAGTATCAGTGCTCCTAGATGAAGAAACTGAAGCACAGAGAAATTGAACATGTAAGTTAGAGAGTCAGGAGTTAAACACAGAACTTCTAATGCCAGGGCCCTCAGGTTTGTTTACCAGATCAGATGAATACTATCTGTTTTTGTATTATATATAGCTCTGCTTCATTCTTACTGTTCCATCAGGTGTGTAACATGCATGGGATATTTGCTTGTTTTTCATTATTTTAATCATTTTTTACTATTTATGTGTATGCATATTTTGCCTACATATGTCAGTCCCTTTTACCCACATAGGCCAGAAGAAGGCCTATTGAATCCATGGGATTGGAATTACAGATGGTTATGAGTTACCTTGTGAGTGCTAGGGATTGAACCCTGTCCCTCTGGAAGAGCAATTAGTGCTCTTAACCGCTAAGCTATCTCTCCAGTCCCTATTTTTATTTTTATTATTGAGACAGGGTCCCACTCTAGTCCAGCTGGCCCCCAATTTATGATGATTTCCTGTTTTATCCTCTGGAATATTGGGTTATAGGCATTAGACGCCCTGCCTGGCTGTGTTTCCATTGATGGGCCAGGAGAATGCTTATCTCTTCATTTTACAAGCAATGCTAAAATGATGTACTTTTTTTTCTACTGGGATTTGAACCCAGGACCTCAGGCATGCTAAGCAAGCACTACACTGAGCTGTATGTCTAGTTTTGAGACAAGGCTTCACTCTAGCACAGACAGACTTTGAATTTAAGATCCTCCTGCCTCAGCCTCCTTAGTAGGTGGAGTTGCAGGCCTGCAAGCCAGTATTCTTGCTTTTATATCTGTGAAACGACTGAGTTAAAGGACACATTCAGAGTGATTTAAATCTTGAAGCTGCTGCTAGGTTAAGATAGGTTAAAAGAAAAAAAGTATCAGTTTACATACCTGCCAGGGTATATGAGAAGGTAGATTTCTCCCTTAAAGGCTCTGGATGGCTATTGTTTTAAATTTCTCTTCTGATAGATTAAAGAGAGACTATTTTGTTTCTATCTATCAGTCTATTTGTCTACCTCTTGTCTCTCTCTGTGTCCTCTACCCAACCCCTCTCTGACTCTGACACTCTTGTTAAATAGCTTAAGTTAGTCTTGAATTCTTCTATGTAGCTCTGGTTCACTTCAAACTGCCACTAGTCCCACCTCATCTCTGAAATGCTGGGATTACAGGCATGCCCACTATGCCTGGGGTACTCTTTAATTAACACTTTGGTGCCTAGAGTATGCCAACCCCTCTGTTAGTCACTAAGAAACACAGAGATAAGACAAACCCCAGACCTAGGCTCTGTTCCTAGGCAGTTATTTAGTCATTAATTAGATTATTTCACAGCCAGGTGTAAAAGTAGTTATTCAACTCTTACAAATGTGAATTACTTGCCAGGCACAATTCTCCATAATTACAATCCATCAGTGGACATGAGAGGTAATAAATAGTCCTCTCCTAATGAAAGGAAAAATACTAGACATACACAAGTTACATTGGTCAGTGTTCTGCAAAAAAGCAACAGAGCATAGTCCAAGGAAGCAATGGACTTGTTTTATTTATTTATTTTTACTTATGTGTATATGTGTTTATGGGGTGGAATAGGTTTATATGTATATAGGTGTCCACTGAAGCCAGAAAGAGGGTGTTAGATTTCCAAGAGCTGTAGTTACAGACAATTTGAACTACCTGATGTGGATGCTAGGAGCTGATCTTGGGTCCTCTGCAAATGATCTGCTAAGCCCTTCTCTCTTGCCCTGGGGTTGGTTTTAAA
Organism: Mus pahari; assembly: GCF_900095145.1. Classification (NCBI taxonomy): domain Eukaryota; kingdom Metazoa; phylum Chordata; class Mammalia; order Rodentia; family Muridae; genus Mus; species Mus pahari. The sequence goes on from NC_034603.1 coordinate 38,697,835, forward strand.
TGAAATGATCGGAGTAGTGATACTCTGATACAGACGAAATCTTTGCAGAGTCTTGAAGAACACAGAAGAATTAGCCAGGAAGATATCTGGAGGAAGAGCAGTGTTATAAAGGGATCCAATTTTGCAAAAGCTTTGAGGGAGTGTGTCTGACATATTTGAAGAGGCCATTGTGATTGGGATGTTAGGAGAGTAAGGGGTGATAGTAGTAGGATGTGAGATCACAGAGATAATGGGGTGAGGGTAGATTTTGTAGGGCCCTAGACACATTTTAAAGGTTGCCTTTCTCTGTGGGTCCAGCTCTGTAAAGAGTAGTGAGTCAATCCATTTCACTATGGAAACTGTTGAAAAGACTTTAAGTGGGCCGGAGAGATGGTTCAGTGGTTAAGAGCACTGACTGATCTTTCAAAGGTTCTGAGTTCAATTCCCAGCATCCACTTGGCGGCTCACAACCATCTGTAATGGGATCTGATGACCCCTGTCTGAAGACAGCTATAATGTACTCATATAAATAATTTAAATAAATAAACATTTAAAAAAAAGAAAAAAGAAAAGGCTTTAAGCAAAAGAGTGATATGGGACAAAGCAAAAGAGGTGCTGAGTGCTGGCCATGATGGCTCGAGCTTCTAATCCTAGCACTAGGAGGCTGAAGTAGAAGGCCTGCTACAAGGTTTGAGGTCAACCTGGGCTACAGAGGAAGAAACTCCCTTTAAAAAGAAAGAAAGAAACAAACAAAAAATCCCAAGTCTTGGGATTGCTGGACTGGCAGTAGGGCTTTAGGACCTGAGTCTAGGAAAGGTGATGGAGCCTGGACTAAGATGCTTGATAGTCTGTGGGATTTGCTGATGCATTGGATGTTTGGCAGCTGATAGAGGAGGCACACAGCACTTTTGAAGTATTGGGCCATTTAGAGGAGGTAGTCCTGGTTTTGCTATCTGGAGTCCCTTTCCTAGAGCACTAGGGTGAGTGAGAAGGTATGGGGTGTTAGTGACCTGGGTAGCTTTTATCCTTAGAGATGAAAGAGATACTGTTGAAGGGTTTGAAGCAGGTAGATGACCTGGTAGCTTTAAAGTGTATTGATTCACTTGTTCATTTCCACAGAGCTGTGAAGTGAACCCAGGCTCTTTCTGTATACCAGGCTGAACCTTAGCTGATTATAAGTTTTCAGGTTTGATATGCTTTATTACTTAATTAAAAAAATTATTCAGTGGTTTGGGAGATGTGTCTTATGCATATCATAGGGCTTCTTTGGAGGTCAAAGGACAATTCGTGAGAGATGGTTTTCTCTTTCTTCCTCTGTACCAGTTTCAGGGATCAAACTCAGCTAGGCTTGTGTGGCTAGCCACTTCATTCATTGAACTATCTTGCTGGCCCTAATTGGTTAAGTTCCTTTTGCAGATTGACTGTTACAACATTCTCCACTTTATTTTATGAGACTTCACTTTCACTGAACCTGGCATTTGCTGATTGGCTTAACTTGCTGGTCAGTAAGCTCCAGACATCTTCCTGTCTTTTTCCTCCAAGAGTTGGGGTTATAGATTTGAGTCTTTGACTTGCTTTTTTGTGGTGATGACAGGGAGCTGAACTTGGGTCCTTCTGCTTGTGTGGTAAATATTTTTTACTGAGCCATCTCCTCAGCTTCCCTTTCTTGTTAATTTAGATGTGCTCTCTGAAAATTGTAGTAGCTTTTGCTATGTATTAGATATTTTGTTCTCCTAGGTTGGTACTTATCTTTTTGTTTGTTTGTTTATTGTGCAGAAAGCAATTTTGTGGTCTGACCTTTTTTAAGTTTATGATCTCAAGGTTTCTGACTTAGAAGGAACCCCCCCCCCCCATCTACCAGGTTAAAAAAAAAGATCCTATTCCCAATACTTTTACAGTAAATTTTTGTTTAGTACTTTAATCTACCTGGATCTACTTCCATTTACACACCCCACAGGGTTTTCTGTGTAGCCCCGCTGTCCTGGAGCTCACTCTGTTGTAGACCAGGCTGGCTTTGAACTCAGAGATCCACCAGCCTGACTTGCTTCTTTCTGCCTTCTGAGTGTTGGGATTAAAGGCATGTCACCCCTGCCCAGCTTTATTTTAAAATTTGAAAGGGAAAGTTTAATATAAAGAGTTAATAGATCACCTAGAGGAGAAAAGAAAACCTTAAAGAAGATAATACTATAGCAGTACTAGACGTGAACAGTTTCTGCTTCCAGGGCTGAGGTCACATATTTAAGCAAGGAATCCAATTCAATTCCTTTGCAAGAGCGGTATACACTCATTGCTCCAGAGCCATTTCTCCAGACTCTTCATGTATAGTCATTAAATTGAGTTTAATCTTTATAAGAGTATCTGTAAACTTTTATTGTTTATTTTTGTGTAGTACAATTGTGCCAGGTAATGGTATGTTCGGGGAATATAAAAATGAATGCTACACAGCCTGCCTTCCTAGACATTTTGATTTAGTGAAGCACTACCCTTGGACTGAGAAGATGCCCAGTGAGATAGATGGGGTAGTTCTAATTGGTAGTATAAATTCTGTTCCTCCTGTAGAGGAAAGCTTGTTGCCTCCTTATTTTAACTGGATTTGTGTTTTATTTTTCTTTTAATTTAAGTGTGGTTTGCTCTAATATAACTAGCTTTAGTTTTGTTGGTTAGGACCACCCAGAAGAAACCCCAAGCATTCTTTTGCATGTCATTCTGAGGCAGTTTGATGGTAATGTTATGTTCCTTCTAAATATTTGGTTATTGCTTCCATTGCGTGACTATAATCTACTTGCCATTCTTTAGATTCTTTTCAGGCAGATTCCAGTTGTTAGTAATTTTTAGTGGAATTTGAAATATGGTGTTCTTTAGATAAACTTAACCTACGAGAAGTAGTAGAAAGTCATATAACTATATACAAAAGGAGCCCTAGAGAGTGGTCAACTTTCTCATTTTGAAAATGAATCTAAGGACTAAAGATGAAGTCATGACTTGGAGTGATGACTTGGAGTACATGGTTGCTTTTCCAGAGGACCCAGGTTCAATTCCCAGCACCCACATGGCAGCTCACAATTGTCTGTAACTCCTCTTCCAGGGGATCTGACACCCTCACACAGACATATGTACAGTTAAGAAACACCAATGTTTATAAAATAAAAATAAGTAAATTGAAGAGGCGTGCCGGCCTGATTCAATCTTCTTACTGTACTATTCACATTTTCTATTTCTCCTTAATTCAATCTTGATAAATCACATGCATCCATGAACTAACTTCCTCATTTGTCAAAAATTCTTCATAAGTATTCACTGACTCTTTATATTCCATAAGAAGCATCCTGTAACACCCTAACACCCACTATCTATAAATTCCTTGTTTAAAAAATGAAAGCACTGGGTTGGATTAAGTGGTGCACTGCATACCTTTAATCTGAGCACTAGTAAGGCGGAAATAGGTCAATCTTTTGAGTTCCAGGCTAGCTCGATCTACAGAGAATCAGGACAACCAGGATTAGAGAGAGAAATCCTGAGGCATGGAGCTAATTATCAAGACACTCTAGTGTGTTCTGACTGCAATTAGCCTCTCTCAATTTAATGATTCTTTTCAGGAAACATTAGAATGAGACTTCTGAAGAAGGTATTCTATATCAAAGAAGCAATACTTTAAAGAAAAGTGATAGCTCAACTTGTAAGTTCTAACACTGTCAGAATACAAGTGATCTTATCTCTCTTCAATTTACTTATTTTTATTTTATATACATTGGCCTCCAAAGGCCTCTTTTATTTATTTATTTTATGTAAATACACTGTAGCTGTCTTCAGACACTCCAGAAGAGGGCGTCAGATCTTGTTACAGATGGTTATGAGCCACCATGTGGTTGCTGGGATTTGAACCTTCGG
>NC_034603.1:38701796-38706615 GCF_900095145.1 Mus pahari
TCTTGGCCCTGGTGTTCCCCTGTACTGGGGCATATAAAGTTTGCAAGACCAAGGGGCCTCTCTTCCCAATGATGGCAGACTAGGCCATCTTCTGTTACATATGCAGCTAGAGACATGAGCTCTGGGAATACTGGTTAGTTCGTATTGTTGTTCCACCTATAGGGTTGCAGACCCCTTCAGCTCCTTGGGTACTTTCTCTAGCTCCATTTTATCACTTGTGTTTGACATAAAATGGCAAGTTCTGTTCAGAGCAATAGGTATGAGAAAGCAATAAAGGCATCCAAATTGAAAAGGAAGAGGTTAAACTGCAGGCTCAAAAATAGACTGCCCCCAGAGTGTTTGGTTCTCAAAATAGCAATATTCAGAGGTGGGGTTTTGGAGGAAACAGTTGGATCATAGGGCTTTGCCTTTATCAGTTATTCTACTGGTATGTTCATAATTCATTGTTGAGAGGTGGAAGAACTAAGAGATGAGGCCTATTAGAGCAAGTAGGCTACTGGGAACAGGCCTTTGGAGGTTATATCGTGTCTCAAGATTTCCATTTGTTATCTCCCTTCCTGGTTGCACTGAAGCATTCAGCTCTTCATGCCTTGTGCCATGATTCTGCCATAGCAACATGACCTGAAACCTGAAACTGAGTCCAAATCAGTCTATAAATTGTTCCTCTCAGGTAGTAGTTACATTGGCAGAAACTTAACATACTTCTACTTAGAAAACTCCGAAGATGTGGCTGACAGATGGCTCAGTGGTTTAGAGTACTGACTGCTCTTTCAGAGGACCTGTTTAATTACCAGTACCCACAGGGCAGTTCACAACTGTCTGTAACTCCAGTTCAGGAGTTTGACACCCTCACACTCATACATACATGCATGCAGGTAATAGATAGATTTTAAAAAGGTAAAAAACTATGATGATGACACACCCAAACACACGTACACACAGAACAAATTCAGGTGTAGGATATAAAATCAGGGTGATAGAAGTGAGGGTGGGGAGTTGGCTCAGTTGTAATTCAATCTCTAGCATTGCAAAAATAAATCAGTAGATAAGAAAGGAAAATAGCTGGGCGTGGTGGCGCATGCCTTTAAACTCAGCACTTGGGAGGCAGAGGCAGGTGAATTTCTGAGTTTGAGGCCAGCCTGGTCTACAGAGTGAGTTCCAGGACAGCCAGGGCTACACAGAGAAACCCTGTTGGGGGCAGGGGTGGGCAACGAACCAAAAAACTCCCCAAATATCCATGGCTGTCCTGGGTCTCACTCTGTAGACTAATCTGGCCTCCAACTTAGAGATCTACCTGCCTCTGCATCCTGAATGCTGGAGTTAAAGGTGTGCACTATCAATGCCAGAAAATGAACAGATTTTTCTTAAAAGAACACATACCGGCTGGAGAGATGGCTCAGTGGTTAAGAGCACCGACTGCTCTTCCGAAGGTCCTGAGTTCAAATCCCAGCAACCACATTGTGGTTCACAACCATCCATAATGAGATTGACGCCCTCTTCTGGTACATCTGAAGACAGCGACAGTGTACTTAGATATAGTAATAAATCTTAAAAAAAAAAAAAAAAAAAAAGAACACATACAAATGGCTGATAGGGCACGTGGAAAAATTCCCAGTCTCACTAATCATCAAGGAATGCAAAGAAACCACAGTGGGATCATATGTTACTCTAGTTAGAACACAGCTCACAAAAAGATACAAGGTGGTGAGTATGGTAGGCAATGAAGAAAAGAAAGTGCCTATTCCCTGTTTGTGAGAATGTAAATAATAACCATTGTGGCAAACAACGTGGAGGTTCCCCACAAAGTTAAAAAAAGAAGCACCATATGATAACCCTGTGTGGTGTATATATATATATATATATATATATATATATATATATATCCAAAGTATATGTGATCAGTGTGTGAAAGAGATCATTACCATATGATAACCCTGTGTGGTATATATATATCCAAAGTATATGTGATCAGTGTGTGAAAGAGATCATTACCTCGTTTTTTGTAACACCTCACACGGTGTTTATATTGAAAAAGAGACTATTGAGTCTTTAAAAGGAAATTATGTCATTGTGATAACAAAAACCAAGTTGGCATTATGGTAAGTGAAATCCAGACATGTGATCTCACTCAAAGCCTCAGCTACATGAGTCCACGTCTAAAAAATTCAAATGGTTGTGGGGTGCCCATTACTAACGTGATAGATTTATGAGGTCATGAATTTTGAAGCCTAGGTCTAGCTATTTCACAGGATACAAACACACACACACACACACACACAAATAAAATCTTCATATGGAGACACAATTATGTTGTACGTAATAATTTTTATCTGTTGATCTTAAAAAAATAAAGATTTTTCTTTTTGATAGTTGGAACTGATATCTTAGAGGAGAATGGGAATCTTTTTGAGTTTTTTTGAGGAATCTGTGTGTGGTGCTGTGGGACTATGGGTTTTGCTTGTAGGTTTGAAAAAGGAGATGGAACCTGAGCTGTGGAAAAGTTTATAACCAACCAAATAGCTTTGAATTTTCTTTCTTCTTTCTTCTTTTTTTTTTTTCCTTTCTCGACACAGTGTTTGTTTTTGGCCCTGGCTGTCCTGGAACTCACTCTGTAGACCAGGCTGGCCTCGAACTCAGAGATCTGCCTGCTTCTGCCTCCCAAGTGCAGTGAATTAGTTGTATGCCACCACTGCCCAGCTGGAGCTTTGAATTTTCTACGTAATGTGGGGAGGGATGGTTGGCCTAAAGTCATTGGGAATGAGAGGTGAAAACAAATGCTGTACTGGGGAAAGATTAACTTGCTGAACTTTTGGAACACGATTCAAACAGGGAGAGGTTGAAAAGGATCCTAAGAATATTGATAATCTACCAATCTGGGCCACCTGGAGAAGGGCACATTTAGCAGAGTACTAAGTTTTGTGTCAGATATGTTGATCTGGAATATTGATAGAATAGCTATGTAGACATATCTAGTAAATGTTTGGGGAGTTTGAGGAAGAAATAGGAAGTAAAATGTTTAGAAATCACCAAGGACAAACAGTACTTGGGGAGAATATAGTCAGTGAAGAAGGTCACAGATAAAACTTGAGTTGGGTGATAAAGAGGAAACAGTGACCTTGTTTTTTTAAGGTGAGGAGAGAGGGGCTGATAAGTAGAAATTGTAATTAGGGGAGACTTGAAGGGAGAGGAGGATGGTCACTAGTACAGATACTACAGAAAAGTCAGATGTTATTGAAATCAGCAGGTGTGGGTTCTCAGAAGAGTGGGAGCAAGCACAGAGAAGCAGCAGGTATAGACTACAAGTTAAAACTTTGGAGATAAACAGATGTTATACTACTTGGGGCAGTAGTAAGGTTGTGGCAAGGATATGTATGTCTGTGCCTGTGCACATGCATTGTGTGTGTGTGTGTGTGTGTGTGTGTGTGTGTCTGTGTGCGCGCGCGCGTGCGTGCGTGTGTGTGTGTGTGTGTGTGTGTGTGTGTGTGTGTAAAAGATTTAAATTTGGATGCTGGAGAAACTGCTAGAGGTAAAGAAGAGGTTAAGCTTATAAAAGAAGTGGGCTAGATTTCAGGTTTTGAGAGGCAATGAGATGGATCAAGAGCTTGGATGTCAGTAAGAGATGTGGGAACTTCATCCTTCAAGAAAGAAAAGGATGGCCAGCTTCAAGAAAGAAAAGGATGGGAGGCAGAGGCAGGTAGATCTCTGCTAGTTGTTCTACAGTGCAAGTTTCAAGACAGAGAATCCCTAAAACCCTGTCTCAGGTGGGGTGGGTTTGGGGGAGGGAAGAGAAGGAAAGGAAAGGAAAGGAAAAGAAAGGAAAGGGTAAGACAGGCAACTGAGGTAGAAGAGGGGATTGACTAAATGTATGTAGAATGTATTCTGTCATTCATTTTTTTCAGCTACATATGATTGGATTTCTGTGAGTAAATAGACCAGTTACCTCTACTCAGAGGTTACAGTTCTGAGACCTCAATTGTAGTCAATTATTTTTGTTCTTTTTTTGGGTTCTTCCTGGGTTATCTTAACCAAAAAAGAAAGTAATTTGATCTCCCCCACCCCACCTGAGTTGTTCCAAAGATAATTTAATTATGTAGGAGAGAAGCCAATTCATTTACAGACTGATACAGGCATTAGAATTTTAAGTTTCCCATGGACATAAATATGAAAGGTTGGTAGAGAATTAAGTGGATTCTTGATTTTGAACCCAAATTATTTCCCTTCTTTCCCTTAAACAATTGGAACTAGGCCTGGAGCGATGGCTCAGTGGTTAAGAGCACTGACTGCTCAGCTAGCAGAGATCTTCCAGAGGTCTTGAGTTCAATTCCCAGCAACCACATGGTGGCTCACAACCATCTGTAATATGATCTGATGCCCTTTTCTGGTGTGTCTGAAGAGAGTGACAGTGCACTCATATACATAAAATAAATCTTTAAAACAAACAAAGAAACAAAAAACCCAATTGGAGCTGGAGTATTTTGGGCAAAACATTTTCAGGTATCAAGGAGCTTTCTGTCATGTTGGGGTTCTCTTCTGTGAGGGTGAACTGACCCTCCCTGTTTTGCATGGTTTCCTCTGTCAGGCTAAGTAGATGCTTCAGTACTGGAGAGTTTGCTGGTGCTCATTATACAGCGATGTACTATAATTGAATAAAGTGCTGTGAACATAACATGTGATATGCATTGCACACCAAAATGTCCTTTTTGAGCAGGATCTGTAACTCTTTTAGTAAAGGTGAAATTCTCCCAATTTTGTTAATCTACTGTATCATGTTCATAATAGTAAAAATAGCAGTTCCTTTTTTTTTTTTTTTTTGTTTTTT
>NC_034603.1:38706681-38708392 GCF_900095145.1 Mus pahari
TAGCCCTGGCTGTCCTGGAGCTCACTTTGTAGACCAGGCTGGCCTCGAACTCAGAAATCTGCCTGCCTCTGCCTCCTGAGTGCTGGGATTAAAGGCGTGCGCCACCACACCCGGCCAGCCAGTGCTCTTAACTGCTAAACCATCTATCCAGTCCTGCTACATAGGATTTCAACTTCTGATTTTCTTGTCTCTGACTCTTCAGTGCTCCTCAGTGCTGAGCTTACAGGATATACTCCATAGTGCCTAGTGATATACAATGCTGGGGATAGGTCCTAGCTTATGTGCATGCTAGGCATGGTTGTACCAATCTGAGCTATGTTCCCAGTTATATAGCAGATGTTTCATTTGCAAATATTTTTTCTTGATATCTGTGGTTTATTTTTTCATTCTTTGGCAGTATCTTTGGTGTAGCAATTTTAAATTTTATTGAACTCCAACTAATCTATTAATTTTTTTTCATGACTTATTTTTGTTGTATTTAAAAGTAGTGTCCGCCTGGGCGGTGGTGGCGGTGCACACCTTTAATCCCAGCACTTGGGAGGCAGAGGTAGGCGGATTTCTGAGTTCGAGGCCATCCTGGTCTACAGAGAAACCCTGTCTCAAAAAAGCAAAAAAAAAAAAAGTCGTGTCCAAGATCAAGGTCATCTAGATTTTTCTATTTTTCATTCTAAGAGTGTTATACTTTTGTTTTTTACATTTACATTTGTCTGTGATTTATTTTGAGTTTATTTTTGTGATAAATACAGAGTTTATGTCTAAATTCATTGTTTTGCAGTTCAACATATAGATGTTTGTGATGGTTTGTATGTTCTTGCACCAGGGAGTGGCACCATCTGGAGGTGTGGCCTTGTTGGAGTAGGTGTGACCTAGTTGGAGTAGGTGTGTCACTGTGAGTGTGGGCATAAGATCCTCACCCTAGTTCCCTGGAAGTCAGTCTTCCACTAGCAGCCTTTGGATGAAGACAGAACTCTCAGCTCCTCCTGCGCCATGCCTGCCTGGATGCTGCCATGCTCCCACCTTGATAGTAATGGACTGAACCTATAAGCCAGCCCCAGTTAAATGTTGTTTTTTATAAGACTTGCCTTGGTCATGGTTTCTGTTCACAGCAGTAAAACCCTAACTAAAACAATGTCTTACTAGAGTTTGTTAAAAAAAAGTTTTTTTTTTTCCTCCAGTTGTGTTGCCTTTGGTTTTTTGCCAGTAGGTTGGTTGTATTCATGTAAACATATTTATGGTACATTTTGTTTTATTATAGTGATGTACTTGTTTATTTTCACTTTATATATTTTTTAATTTTTAAAATATTTTTAACACCAAACCTAGTATTTTCTTGAGCATAATGGTGCACACTTACAATTCCAGCAGTAAGGAGGCTGAAGCAGAATTTCTCTGAATTCAAGATCATTGTGGGCTAATTAGCAAGTTCCAGCCTAGCCAGGACTGCTGAATGAGGTACATGGGTTTTTATAGATTACTATGTCAGAGTCGGAGGGATGGCTTAGCAGTTAGGAGCACTGGCTGCACTTGTAGAACACTGGGTTCTGCTAAGCACCTACATGGTGGCTCACAGCTGTCTGTAGCTCCAGTTCCAGAGCCTCTCAGGCCCTCTTCAGGTTCTGTGGACACAGGGCATTTGTGTGGTGTGGCAAAACACATATACAGTAAAAAAAAAAAAAAAAAAAAAAAAAAAAAAAAAAAAAAAAAAAAAAAT
>NC_034603.1:38708403-38709476 GCF_900095145.1 Mus pahari
AAAAAATGTAATTATTATGTCACTATTTTCATCTTTTGCTTGTTTAAACTTGGCCTAACTATTTGTCTAGGCTGGTTTCAATGTACAGGAGACAAATGATCCTTTTGCCTTAACCTATCATGTGTTGGGAAAACAGGTACTTGCTAGTATACTTTTTTTTTAATGAATGAGTCTTGGACACACTCAATGTATGTATGTATGTATGTATGTATGTATGTATGTATGTATATTAATATATTGTCCCTCTCTTCAGACACACTAGAAGAGGGCATAGGATCCCATTACAGATGGTTGTGAGCCACCATGTGGTTGCTGGGATTTGAACTCAGGACCTTTGGAAGAGCAGTCAGTCAGTGCTCTTAACCGCTGAGCCATCTCTCCAGCCCTAGTGTACTGTTTTAAAACAAACCATTCATTTTTATTGCTGTAGATACACTGTGATTTAAAACGCACTTCAATGGTGAATTATTGTCATCACAATTCTGTAGTGAGTATCCTTGTATGTTGCTTATCTGTGCACATCCTTACGCATGTCTTTGTTGGGACAAAGTCTTTGAATGGCATTTATGTGTCAGAATGTACACATTTAAACATTTTAATGTTAAGTACCGATAAACATTTTAATGTTAAGTATGGAGTTCATTCCCAGGGAGGTCTGGAGGTATGTGACAATGCTTATAGCCCTGTATGTCAGTGAACATAAATGTTTTTGTATGGAGAAATTGACCATTGTATGTAATAAGTACAGTAGACTTTTCTATCTTTTTTTTGGCATATGGAAGCATTTTCAGTTTTTTTTTAATTTTATTTTTTATTTATTTTTTTAAAAATTGTTTTTTTTTTTTTTGTTTTGGTTTTTCGAGACAGGATTTCTCTGTATAGCAGCTCTGGCTGCCTGGAACTCACTTTGTAGACCAGGCTGGCCTCGAACTCAGAAATCTGCCTGCCTCTGCCTCCCGAGTGCTGGGATTAAAGGCATGCGCCACCACTGATGCAGCACCGTGGGATGCAGAGGCTGACTGTACCACACTGGAGGCACAACGTGCAAACCAGACACAGGAGGGCCCATAATC
>NC_034603.1:38709487-38714892 GCF_900095145.1 Mus pahari
GGAACTCACTTTGTAGACCAGGCTGGCCTCGAACTCAGAAATCTGCCTGCCTCTGCCTCCCGAGTGCTGGGATTAAAGGCATGCGCCACCACACCTGGCGTATTTTTTTTTTTTTTTTTAAGATTTATTTATTTATTATATGTAAGTACACTGTAGCTGTCTTCAGACATTCCAGAAGAGGGTACCAGTTTTCATTACGGATGGTTGTGAGCCACCATATGGTTGCTGGGATTTGAACTCAGGACCTTTGGAAGAGCAGTTGGTGCTCTTAACCACTGAGCCATCTTGCCAGATCCTTAAATTTTATTTTTTATGGTTTTTTTATTAGATATTTTCTTTATTTACATTTCAAATGTTATCCCCTTTCCTAGTTTCCCCCTCCGAAAATCCCCTATCCCCTCCTTACCTCCCCCTGCACCTCAACCAACCCACTCCCATTTCCTGGCCCTGGGATTCTCCTATACTGGGGCATAGAACCTTCACAGGACCAAGGGCCTCTCCTCCCATTGATGATTGACTAGACCATCCTCTGCTACATATGCAGCTATAGCTATGACTCCCACCATGTGTTTTCTTTGATTGGTGGTTTAGTCCCAGGGAACTCTGGGGCTACTGGTTAGTTCATATTGTTGTTCCTCCTAGGGGGCTGCAAACCCCTTCAGGTCCTTGGATTCTTTCTCTAGCTCCTTTATTGGGGACCCTGTGCTCCATCCAGTGGATGGCTGAGAGCATCCAACTCTGTATTTGTCTGGCACTGCCAGAGCCTCTCAGGAGACAGCTATATCAGGGTCTTGTCAGCAAGCTCGAGTCTGGTTTGGGTGGTTGTATATGGGATGGATCCTCAGGTGGGGCAATCTCTGGATGGTCATTCCTTCATTCTCTGCTCCAAACTTTGTAACTCTTTATCGAAGTATCCACACTTTGGTGTTCCTTCTTGAGTTTCATGTTGTTTGTGAATTGTATCTTGGTTTTTCTGAGATTCTGGGCTAATATCCACATATCAGTGAGTGCATATCACAGGAGGAACAAATTCCAGCCAGAGACAGCTAGAACATTGAACACCAGAGATTACCAAATGGTGAAAGGTGATAAGAATCTTACCAACAGAAGCCAAGACTATTTGGCATCATCAGAACCCAGTACTCCCAACACAGCGAGTCTTGGCTACCCCAACACCAGAAAAGCAAGATTTGGATTTAAAATCATATCTCATGATGCTGGTAGAGGATTTTAAGAAGGACATTAATTAATAACTCCCTTAAAGAAATACAGGAGAACACAGGTAAACAGATAGAAGCCCTTAAAAAAGAAAACAAAAATCCCTTAAAGAATTACAGGAAAACACAACCAAACAGGTGAAGGAATGGAACAAAACCATCCAGGATCTGAAAATGGAAGTAGAAGCATTTTCAGTTTTATGTGATTCAATTATCAGTGTTTTTCTTTGGGGCATTGAGGTTTATGTTCTGCCTGCTATTTTCTAGTGTTTACTTTTAAATATTTGATTACAGTGAGGTTTTTATTTTGATATAAGGAATCAGATAAATGGCTAGCTACTTTTTTTGCATTCTGCAGGGATTATTCCAGTATTAGTGTTGTTATTCAGCTGATGATTCTGTAGTTGTACTGCATAGTTCCATTTATTATTTTTCTGTTTTGTAATGTTTTAGTAAAGAGCCAAATGTCCTTCATCAATCATTTAGAATTTTTCTTGGCTATTTTTGAGTACTTACTCATTCAGTACGAACACCTATGTTTCTATCCACTTTATCTTTCTTGTCCAATACAACACTTAAAAATACCATGTACTGGGGGTCCAGGTTTGATTCTCAGTTAATGTGTATAAGAAGGTAAAGTGTTTTCATTGAATTACAAACTAAGAAAGACAAACCAGGGTTTTTTTCTTTGTTCAAGTTTGGATCTTTTTTTAAGTCTTATGTGAATCTATGTATGTACACTTGTAAGTGTAGGCACCCGTAAAGGCCAGAGAGGGCATTGGCTCCAGGGAGCTGGAGTTAGAGGAGGTTGTGAGCCACCAGAGCTGGGTACTAAGGACTGAGTTCTCCTGTCTGCAAGAGCAGTGTGATCTCTCACTGAGCCAGCTTTCTAGCTCTTGACCTTTACTGTATCAAGTTAACTATATTACTTACATTAAGTAATCCTTTTAGCCTGGCAGTGATGGTGCCCATCTTTAATCCCAGCACTTGGGAGGCAGAGGCAGGTGAATTTCTGACCAGGCCAGCCTGGTCTACAGAGTGAGTTCTAGGACAGCCAGGGCTATACAGAGAAACCCTGTCTCAGGAAACAAAACAAAACAAAACAAAAGTAATCCTTTTCATCTTTTTAAAGGTGGTTTCATTTCTGCTTCTGAGTTGAGTAAATGAAAGTTGAGTAGAAGCTGGGCTTGGTGGTGTTGGTCTTTAATCCCAGCACTGGGAGGCAGGGGCAGTTGGATCTCTTGAGTTCAAGGCCAGCCTGGTCTACAGAGCTAGTTCTAGGACAGCCAAGGCTATATATACAAGGAATTCCGTCTTGAAAAACAAAATCAAAACAAACAAACAAACAAACTTGCCTCCCAAGTACTGGGATTAAAGGTGTATGCTACCATATTCAACCTCATTGTTTTTTTGTGAGCTTTTTAAAAAGATTTATTTATTATATGTAAGTACACTGTAGTTGTCTTCAGAAGAGACGGTCACCTCTCATTACGGATGGTTGTGAGCCTCCATGTGGTTTCTGGGATTTGAACTCAGGACCTTTGGAAGAGCAGTCAGTGCTCTTAACCACTGAGCCATCTCTCCAGCCCCTGTGAGCTGTTTTTTAATATATGTGTGTGTGTGTGTATATATATATATATATATATATATATATATATATATATATATCTTAAGTTATTTTTCTTTCTTAACAATATTTAATTTTAGATAAAATTCTTATTGCCCATAGAAAACAAAATGTAGAAATGAACTATTATATATGTAACTATATGCATGCATGTGTATGTCTGTTAGTTGTTTTGTTTGTTTTGCAGTTCTGGCATTAAAACCAAGGGTCTCCTACTGCTGGCCAAGCCTGCTATCACTCTACAATCCCAGCCATTACTGTACTTTTACTTTTTCAGCTGTGTGGTTTGTTATGGAACTGCTGATTCTCCCGCCTCAGCTTCCCAAGCCTTCTTTTGTTGCCAGTTAGTAATACTTTCATCTGAGATTAATTGGAAAAACAATCTAGTGATTTAAAATGTAAAGGGTTCAGTTTTTGTGTGTATACCTCAAGGAATGCTATTTGTCTTCTCAGACATCCAGCAATCCACATTCCTATTTTCTACTTTCTTCTGGGGACCTGGTTACTGCTATGTTTTGTTTTGTTTTGTTTTGTTTTGTTTTGTTTTGTTTTGTTTTGTTTTTTTCTTTTTTCTTTTTCTCTCATGTAGGAAATAAAAACGTTTTTGATTTGGGGGTATATTTGTTCTTTTTGTTCTTTTACTGTTTTCTTCATTACATTTGCCAACGTCAGGCACGTGAATCATCCTGTTGGTAATTCCATTTTTAAAAGAAATTTCTTTAATGGCTTCACTTCTCTTTGTAATTTGTGGCACTATCTCACATATTTTTGAACTGTTCAAAATTAATTACACTAATAGATTTTCTAATGCTATACAGCTCTAGCGTATATAAGATAAACTAGAAAATTTTGTTGGTTTGCTATTCTAATATGTACCACGTCTGGCTTATTTTTACTTTTAATTTCTAAATATGTGCGCATGCATCTGTGAGTATTGTCCTCTGGAATGCTGTGTGCTTCCTTTGATACAGGGTCTCCCGTTAGCTTCGATTTTACCAACTTGGTTAGCTAGTAAGTCCCAGAATTCTCCTGTCTTTGCCTCCCCAGCTTTGGGATTACAAAGTACACTTCTGTGTTTGGCTTTTTACATGGGTTCTGAGGGTTGAAAGGCAAGCACTTTACTCACTGAGCTGTTCCCTCAGACTGAAAATATAATTTGCTAGCTAGAATACTTGTAGAATGCAGTGTGGGAGCCTAGAGGCTTGTTACCAAGTTGGGCCATCTTATCTGAGAGAGGTGTGAGCTCTTGGAGGTGTATTTCTGCCCATTGAATCTGAAAGAGTGAGGTTCTGAGATCATTCAAGTGTAGAAGCAGGCTAAGCTGGCAAGCAGATAAGGTTCAGGCATCTGTCACCATTAAGGACAGCAATGGCCAAATTGGTCTTGGTTGTCAGTGCTTCAAAGATATCTTACCACTGTCTGAGGGGCTAACTTGGCTTGAGACTAGCCTTTGTCTTTATGAAGGGAGGCTCTGGAGGATTGTGACCTGTGTCTTGTACTATCCTGTGCAAAGGTAACAAAAAGGCAGATACAGCTCTGTATTGCATCTCTGTCTCCAGAGGCACTGGCATCATTCAAACTCCTGTGTCCAAGGAGACATTGCTGCCTGGAATTGACAACTGCTCTGAGTGGGTTAAAGCAAGACTATGTTGGATTTATGTTCACTGCCTCTCTGGGCAGCTTTGCCAAGGCCATCTTTGATGCAATCTCCAGCCACCTGACCTTTGGAAGAGAGCCTCTTTACCAAGTCTCCCAGTCAGGAATTCATGACCATTTTGAAAATATCCATACCAGGGTCCCGGTGCAGAAGATCCAGGTTTAGCTATGAGTGAAAAACATAAGTGTTGTTTTGTCTTCAATTTTTAAAGTTTTTTATTTTTATGCAGGCATCAGGAATTTGAGCTCAGGTCCCCATGCTTGTGTAGCAAGTACCTTTACTGCTGAACCATCTTCCTACTCATGTTTTTGGGTTTTGTTTTTTGGGTGTTTTTGTTGTTGTTGTTGTTTTTTAATGTAGCTCAGGCTGGTCTAGAATTCTTTTTTTGTTGTTGTTGTTCTTTTCGAGACAGGGTTTCTCTGTATAGCCCTGGTTGTCCTGGAACTCATTTTGTAGACCAGGCTGGCCTCGAACTCAGAAATCTGCCTGCCTCTGCCTCCTGAGTGCTGGGATTAAAGGCGTGCTCCACCACGCCGGACTGGTCTGGAATTCTTGAGCTCTCTTCAGCCTTCTGAATATTAGAGTTACCGTGATCCGCCAACAGGAGGCCTTTTCCTTTTCCTTTTTTTCTGGAACACAGTCCCTTTGTTATCATTCATTCTGGCCTTGAATTTGCTGTGAAGCTAGACTGGCATTAATCTTGTACTTCTGCCTTCACTTCTCAGGACTGGAGTTGCAGGCTCATGCCACCACACTCAGTTTATAGGGTGTTGGGGATCAATTCCAGGGACATGTGCATGTTAGACAAGTGCTCTGCTAATGGAGCTACACCCTTAACTCAACATAAGTTTATTTAAATTTTCTTTTTTCTTTCTTTTTCTTTTTTTGTTTTTTTTTTTTTTTT
>NC_034603.1:38714950-38720638 GCF_900095145.1 Mus pahari
CTGGCTGTCCTGGAACTCACTTTGTAGACCAGGCTGGCCTTGAACTCTGCCTCTGCCTCCCAAGTGCTGGGATTAAAGGCATGCGCCACCACGCCCGGCTTCTTTCTTGTTTTTGTTATTGTTGTTTTTGAGACAGGGTATTGTTGTTTTTGAGACAGGGTTTCTCTGTGTAGCCCTGGCTGTCCTGGAACTCACTCTGTAGACCAGGCTGGTGGATTTCTGAGTTCGAGGCCAGCCTGGTCTACAGAGTGAGTTCCAGGACAGCCAGGGCTACACAGAGAAACCCTGTCTTGCAAAACAAAACAAAACAAAACAAGAAAACAAAAAAACTTAGTTGTGTCTCCTTTTTAAAAGGTATATAATAGGGCACAGCTGAGGGTTTGAAAATGGTTTTAAGTTATTGCACATTCTTTCATATCAAAATTAGGGAAAATTAAGCTAGACAACGTGGTGTGGCCCACTCTTCCAGTCTAACACTTGGGAGACAAAGAAAGATGACTGAGAGTTGAGACTGTCTCAATAAACAATAGTAAAACTAGGAAAAGTCAAATACATAAGAATTATTGGATCTTTTCCTTATTTATGATTTTACTTTTTCTTCTTTTAATATTGGTAATGCTTAATTCACACATTTTGAGTAAGTGGCTTTTTCTTTTTGGATAGTAAGCATTAAAAGTAGCCACTATCTTGAAAAACAAAACCAACCAACCAAATAAAATAAATGAAACCACAGAGGCTTGACATGGTTGCGTGGCAAGCTCCTTTAATCCAAAGAATTGGCAGCTTGTAGCAGCTGGATCACTGTGAGTTCCAGGCCAACCTTGGCAATTAAACAAATTTCATACTGGTCTTGGCTTGGGCTGGCTATATAATGAGACCCTGTCCCTTTTGCTCTTCCTGTCCTTGATAAATACATTAATAAATTAGCCTTAGCATCAGATGATTTTCCCCCTTAGTACTTCAACAAAGTAATGATATATGGACTGTGTTTGTGAAGGCTGATAGACTAAAACTCCATGCTGCTAAATCTTGAAAGGCTTAATATTGTTGAAAGCTAGTGATAAGGCTAGTTCATTTGTATGTAGCAGGGAGGGGTATGTCCTGGAAATGGAAATCAGTAAGCATGAAACTTGGTGAGAATCCTGAGGGCAGGAGTGGCTTCTAGTCTTTTGTGGCTACAAAGGGATTTGATCTTTATTTCTTTACGCATTAACTACTCTTAAAGTGACAGCTAACATTTATCATTTTTTTTCTACATTCCATGTTAAACACTTTTTGAGCTCTGTGCTAATTACTGACCTATTGAGTCACCATTGTAGAACATAATATAGCACTTGGATTTGATGAACTGTTTTCAGTTTGATTTCTGGTTGCATTATGATATACCTATTTCTAAACTTCTATTTGGGGTAAATTGACATTTGTACATGTGACATTAAACACATGCATGTAAAAAGCGTTGTTTTGTAGAAGTGTGATATACCTGTAGTACTTGAGATAGATTGTTTCAAAGTTACATCAAAACAGAAGGAAAATAAGGGAGGTTCTTGGTACACCCTCAACTGGATCATGATTTCTGGAATTTTAATCTGTTTTATAAATTGGAGAGAGCCAGTTGTGGGTGTGGACTTGGGTTTGAACAGTGTGGGTCAGAGCCAGGATGGAGTAGGGTGGAGTGGAAACACAATGTTTGGCTGAAAAAAAAATTAAAACAATTTATATGAATGTTTAACTCTGTAGCCCAGGCTTGCTTTGGACTACTCCAGCTCAGGCTAACGTCGTACTCATGATAATCCTCCTGCCTCAGGCAAGTGCAGGGCTTACAAATACAAACTACCATGCCAGGCTTTGGCTGTAATTTTAAAAGCTGAATTTTTGGGTTTTGCCGATTCATTTGTCTTTTGACTTAAATATAAATATGAATGACATGTGCCTATGGGTATGTGTGTGGTTTAGTGGAAGGTATGGATGACATAGGGTATAGGGAAAAGTATGGACAAAAGGCCTTTTAAATTTTTATTTTAAATTGCTAGGTTACATAGTATTTTTTAAAAGCATGCACATAATATTTTGAAGTGCATGTACATTGTGGAATGGTTTCCTTCATTTGTCAGAGGCATGGTTTATTTTTGTAGTAGTCAGTATGTGTCAGTAATTTTAGTGTTCTGTGGGGAAGCTATTAATTTAATTGTTGGGATATAACAGTAACTACCAGCAGAAATAAGCAGCTAAGAGATTAAACTAAATTCCCTTCATGATTTTAAATAGTAAATCTCCTTCCAGTGGTTATCTTTCATATATCCTACATGGCTGCATTCTGATATATTTTCCTCTCTCCATTTTTTACAAAAAAAAAAAAAAAAAAATCAAGGTTTCAAATGGTTAGGTTTCATTGTTTGACTGTAGAGGTATCTCAGAGTAACTTTCCCTTTAATGACATGGAGCTCACAGCAGCAGTCTTTCTCTCTTCCAGCTGTGAGTTATACTAATGCTGTCAACTCTGTAGTGAAGCTAGCCTAGGGATATGAGAATGAACAAATACAAGGTTTGGTTTAGAATTTGTTAGAGAAATGTATCCTATTGCAGAGAACTTTGAAAGGAAAGTTAATGAGTCATAGTTCTTACATTTAGTATACTTCTAGCCTTTTAAACATATCTTATAAAATCAGTTGTGAATTGAGCTGTGGCTTGAGGGTAGGGGATGACCTTTAAAGATAAGCCAGGTTATAAAGCTGGCAGATTACCTTTGTTTCCAGTGCTATATAGTAGAGAAAAGGGACCCTATCCAGCTGAGGTAACTAGATAGTGGTTGGCTAGTGCTGATAAATACGTCCTGAAGGGATTATGTTGATAGCCTTAAGGCTGAGCCAAGGGTTTGTGTTTTGACCAAAACAGTTCCTGGCCTAGACCAGAATAGACAGACAGCTCCAGATCTTGAGCCCCTAAGTAAGGTATGTGTCCACTTACTGTCAGACTGTGGTCAGGACTTATCTGAAGACAGATGATCTGCCAGTATTGGGGCTGTGACACAGAACCACGGGTTTGTGTCCTTTCCATGTGTAATAATTTCCATATAATGGAATGGGTCTTTTGGGACTGGAAGATTAGTTCCTGTTGCTGTGGGTGTCCATAATAAAGAAACCAGAAGTAGCAACATTGACAATGGGGGTAACTGTGGGATAAAAAGCTTAACTAAGTCAATATTTAACTATTCCAGCATGGATTAACATTCTGTCAGTGTACTAAAGAGTGTTAGGAGCTCTTGTAATGAAATTGGCTTTGTTCTCTGTGATTGTTTCATTATATATGACTCATTCACGTTATATGTATGAAAGTCTAGTAGAAGTGTCTGGCTCTTTTTAAAACATTACAATTTACTAGAATATAACGGATTTCAGTTTCCCTACTAGTTTGATGTGTAGCAGTATTTAGCTGGATGGTTATTCTTGAACCTTATAAACAAGTTTACTACCTGTTAACTAGTTATTTCTTTTTTCAGTTTCTCTTCAGCAACGGGTAGCAGAATTGGAAAAAATTAATGCAGAATTTTTACGTGCACAGCAGCAGCTTGAGCAAGAATTTAATCAAAAGAGAGCAAAATTTAAGGAGCTCTATTTGGCTAAAGAGGGTAAGTTTGCTAGTCCCTTCCCCAACTTTCCTGCCTAAACTGTCTTAAATGTTGTTACTGGTAGGACAATATTTGTCATTGAATAAACCATGATGTGTGTGTGTGTGTGTGTGTGTGTGTGTGTGTGTTATAAAAATAATGCTTTTTGGAACTAGGGTTCTCAGTGGAGTTGGGGAGCAAAGTTGCATCACTAAGGTTTGTCTGTTTTCTGACTGTCATCTATTTAGTTGTAGTTGGCTGATCTTAACATTTGAGGTACAGTCCCTGGTTCTGTTGCATGGAAACCGACATGTTATAGAATTTACTAAGTATTCAATTATTTTCTCAGTATATACTGTTAGGTACCTACTCTATGGGATACATTTTATTTAGGTGCTAGACATAAAATGGGAGCAGAATAATGTGGCCCTTTAGGTTGATTGAACTGAAGGTGAAGAAAACAGATGTAGAGCCATGGTGCTATTGATTGTTAAGGATGATTGTTTAAATCTGGTGGGGTATCTAATTCGGAGAAGCAGGCAGGGAGTGTGTTTGCATTCTAGGTGTTGACTTAGAAGCAGTACAGATGCGGCTTCCATGGTGCCATTGTGGAACAGCTGCAGCAGCATCAGGCTTACCTGGGAAACTCCTTAGAAATGTATATATTTGGGTGTAGTCCACATTTCCTGAGTCAAGAACTGGGATGAGGGTCTGGTGGTCCAATGGTTGGTCTTTTAACAAGCTTCCATAGTGATTCAGCAGCAGAGTTTCAGCAGCACCAGGACTCTGGGATCCCACAGTTAGCATTTTTAGCAAGTTATTGGGTGATACTGTTAATGATTTAGGTAGCACACTTTGAGAATCACTAGCCTAAGTCAGTAGCTTTTGTATTTTTTAATTGAAAAAAATTTTTTTTGAAAAACGTTTTTTTATTTTAACTTTTTAATTTTATATACATTGGTAATTTGACTGCATGTCTGTGTGAGGGTATACAGGAGTTACAGTTGTTACTTGTCATGTAGATGCTGGGAATTAAACCTGAGTCCTCTAGAAGAGCAGCCAGTGCTGTCTCTCCAACCCTGAAAATTTTATTGAGATAGAATTCTATGAATCCCAGACTGGCCTTGAACTGGTTACACAGTTGAGAGTAACCCTGAAGTTCTGACCCTCCTGCCTTTACCTTCCGAATGCTAGGTTATTAGTTTGCTACTCCAGTTTGAACCCAGGCTTCGTGCATGCTAGGCTCCTATCTTGAACTCCTAAAGTAACATCTTGGACTTGAAAGTCTTTTTAAAAATAATCCTGTTAATGTTCTGTAACAAAACTATGATATAACTGGGCATGACAGCACACACCTTTAATCCAGCACGACTCTTTCCCCGACTCATCCTCCCCCTCTCATTTTCTTTCCACTTCCCCTCTTTTCCCTTTCCTTTCTTCCCTTTCCTTCTTCCTTTCCCTTCTCTTTCTCCATCCTTTGCTTCAGACAGGATTTCCTGTAGTTCAGGCAGACCTTGGACTATTCCTATTTCTCTTTCCTTTATCTCACAAGTACTGGGATTTCAGATTTATAATACCATGCTTAGTTTAAGTGATGCTGGGGATTGAACCCGGGGCCTTGTACATGTTAAGCAAACATTCTCGCATTTCCAGCCCCTGGTTCTTTGATATGTGCTCATTCAGATTTGTTAAGCACCCTGTACTCCCTTTGTTTGCTGTATAGCACTATACTCCTGAGGTACCTCTGTCTTCTTTTTCTAAGTTTATTTCTGCCTTCAATTGACAAGATGTACCACCTTAAACTCTGAGCAATGATGTGGTGTCGAGATGACCTCTTAATACATTTAATGCATGTATATAAGGTCCTTCTAGTATTTCCTCTGACACTAGGTTCATACTCACTATGGTCATGGTTTATGCTATCCTTTTCCTTCTGTTACTTCTCACACAAATTTATTAGTTATCTTGTGTAGCCTCTTCAAGTTTCTTTTTTTATTTTTATTTATTTATTTATTTATTTATTTTGGTTTTTCGAGACAGGGTCTCTCTGTATAGCCCTGGCTGTCCTGGAACTCACTCTG
>NC_034603.1:38720747-38722545 GCF_900095145.1 Mus pahari
GCCACCACGCCTGGCAAGTTTCTATTTTTAAAACTTAAAAAATTATTTATTTTTATGTGTGTGAGTGTTTTGCCTGCATGTCTGTCTGTGCACCATGTGTATCTCGTGATCATGGAGGCTAGAAGAGGACATAGGGTCCCCTGGGACTGGAACTAACAGACAGTTGTGAGCTATCATGTGGGTGCTGGAAATTGAACCTGTGTCCCAGCTTCTTCTTTCTTCAATAAATTCTTCTTTCTTCAATAAATTGTAGTTAAGCGTGAAAGCTTGTTTGATTTGTTTTCCATTTCCCTCTGTTCCCAAATTAAAATGTAAGGTTTTCCTTTTTTCCTTGAATTTATTTTCTATAAAAACTTTAAAAAAAAAATTAAGAGCTTCTTCCTTCCCCTCCCTCCCTCCCTCCCTTCTCTCTTTTCTTTTTTTTAGCTTTTTGATTCTTTATGAATTTCATATTATGCCCCTCAATGTCTCTCTTTTCCCTGCCCCTCCATATTCAGCCTCTACCCTTGGAACCTTCTTCCCCAAAAGAAAACGAAGCAAGACAACAAAACAACAACTTACCTTGGAAGCTTCAATGTGTCATAGTGTGTCACACACTATACCCCTTTGCCCATATAGCTTTTCTTGCAAATTTTCATTGCACTGAGTTGTTATGTCTGATTTAAGGATTCTGGCCTCTGCCACATTATCAATTCTAGATCCTCACTGGGACTCTTTCCACCATCCTGTTGTTGCCTGTGTCATGGAGATCCTGCAGCTTTGGTTCTGGAGAACCAGCCCCTTCATGTGTTCTAGCAGTTCATAGAGGGAATAGATGTTGAAGTGGGCCAACTCACAGCCCTGGATCTGGGCCTGGGTGGTACTGAGTTTGTGGGGGCTGACTCACTTGTGCCACACCACCAGGGTCAGCTCTACTGTGCTGCCCAGGCAAGGTGCTAGGCGACTCTCCCGTGAGCTCAGGCTAGGGGTGAGCTCTTCTTTTCCTTTTTTATTATGTGTGTGGTAGTAGGTGTTTGTACTAGAGTATGTGTGTGGAGGTCAGAGGATGGCTTTAGAAGTAGGTTTTTGGGATCAAACTTAGGTTACTAGACATGAACAGCAGGAACTTATTTATACCCACTGAGCCATCTCACCCATAGCTTCTTAGTTTTGGCATATATTATCAGTTTTATATCGTCGAATTAAACATCTTACTATGTTAAAATTACTTCAGTTAACTGTATTATCTGAAATTGTTAACAGATTTAAGCTGGCTGTAGAGATTGTTGAGGTAGCTTTTTACAAAGTGACAGAAGGAATTCTCTGATCCTTTCTGAGACTTCATAGTGGCCTTTCCAAAGGCAGTATATATGGTATATGAAACATCAGTGTTGCTTATTTTTATCTTGATACTACTTGCCTGTATTGTAGTGAAAATCAAATTTAAAACTTTATTCTCAAGCAGCAGTTTTATTATTGTACCTGCTATGAAGGTGGAAGCCAGACTTTATGATCATTATAGGCATAAACAGTATATAATAGTGTGCTCAGCAGTCTTTGTCTTTCAGCAAAATAGGGCAAGGTGACTCATATATCCAAACACTGTTTTTTCCCTGGAAGGAACTGTTTTGGTACTTGTGTAATTACTACGCTTGCTTTTATTGAGAATGTCACTGAGTTGTAAATGCGAACAGTAATGAGGACTGCTAGTAAAAGATGACATGTCCGCTGTTTGACTCTCACTGCCTCTTGTTGTCTTAGTGTACATTCATTCTCATTCTCATTCTCTCTCTCTCTCTCTCTCTCTCTCTCTCTCTCT